>NW_028145650.1:312500-847500 GCF_977016875.1 Pavona decussata
AGCATCATGTTGTCGATTCTTGAAGCCTTTCACTTTAAATAATGCAGTGAAAATATATAGGGCGCGAAAAAAAAGCGTGGAGCGCGAGGGAGGGAGACACACGAGGGTGAAAGCCTCGCGTGTCCCTTTCTCGCGCGGGGCTCGCGCGTCCTTTATTTTTCATGCGCCTGCTACAGAGGCTACAGCAAATCTAAACTGATTATGGTAAGAAAGGAGAACTGTTATCTGTCTGATGTTGTTAGTAAGAAAATAACAATTAAGAAATGAAATCTTTATTGAGGACACTGAGATCCACTGAGAAAGTGGTTTACACGAGCGTCCTCCTAAAAAACTATATAATTCCTAAAGCTAAATATGATAAAAACTGTATGCCGAGAACGCATGCGTAGTGACATACCGCAAAAGTCAATCTCGTGCCCAGGGCCCGTACGCAGCCTCTGGGAACGGGATTGCAGAAAATGGAAAAACCTACACGAATATTCAGCGTAAAAGGATAAGTTCTGTGAAACAGCCTAAAGCTTAAGCTTAACAGTAGTTTTTGAAAATAGTTTGTATATCTTTTCGATTCTGTTTTTATTACATTGTACATTGTATCGTTTTTTAGATTAGTTCATTGTCTTTGAAAAGCCTCTCGGGGAAAGTCAATAAAGTATGTTATGTTATGTTATGTTATATTGGATGATTAGAACTTTTCTGTTGGTTTTTTTCCTCACAATTGTGGGCTTCGTCGCATTTTGGTGAGAACTGTCCACGCGTCCAGCGCAGGCAGCGGCTACAAGCTGCATTCTAACCAATTTCTAACGTCACATGATCTGTTTCTTAAAAGTACGTTTGCGCAGAAGGTGCCGGCAAACCAGTGTATTACCGGCTTTTGCAGACTTGCTGTGTAATTAATAGCCGTAATAGTTAATATATACGAGAGTATTCAACTTATGGACGCAGAAGTACAGCGTTTGAAATAACGGCTGTCCAATAATAAGAATAAGGAACACAACCGTGGAAGATAAACGATCTTGAATCCTGTTTACGAAGCGCGGCAGCCTCGACATCTCGCGGTTGTCATCAGCAACATAGTAAACAACAACAACGAGGATGTACAGCAAAGTAAACAAGTAGGCATAAACAACATGAGCAAGTCTGATTGGTGCGAAGCAAAATATGGCATCGGCGAGGAGAAATACGCAGAAGGCGATAAAGCTCGCCAGAACCATTGAGTCAACATGATCATCTAGTATAACGTAACATAGAATTACGGCTAGGATGCTGTTTTGCGCAATGCTCTGAAAAAACCAAATTGTTTTGTGGTAGCAGGATAGTCTGTCGACTTTTCTCGGGTCCTGCAGGAGTTTGTCATCGTCATCGTCATGGGGTGTCCAGAGAAACTCCGAGTGTCCATCTTCAGTTTCCTCATCGTCAGTCCAGTAACCTTCCTTGGCTTGGTTTTCTTGCTTTTCCACCTCTTTTCTCTCGTTGTTGTTTTTTCTCCATGTTTCTGCTGTACAGTAAACGAGCAGTAACGTGCTGAGAGTGAAATACAAGCAAACGCAAGAGATGCTCCAGCTACCAAACTGCAAAAGCCAAAGGTAGCTGGGGCTGTTGACGACACTTTCCACTGTGACTATTATACAACATGAAGTGACAACCAGGCGATAAATAATAAACAATGCTGGTGGAAACCACTGGAAAGTAAAAACGAAAAACAAAATATTAGTAAACCAGAGGGGAGGCCGACTTCTCGGAATTTTTCTTGGGGTGTCCAAACTGCAACGGTTTCCGCATATCGCGCGCGCAACTGGTCTCTGAACAAATACAACAATTGTTTGCATTGTGTGAGCCTAGCGCCTTAAAACCTAATTATACCCTTATTTTCCACCAAAATATACGCTTTTAAGTGCTCTATTTTAAACCTTACCACTAGCTGAAATCTTTTTCCCATTTAGTTACAGCATTATAAATAAGCTAAAGGCAAAATATCGCATGGCATGGCGTCCATGGAACTGTAAGGTATCTAGTACGCCCTATTTTCGACCATTCTACGGCGGTTGGGTGGGGAATGTTTCCAGAATGTCGCCATTTGTCGATCTTTCATTTGCCCCCAAGGCACAATAATTCATGGCTCGCTACCGATATTCACCATCTTCTCTCAACTTTATCGACCTGATTAAAATATTTGATTAGACTCGCATCCATCCAGCTTTACGTATGCCAACTATATAGGTTAAGCTATTCGCAAACGACATGTTTTTCGGCTTCTACCTGTATAGTTTCTTATCAGTGTAACATAAACAGATTACAGGCCGATAAAGATTATGCAAATTTCTCAGTTGGGCGTTCTCAGCTGAAATGAAAGTTGGTGTTGAGAGTATCAATATACGCAAGAAAAGGCTAATCCGCATTCAACATTTTATACACGAAATTTGCTTGTTTAAAGTATGTACAGAAGAACTTTGTTTCGAAAAATTATGCGTCTGGACAGATCAACTACCGACGTCTTGAAGTTGAAATACCGATACCGTTCTTCACGGGGGAGAACTTGGTATAAACCTCAATTTTGCTTCAACTACAAAGACTAGCGGAAAGAGTTTCAAAAGGTTCATTTAAAACACTTACCGGGGATTCTGAGAACAACTCGGGATTCGAAAAACGTAGCAAGAAGCTTCTTAGCTGAAATTCGTCTTCAAATACGGCTTTTAACCATTTCTTACAGTCCGGCATATTGAAGCCGCAAATTTGCGCGCATTTGGTAGAGCAAAGCAATGGAGCGTTAAGAGTCCGTTTTGCATATTATAGAGAAGATTTAAAGGGCGTTAAAGCAGTGAATAGCTAAAGAAACACTACGGTGAACTTAAGACACAAAACAAAAGACGAATTTTTATTAACGCTTGGCAACAGTCTAGAAAGCCTTGGTTGGAAGTTACACAAGCAATTTCTCAAAATTAAGATACCATTCAACTTGTATTGGGAAGAAGTCAATACCTTATTGCGTATTTTGCTGTGATAAAGTTAACAGCTGATTTTGAAGTCCATTTAGCTTGCAATTGACGCTTCAGTGAGCATTTCTGGGTCCCATTGTTTTACTTGACAGATAAGTTTCAGTTCCCGCGTAAAAAGGAATTATGCAGATTTACTTGACTTACTCCCAAGAGCAATTCAGTACTATTCATGTAGATAGCGAAGGCAGAGGTCCTAGTTGAAGCCAAAATGGGCCGTTGTTGTAGAGCGCTTGGCGAAGAATGCAGTATAAGAAATCTTGGAACACGATTTCACGATTCAAGAGCGTTCACAGACGCACCGGTAAGTGATTCAAATGGAGAGATCTAAAATTTAAACAACTTGATGTCCTTTACTAGACGGCAAAGAAGCTTAAGAACGCTTTCATGCGTCAAGGAAGCAGAATTCTCTGAACAAAACAAAAGAGGTCATGCAACATCTTAACAGCAAAATATTAAACTGTGTGGTTGTTTTGCACCGGAGCCAGTCGGTTGGGTTCCAAGTCCCTTAAAGCCGGCGAGTGTGGATGATCGAGTTTAGATCGAGCAAGTCAATGTAGCCGGAGGAATTAAATTCATTCGCAAACAACACTACTTAATTTCTTGTCTATAAAGACAAATCAGCTTACTCTTTAAAAAACAGTATATTATTGCCTTTGACCTTGGAAAAGGGAAAACGCAGGAAGTATTTCTCAAATGAATTTTAACGAATAGACTTAAAGGTTCTTCTTAATTTTGCCCTCAGTTCACGGATTGCGCTGTTTTTGAAATAACGGAGGATTTGCATGCATAATAATAATTAAGGTTAGAGTTTTAATCGAGTTGTGAAAAGTAGTGGAAAACGAGCTTATACGCTCAAAAGGATATAGTAATTTCAACAGGAATTCATTTGCTTACGTAACTGTGGCCACTGAGAATCGAGGGAGAGAGTTTCTTGAGTGTTTAAGAATCTTTTGATAATAATCACGTTCGTGAAAAGAGCGGTAATTTCATTCAGTTGTAAGTGAAAACTTACGCTTGATTGATTCTAAAGAATTGCAACTTCATGGTCTAATTCGATCGCTGTCAAAACAGAATACGAAACGACTCTTATTTGTACTAAACAAATTGAAAAACTTCAGAGAATTTAATTTTTTAGCTCACTTTTTCTTCGCGAAATTGCGTTGACACTAAACATATTCTTTATTTCCTTCCGGTCTTCGGTACAGGAAGGAACTGCCTCATCAAATGAAAATTTCGCGACATTTTCGCGTTTTTACATGTATAGCAACTTCTTTAATTTGGGCCCAAAGCTTTAATGACGAAAGAAATAAAAAAAAGATAGTGACTGAAAGTGATGCGTGATTGAACTTTCAACAAAATAGTCATCTCCAAATTCGCGAAGAGTGGTGCCACAAATGAAACCAAACTCTAAAATCTAAAATGAAATTAAGCAAAAACTTCTGTTCCTTTGAAGAAAGAATCCTACTAAAACTTGAGTACATTATGCATGCTTCGTGAAGATTCGATCCGTGAGTTGTGTAAACGTTTGAAGATAGTTAACATTTTTCGTCGAAGTTGACTGCGGGTGGAAGTCGCATGCGCGATACCAAATATCCGTATGGCGGACGTCTGTTACCAAGATCGTCGCTAATACTTCCTTCCTTCGGACAGCACAAAAGAGGAAATCATTTAACCTGCGACCAGGCTGTATTTTCATTTCACTTAGTTTCATGCTGTAGTTTCCGCATGCAAGTTTTTTCAAGCGACCCACGAAATAGTAAATAGAACGGTGTGCAGGTTACAAAACGCAAACAGATAAACATAGCCGGCTTGTTGGTATGCCTTAATTTAAGACTGTCGAATCAGTGTGTCTCTAATAATCTTAATTAGTTTGTATCACCACAACTCGGGACTAATTTTCAACCTTCACCCAATACCGATATGGAGGCACGGTGAGGCCTGTGCCTTCGGAACGTCGAACTATCAGAACTATCAATCGGAGGGGTATCGAACTGGGTCTTTGCGAGCATTCACGAGCATGCGAGCACTGCGGTTTTTTTTTTTTTTGTTCGTTTGTTTTTTTGTTTGCGAGCACGAGCAGAGATCAAATTTATCTTGCGAGTAGCGAGCACTTTAGAAAATACAATCAGCGAGCAGCAAGCGCTTCGTATTTTCCGCCAGCAGCAAAGCGTTACTTTCCGTCCCAAGATCGGAGGGTCGTTGGTTCGGGGCTAGGTTTGTCTATGCATAACTGTGTTGTTTCCTAAGACAAGAAACTTTGCTCCACATTGTCTCTCTTCATCCGGATGTATATATAAATGGATGGACTACCATCCCATCCAGGGGGAGGGGAGTAACAATACTGCTGGTTAAGCTCTGGTCATGTTGGCCCGGCTTACCCAACGCCCATGCGTACGAGCAGCAAAAAGACACAACCCTCTAAAAGCAGGATCAGCAACAAAAATAGCAAAATACACGTATATAAATAAATAAATAAATAAATAAATAAATAAATAAATAAATAAATAAATAAATAAATAAATAAATAAATAATTAGATAAATAAATACTACTACTACTACTACTACTACTACTACTAATTTGAGAATGCTTTATAAGGCTATCTGAATTACTGACACTTAAAAGGGTTTGTAGCCCTATGACAATTTTCTTATTTTTTTTTTCCCATAAACAGCTTCCAAGGCCATTGTTTGCTGTGCTTCGTTTTCTGTACGCTGCCCTTGCAATAGCCGACCTGGTATGGATTGGACTGGACCACCCTAGAGGAGAGTGGATCATTCACTTTGGGAACTGGAGTCGAGTGGTGACAGCTCTGTACTTTCTGGTTGGTTCTATCACCGCATTCTATCGCTCAGCGTGCGGATCAAAGGAAAGCGATCAGTATGATAGAGTCACTCAAGATGGCTACACATTTCTTGACTCAGCCGCAGATTCCAATTCCTGCGCCTTAAAACCAGGAGAGAAAGACGAAAGCGTGTCACCGTACACAAACCGCCTCTCCTGGCACCATGAAGTTTTGTGGGTCCTGCACACTCTCGCCACCAACAGCACATTCGTTTGTATGATCGCTTATTTCGTCTTCTTCTTTGAAGAGCGTTACACGATCATTGGAATGCTGGACTTCCCCCGCCATGTTCTCTATCTCTTCCTGATCATGGTTGACACCTTTGCCAGTCACATCCCCGTGAGGCTCTGGCACGTCATGTATGCCTACATATTCGGTGCCAGTTACGTCGTTTTCACTGTGGTTTTCATTTTAACAGAGATCAAGATTGACTTGGGTCTAGATCCCGAAGTGTATCCCTCGCTAGAATCTGGCGACAAGCCTCTGATCTACACAGCTTACCTGTCGATATTTTTGATTGCTGGGTTCCCTGTGGCGCAGATCTTTTTCTATCTCATTTACAAATTTAGAGCTTGTTTAGTTTCGAGTTGAGTTGACGATAATTTAATCCACTGAATGAACTTAAAATCCGGATGTGTTCATCAAACCGTTTCAGTGAATCTCAGCAGTGATTTTGTTTCAAATCGTTTGGACTTGTCGATCAAAATGAATATTATCGCATTTGTAAATAAAACTTTTGGTTTGAAGCATTGATTTTGTAATAAACTGCGAGTGGACTCTGTCTTCTCCTAAGTTCTGTAGCGCTCTGTAAGTAACCGATCCAGTGAGCCGCGAGTACTTTTTCCTCCCTCTCCCCAATCCCTCCTCGTTCACTTTTCTAATTTGCATACTTTTACTGTCACTTTGCGTGCGTGATCTGAGGGAAAAAAGTCCGACTGCTCGCAGTCTAGTTTGTAATTTAATGGTTGGGGTTAAAATTAGCCTAAGGAAGGACTAGACCAAAATACAGATGACCTGAGTAACTACCAAAAGGAAAGGCATAGTGCGTTAGAAATTCTCTCATCCTGATCAACATCTACAAAATCAAGGTTTGGAGCAATATTTTTAATTTTTTTATTGAGTGTCGAAATAAAACACAAACAGTGGTCATAAACATAATAAACTTGCTCATTTTATATAAACTTGACGTTTCGTATGCTAGTCAACATACATTTTCAAACGTGACCGTTACAATTTTTGACAACTGTATGTATATGTATAAGAGTGATAAGGGGTCTGGAACCGAGATTAAGAAAAACAATCTCAACAGTGAATCTATAAAAACCTACAGCTAATTAATAAAGCATCACCTTCTCACTGCTGACGTTGACATTAAAAACTGACTTTGGTTCTTGGACAAACAAGGTCTCTTTGATTTTACAGTGATAATCAGTTTTGCCCGACGGTAAAATATCGAAATGATCCCACTTGATATTGTGTCTCGGTTACTTTGACATAGTCAGCAATGGCTGACGTGCCGTCATATCTCAGAGTTGCAATCCACCCTGCGCGTAAATGTATTTATCGATGTTATATTTTCAAGGGAACATCTTTAGTGTGCAGAATTGGCTTAAAGGCTATGAATTGTACAGAATATATAGTCGACAATTTGACAAGGACATGACAAGGGGCATGAATGAAACGCCCCGGTGAAACGCTTCTTTCCCTACGATGTCTTCGGGCGACTTGCCAGCCTTAATATCAAAATGGCTGAAAAAGAGAGAAAAATACAGCCGACAGGGGTAGCTCTGGACACTTTGCCGAAGCGTTGTACCATGACGATGTACCACGAAATTTCGGTCCGCGGTTCGCTTATGCCAGCTGGAGATGGTTCCAAGCTGCTTTCCGATACCTTGCCCCGACAAGACGGTGAGGGAGAGAAAAGTCCGCCCCTAGACCATATGAGACAGATCCCTTTCTCCTGAGATTTGTCTACGATTATGCAAAAGGCGACTTTGAGGGCCTGCTGTCAGCAATTACGGCCTCTCTTCGATCATAGCCAATGACGATATAAATACTGACTGGCATCAATGGAAAGAAGCGTTTGTTATTTACCGGGTAGGTATGCCACTCAATACTGCCGTTAATTCCGACATAGGAGAGGCTGGTGCATTGGAAGCGCTTCCAAGTGAAGGGGAACTGGCAGCCGTGAAGAGTTTCTTGGTTCCCTCGAGTCCGACCTCAACACAAATCTAAAGCGTTTTTGGTCTATGGTGTAGCTGAATTCCAAATCGCATACAATTCCTGAGCGAGTCTCGAAGCCAATATCAGCCAGTGCAGTCGCTGACCCAGGTAATCGTACACCGTTAAGATCATTAGCTGAAATCCTCGGGAGATAGCCAACCTGTTCAACTCCTACTTCACATCAGTTTTTACCCATGACACACCTCTCCCCTTCACCTGGAAGCGCTTCCAATGCACCAGCATCTCCTCGTATGTCGGAATTAACGACTACTAAAGAGGTATTTATTTTCTTATGACCAGTTTCATTTAATGATACCACACATCATACGCTAGTCACTAGTCTCTTAAATAAATGTTCCCGAAATATCAACCAGGAAGAGCCTGATACTGAGGATATCAACCAGTTGAATATTTTTGTTCAATTCAAACTTAAAACACCATTGTGACCGTTCCAACAAAAGGAGAAGTTAGCATGACGTGTAGAAATTAAAATGCAAGAAAAGTGAAGTTTCTACTGACACATTCAAATCAAGCAGTATTCGGTCTTAACAAGTAATTCGTTCTTCCCAGTTGTCAGTTAAGGCTTTCGTTCAGGTGTTGTTTTGAACGGAAGTGAATGTTATAGGATTTGCAAATTAAAGTGCCAGTAAAAAATCTTCTGTCACAAAATCTCATCACACAAAATCGCCCCCAAGACAGAGTCAGGAAAGAGCTCTGGGGACGAGTATCCATTGAGCGCCACTTTAAAAACGGGTGGCGGGAAAAAGCACGCATTGTAATAGCACATTCGTATTACACCATCCTTTCTAGTTATCAATGAAGTCGTTTCTTTTGTGTTCACTTGTCGCCTTTAGGTTTTATTCGTTTCTTTCAATCAACCCTAATCATACCTGTCATTCCATAAGTTTCCTTTGTAAAGGTTACTGAATTATTACTAATCATATGACAAACTTTGTTCACACTGATTGTTCGACGTAACAGTATCAATAAAAAGGCAAATTAGCCTGCATGGCGTGTTGGAACGCACGAAACATGAAGTTTTTAGCATATTACAAATTCAAATTTAGCAGTATTCGAGTTTGAGAAGTTATTCATTCAGATTGACGGTTAACTCAGATCTTGGTTTATGAACCGCGAAAGTGAGTGCTGTTCGATTCGCAAAGTTGAAAGTCACCAGTACGTGAATCCATCGCGTTCACCGGCCCTACGTTCCGTGATTTAATAAATCAAAAAAAGATAAGTATTTGTTGTACCCATGCACCAATATTGGCCAATATGGCTACCCATAGACCCATATTGGCCAATATGGGTACCCATGGCCCTTGATGGCCAATATAGGTGCCCTGGGACCCATATTGGCCAATATAGGTGCCCAGGGACTCGTATTGGTCAATATGGGTCCACAGGTACCCATATTCTCCAATATAGCAACCCATAGATCAATATTGTTCAATATTGGTCCATGGCTTCCCATATTGGCCAATATTGGTCCCTGGGTAACCACATTGGCCAATATTGGTGCCTGGGTACCCATATTGGCCAACATTGGGCCATGGGTACCAATATTGGCCAATATTGGTCCCTGGGTACCCATATTGGCCTATATGGGTCTTTGGGCACCTGTATTGGCCAATATTGATTCATGGTTACCCATATTGGCCAGCATTGGTCCCTATCTGCCCATATTGGCCAATATTGGTGTCTGGGTACCCATATTGGCCAATACGTTTCCATGGGTGCCTATATTAACCAATACTAGTTCATGCGTACCCTTATTGGCCAATATTGGTCCATTCGTACCCATATATGCCAATATTGGTTCATGCGTGCCTATGTTGGCCAATATTGGTCCATGAGTACCCATATTGTAGGGTCGACAATTGCCAGTATTGGTAACCATGGAGCAATGTTGGCTGTTCTTGAGTGGGTACTCAGGTATATTAGTGACGGGTGGCTTGTTGCAAACGTACTTAAAGTGAATACCCAAAACATCCAACGTCCCAGTACTTAACGGAAAAGGGTTCATAACTTTCTGCATAAAGCCCTCGATAGAGGTCACTACCAAAATGTTTTGTCCAAAAAATACTTCGCCAGAAAATTTCTAACACCAAAATAGTTCCTTATCGCCAATTTCAAACTCCCATGAAGGTCTTCGCGGCTCCCCGTCACTAATATCTCCGAGTACTCTTTCTTCCCAATCTTTTTTATTGTTATTAAAGCGCTGATTTTTCCTTGTCTACTAGAGTGCTTTCCATTTGCCAGAACTGACCAGCTTGGCCAATCAGTTTGAAAATAGAACGAGAAATTTTGAAGAGTTAGCTCTAACGATTCTTCATAATGCAGAATTTGGAAATGGTTTGCCCCATTTTAAAGGAGCTTGAAGGTCTAGCACTGGAGCCAGTTCTTGAAATACTTTTATTCAGCGGAATAACTAGTCTTTGGTCAGCCAGTTCGGACAAATGGAAAGCACGCGCTAGTTTGCCCCTAATTCTTTCCTGTACGTACTAGAATTCAACGTGATGCACAACAGCATGTTTTAGCTCTGTTTTGTTTTCGTTTTTGTATGCCACAAGGAAAACTTAGTCACTGTTTACACGAGCATAGAACATCCAATTAAAACTATCAACAAGATTTTGGCCATACACCTGAATCGGCATAAGATCGAACAAAAACACACTTTTTTATTTTATAGAAACTCTTAAAGGAAAACCTGCTGTTGTGCATCACGCTCGAGGCTGTCACATGAGATGTGCTGGCGATTCCTGTAGACAAACGAAGAGACCTGAGGCAGCCTACGGGCTGCACGTTTCCAGTACGTTTTATTATTTAGAGAACCGTCCTTCTCTTTGGAACCGTGCGGATCCAGCCGAAAACCACGTCATGTGCTGCGTTAATCGAGTCCGCAGCAAACATCACAACTGCTCCCGCAGAGTTGGCTGTTAACACTTCAGTGGGACGGTAGGACGCGAATCGTGTAATTCCACCACAGATTCCGCGGAGTGTCATTTACAGAGTGTCAGCAGTATGGCGTTCATTGCTGCTCAAAACACTTTGAGCACATTTTGGACGTGCAAACACCTCCAGCACGTCCAGGAGGTCATATTACTGTCACAAATATTACGCCGTAAAATTTACCACGTAATCATTGCGCATCATGTCAACGTCTTGTGAATGTCATATACACGTGTCAACAAAACACGCTGTTAATTTTATTTCGTCTTTTTACGACGTAAAATTCAAAGCGCATATTATTCACGTTGTGATCGCACGACGTAAACTTGTCATCGCGTAAAATTACGTCGCAAAATCTCGACGTAATATTACGGAGTTCATTCACTGAATCTGAAGGTAAAATTACAATGTTTGTTGTATTAAGAGTACGACGTAAAGGTATCACGCTCAATTTAGTGAGTAATTTCACGTCGTAATTATTACGTCGTAAACTTAATAAGTTAAAATCAAAGTGTCATTCTGAATGTCTAATAAGTTAACATTCTGAATGTTTAATAAGTTAACATTCTCAATGTTTAATAAGTTAACATTCTCAATGTCTAATAAGTTAACATTTTGAATGTTTAATAAGTTAACATTCTCAATGTCTAATAAGTTAACATTCTCAATGTCTAATAAGTTAACATTTGGAATGTTTAATAAGTTAACATTCTCAATGTCTAATAAGTTAACATTTGGAATGTTTGATAAGGTAACGTTCTCAATGTTTAATAAGTTAACAGTTTGAGTGAATCATTTTCAGTTCGCCGCATTTCAAATCAAGGCTACAAAACGCACAACGGACCTTCATAGAACAAACGATATGTACATTTATTATAGTGATAGACATCGAAACATCAACAATGCTACTGAGTACAAGACCATATTATTTACAGGGGAATAGAAGGCTACAAAGCGCACAACGGACCTTAGCTTCATAGAAGAAATTAAAGGTGTAAGCGATATTCAATTATAAAGAGAAGAGTGTTTTATTGGGAAAACTTCCTTTTGGAACCGGATCGAAACACAAGAAACTTCATAACTGAAACGAAATGGCGCCTTATTGGTATTTACATGAAAACAGAAATTAAATGTTATTTATTTTACAATTCTAATCGCCCTAAACTGCGAAAGATGGAAGGCATGAAAAATGCCAAACTATTTTTAGAACATGTATCTAAAATTACTATATGCAATTATATAAAATAAATAAAAAATTCTATGTTGCAGGACAATCCATAAACAGGTCCTTTGTTGTCCGAAATTAACACCCGTCCACGCTCAGGCATATTAAGGCATGGCCAAAAGCCTAATTTGCATAAAAAATAGAAAACAATCATAACATTTCGTACATTAAACAAAAAACTGTCAAACTTGGTAGTTATATAAAACTTGAAGACCTTAACTGATTTTTGCTTCAAAGTGATAAGCATTTTGGTCACGTGACCTGTAAATGATCATTGATTGTTAAAGATCTTCTAAGCCAAATGGGGTATATAAAATGAAATAGAATTAAATCTCCTTTAGTGTCATAAGTTTACATGTCAAGGGCTTGAAATGAATTAGCCTTGTTTGCGTGTCCACATTAAATAGCAGTCCTGCAATTAAGGGAAATAGGTCACGTGACATTAGAAATGGCTTAATAACTTCTAATAGGAATGACAGGTACCACCATACAAGGCTAATTGATAATGAACTTTCATAGTCTAATAGTATGACATCCAAAAAGGTTTGATTATAGTTTGTTTTATATACCCCGTTCTACTTTAAATATTTTAGACGTTAATCATCATTTAATGGTCACGTGACCAAAATGTTCCACACTTTAAAGCAAGAATCAGTTAAAGTCATCAGGTTTTATAAGACTGCCAAGTTTGACGTTTCTGTGTTCAATCCACGAAATGTTATGATTGTTTTCTGATTTTATGCAAATGAGGCTTTTGGCCATGCCTTAATATGCCTGAGCGCCAATTTTTTTCCAATGATTGTATTGTTTCAGTTATCAGTTATTTCAGAGATCAACAGATTTGTCAGGCGCCCGGCCCGGTCCTTGACGTCCTGAGACCGGGAGCCATGCCACAGCCAGGCGGCTCTCGCCCCCGAAAGTGATTGCAAAAGATGAATAGGAAAGGGACGGAGTCCCAAAAAGGAGAAGGACGGCTCCGGGAGCACGGGCCACAGCCAAGCCCCCTCCCCCCCTCCCCCCCGCCTTGTGTTTGTGTTTGCGTCACGTTTGTGCTGGTGGTTGCGCCTGTGCATTTGTCGCTAAAACTGAAAACCAGGCTTTAATGAAATAAACATAGGCCTTATCACGGTTTTCGACGCCATTTTGACGAGTAGGCAAACAGGCTTGAAATAACAGTGTTTGTATGGAAATCCGATGTCAAATAATTTTCATAAAACATCGCTTGTGAAAAATTCATGAATTGGAGACTTTTGACACTAGGAAAAGGATTTTAAGAAAAAAATTTCGATGTAGTTGTGCCAGAAAGCGTCCAGTCGTGTTTTGAACTTTCCATATATTTTCCTGTATTTTTTCCTGCGAACTATTTTAGTAGCAGTTTACGGCTGGTTCACTTTACAGGCAAATGTATGGAAAGTTCCTGGCACAGCCACATCCCTCCAATTTTTTTTTTTAAAACCTTCTTCTAGTGCCAAAAGTTTCAGAAGTGATGTTTTACGAAAATTATTTGACATCGGATTTCCATACAAACACTGTTATTTCAAGCCTGTTTGCCTACACGTCAAAATGGCGTCGAAAACCGTGATAAGACCTATTTTGCCTTCACTTTAAGTCCGCTCCTACATACATGCAGGAATCTTATTGATTAATATCTACTACTAAGTGTACTTATAAACTTTTTGTCAAGGAAAATGTAAAACAATGAGTAAAACTTCGAAAATGGAAAGCACGAAAAATGCCAAACTATTTCTACAATAAACAATTATCGATAATAAAAAGAAGGTCTGCCTTAAGATGATGGGAATGTAAAAGCTAGAACGAAACTAGGAAAAGGGAAAAAACTGGAATAGCTAACGCTACAATAAATAATTCTTAGCAGGTTTTTAAGGACACCCAAAGTTCTCTTTGGTGGAGTTATGGTCAATCGGATATTTAGACAAAATACTCAAACTGTTCAATTTTCTTAAGAAACTGTGGTGTTGAGTGAAATGTTTGGTTTATAAACAGAGGTAATAGCTGCACATAATGTGATTGGCAAAAGGTGAACGCTCAAAACTCCAGCACTAGAATATTTCATTTACGGTGGCCAAATTATCGCCCCATGTAACGGAATCCACAGAGGTATTGGATTCCGGATCCCAACCCTCTGGATTCACTGGATTCCGGATTCCAAGCCTCTGGATTCCGGATTCCAATAATTTGGAATCCAGATTACGGCGTCCTTGGTTCTACTCGTATTTTCAGCTCTAGTGTAATAATTTAAACAAAACCGTCACATACCTTAATAAGTCATGATTCCGTTGCGAAAAACACCGATACCCTCTCATAGAACAAAACATTTCGAAAACGTCGTTCTGGAAATTCCTATATACCATTTACATGATCAAAAAATATCGAACAACGTCACATGTAGTATTTACTGGCAATTCCTATACCGTTTACATGATCAACAAATACCGAACAACAAATATTGACGGCTAATGTTCAAACTTAGTTACAATATATTACGTAACTTTCTGCATAAATCAGTGGCATCAATGGAAAGTTCAAATGATGCACAAGCTATAAATCTAAACGTTCGTTCCCTTAGTTTATTAGGAAAATGATTTCCCTTAGAAATTAATGCACGTCACAAAAATGAGAAAGTTTTTGTCACTTGATTCTTAGGAAGTGCGTTAACTAAATTTAAAAAGTTCTACTCATCGTCCGCTTGAGCGTTACAGTAAAGATCATGATGGGCGGCGCTTTTTGAAAGGGTTTTGCTTTTGAGTCTTCCATTAAGCATGGTTGCGAATGGTTGCTTATTATATTAAAGAATGGTTCGTTTCACTAGCGAAATATGCACAAGTATATGCATAACATCACTATGTCATTGTCAAAGCGGGCATATAAGCTTAAGTATAAAAGCTTATAAAAATCCAAAATTTCCCTTTTTGTTATGCTTCCTATTATGATTATGTCCCTCTTATGCTAGGGAAAACCACATATGCAAAGTATAACCAGAAAGGACTCAGTTACATCTCATAATATAACAAGCCTTTGACCTTTATTGAGAATTGTATTTTAGCCATTGACCTTACCATTGTAATTTTAAATTATATTTATTTAGGATATCTTTATTGTAAAGCGCGCGAGAGCATCTGTTTATGATTCGCGCGCTATATAAATAATAAATTATTATTATTATTAATCCTTCTTGGTCTCTTTCGCGTAAGCTGTCACATGCATTTATTAAAAGGTGGCTGTTCAAAGCATCATGCTTATGTATGTATTTCAGGCCTGTTTTCACTGACTTAAAATCGTATGCTTTCGCTTCCGTTTATGTCCCTAGTCAAAACTCACAAAAGTAGGCATAAGGAGGGCGCTTTACCTCTTCCATCCCGTGCATGAGACTTGTATAACTGTCGCTACCAAAGTGGGCTATTAGTAGAGGATTTTTACCCTCGGCTACACTCCTCCCGACACATTTATAAAGTTCATTAGTTCATTCATTCATTCTGGTTGTCACTTTATGACACACCACCCCCCCCCCCTCCCCTTCCATTCTCTCTCCCCACCTCTATTATATATGTCGTTAGCGGTGTGGTTAGGAGCGGTGAGGAAGTGTTCTGCGGCTGTGGTGGGTTTCGATTTAGTGTTAGGGTTATCTATGGTGCGGCGGTGTTCATTAAAGCGGTCTTTTAAGCGTCGTTTAGTCTCTCCTATGTATTGTAAATTACAGCGGTTACATTGGATCATGTAGATTATATTTTTAGTTTCACAGGTCAGGTTAGATTTGATAGGGCGCACTTCACCAGTGGAAAAGAAGGTGTAGCTAGTGAGACCATCGGAAATGTATGGGCAAGTGGCACAATTTTTACCGCAACGATAGGAGCCGGCAGGGAGTTGTGGGTGGGGATTAGTCGAGTTAGAAGAAAGTTTAGCCGAAACCAGTAAGTCGCGTAGGTTAGGAGATCGTCTGAAGGCCACAACAGGCAAATTTGGAAAAACCTTTTTTGCAGCGGTCAGACGAGCGCAGTAAATGATACTGTTTTTTAATGATGTTGGAGATGTGAGGAAGCGATGGGTTAAAAGTCGTAATAAAAGGTACACGCGTAGGTTTGTTCACGTCTTTGGTTTGTAAAGCGAGTCTGCGTGGGATGTTGGCAGCACGTTGTATTTGTTTAGTGACAAAGTTTCGTTTGTAGCCTCGTTTGAGTAGGTATGTAGTAAGTTGTGCAGTGCGTATATTAAACGTTTCGTCAGTAGAACAAATACGTCGTAAGCGGAGTGCTAGACTGAAAGGAATAGCATTTTTTGTATGTAGGGGATGGCAAGATGAATACAGTAGATGTTGGTGTTTGTCTGTAGGTTTAGTGTACAGGTCAGTACTGATGTTACCGTCGTTAGTTAAAGAAACATTAACATCAAGGAAAGATACGTTAGTAGAAGAGTGCGAGCTAGTGAATTTAATGGTAGGGTGAATGTTGTTAAGATAATCGATAAATATTTTTAAGTTATCCAGACCTTCAGTCCAGATCATAAAAATATCATCAATATAACGAAACCACGTGTGAGGGTGAAATGGGGCATTTTTCAAAGCATTCGCTTCGAAATGGCCAAGAAAAAGGTTGGCAAAAGAGGGGGCCATTTTAGTACCCATGGCTGTGCCGAAGATCTGAAGGTAGTGGTTATCGTTAAAAGAAAAAGGAAAAGGAAAAAGGAAAAGAAAAGGAAAAGGAATTGGGAAAAGGAAAAGGAATTGGGGTTGTTGTGGAGAAAAAATATTTAACCCATTATCTAGTCAAAGTTAACAGTTTTATCACTTGTTAGTGTCTGAAAAGCAAAACCTTCCAGAGGCTTTATAACAATTGAAAGAAAATTTTGGCCTTGATGATTAAGTGCTGCGAAAGTGTTTCTTAATATAAGTCATATTATTAGAAGCTTTCAATTCAAAATATTAAACGACATTACTTTTACGAAGCATCGCCTAGCTAAGATAGGTTATGTCCCGAATGATCTCTGAACTTTTGGGAAACTGGATACGAAACAGTTCGTGACCAAGTTAATCTTTATTTTGACTGATAGTATTATGCTTATATCTATGAATTGCTCTTCTGGAAATAAAATGGACAGCGAAAGAGATCTGTCGCATTGTTTTGCTATAACAAAATGAGCCCAACATTCACAACAAAGAAAAGTACTCAATACTGTATAATACATATATATAAACCAAGCCGATTCTTTGAAAATTGAGGTGGCCGATGAAAACTTAAACACGTTTTGTGAAACGACACCGCAGTTTACGTGTAGGGCTTTCGTAGATGAAGGTTATGCATGACGTGGTTGTGTCTATGTATTAACTACGTTGGAGTTGAGTACCGTACTCTCGTGAAGGAGGTACGACTTCAAATATTAAGGAACACCTGCTAACCAACCAGAAGCCTATCACAAAAAGAACGGCCTCATATGACTAAGCGGATGAGTTACAGTGGCTGTGATATTTCCTAAACTGAGGCCAGGTTCATACGTCGAACGTTGCATGAGCCTAACCGAAAACCTATTAAAGTCGACCCACATAATTACGTTCGGCAGTTGATTCAGACGTCGAGAACTTAACTGAAGTCGAAATTAAGGCAAAATTGGTCAGCGGCTTTTGGTTTTACTCAACGAAATTTAAAATGTCGGGAAATATGAATTCGGACATGGAAGAGCTTGTTTGGTAAAAAAAAAAAAAAAAAAAAAAAAAAAAAAAAATGAAGACAGGCCAAACACGGCTCCTATTGGTCAAGATAGGATGACCTTCCAAAGCTAATTAGTTCTTACAAGTACTTCTTTAAAGATCCTCCTTTTTGTACGAAAACAGGGAATGGTCTTTGTAGATTTCTCTTAGCAGAGGTTGATTTTCTATCAAATGCAATTCAGTCATCTAAATGGTTTTAGGTTAGGCACAGAAGGGCGATATTCCGTAACAAACGGCACGATGTTTTTACGCTTTTTTTGGTTGGTTTGTAATACCGACATTCTTTCGCTGAAATTGAACTCTGAAAGAGTTTTATCTATAAGGTTATCGAGGTAACCTCTGCAGCGTAATCTCTGTTTGAATGAAGTGATGTTTTCTTCAAATTGTTGTCCTGTCGATCCTAACTGATTCATACATCATTTTTAACGGAAGGGCCGCCATATTGCATGTCCTAAATGAAGAAATCAATTTACCGCGTACCACAACGCTCACTGGCGAAAGTCTTCATTAATTATCACATATCTATGAAAGCAGTAAAACAGTTATTTTTCAATTGAAATAATTTTCCCCCGGCTCCGCGGTCCATGTATTTCCGCGACCTTAATTCCCATGATTTCCGCCCCGATTCTCGATACACCGCCAGAAAGTTAAAAAACATTGTTTTGTCAGGGTGGAGATCCACCGAATGGCAATGTGAAGAGCAGTCAAAGCAGTTGAGTGCCAGATTATTTTGCTTAATAACAATAATAATAATAATAATAATAATAATAATAATAATAGTATTATTATATGCAAAGTAAGGAACATTTAAAAGCAACGATAAAAAAAGGGTCTTGACTTTGGTTTAAAAAAACTTAAGCAAACCTCAGTTCTTATATCAACCGGTAGATTATTCGATAGGTTTCAAGATTGTCATTGAGGACCATTTATTACTGGAGCGAAGGCTTTTGCTTAACTCTACGCTTAGGGACAATTCCATGAACATTCTTTGCATTTCAGAATTTTACACGAAGTGTTAAAATAAATTTGTTCCTGTTGTCTAAAAAATTCTGTTTCCTTGTCTGTAAATTGCATTAACTGCCCGCATTTTGAAGTTTTTGCACATCTTTTGCGTTAATTCCCGTTATTGTGCAGTATGTTTTTCCGCAGTTAGCGTAAGTTTAAGTCGAGCATTGATTTCCAGTAATAAGGTTTCGGGCGTCGACTGTAGGTAGCAATAATTTATCAGTCATAAACTTTTAATTTATAACTGCCTGCCACTAATCTTCGTCACGAGGTATATCAACTTACAGAAAGAGGACCTCGTGTGTTCAAAGCCGGTTTTGTTGAACCAGATTGCTCTTGCGGCTCTTAAGCTTGTCTACGGTTTTAGTTATCAGAGTTATTAGTAGATAATCTTTTATCTAGCGTTATCCTTTGTTTCTACGATGGTCGAACCTGGATATCACCCGGACATTTTTACTGTCGCTCCAGACCAGTCACTCCTTTGCCCGATTTGGTGAGTGAATTTCTACATTGCTATACGTATTGAACTGAGATATTAAGGACATTGAAAGGGAAATTGAGATATCTTAGACAACAGACCGACATTTAGATCAATCTTTCCTAAGATTTTAGTCTCTTCTTTCCTGCGAAATGTAAAGGTAAAATCCTTTGCAATCTGATGCTTTGCAATTATGAGGAAAACTCCACCCCACATTCTGTGGCTTTTATGCAATAACATTTATTTAAAAAAAACAAAAAAAAACAAAGAATACACAGATAAACTATATATCTATCAGGACGTGTTCTTTCTTTGATGCAAAACCACTGGAATATAGTTAAGAAGAGTGCTTTCCCTAATTTTATGTACGTAAAACACTTGAATACACCACGTGCAGCGCGTCTGTGCATTTTGACACCAATACTTTTTTCCGGCCAATTACGGCTATTTTCTTGCGATTGCTAGGTTGAGGCAGAGCGATCCAGGGATATTGACTGGGGAATGAGTAGGTCCGTATAGGAATGTGCATTAAAGCCATATGGCGAAGTCAGTGTCGTATTCTACCCGTGCTTCTATCAGCACATGGGCGGCAACGTACTTTTTGTTGACAGGAAGTCAATTGTGTTCGAGTTTAAAATCAACTGCCGTCTTATGAGTTTGAGGGATCCACATTACTAGAGCTCGCATCATCAGTGCGCTTGGGAGCTATTAAAAAAACTCAAGGGAGACAGGGACACCTTAAAAATTTTTTATAATTATAATTATAATTTTTTATAATTATAATAATAATAATAATTATAATAATAATAATTATAATAATAATAAAAATAATAATAATAATAATAATAATAATAATAATAATAATAATAATAATAATAATAACCATCAACAACATAGTCACCGCTGAAATACATTGTTATAAAAGCCAATATTCTGGGTATATTTTACATATGACAGTGTTGCACTGCGGAATGGCAGGGAGGTGTTTGTGAAACGAACACCACAAAAACAGTGGCTTCAGCAGGAGGATCCTGTGGGATGGGAGGAATTTCTACCGTTGGACGAGGTGAAGGCGCGCTATGTGGACGGAGATGGAGCGCTCAACATCCAAGTGACCATCCAGCTGCTTCAGTAGAGAGGTTCCTCCCTCGTTTTTTTTTTTTTTTTTTTTTTTTTTAATAGACCAATCTCGATATGTTAAAATTCTAGCTTGTAAACAAGGCTTAGGGGAGTAAAACGAAACAATTATCACTCATCTCGGAGGCACATGTAAAGAGAAATATAAAAATATGTTGTTTTATTCCCCTACCTCGTTTCAAACTTCAATTTTAATATCTTACGAAAATTAAAGCAAAAGTCTTCTAGTTGTTGACTGGAAAAAGTAAGGGTTGCTTATATTCTGAACTGACCTAATGCAGTCACCACCTTTCAATGTGTTATTTGTATTGTATCCTAGAGGATGAACGTAGATTGTTACGTTGTCACAATGAGTGTTATTTCAGGAGGCCATAAATAGTCGGCCATATTTGCTCTAAAGATTTGTTTACAATAACTATCCAAATTGACGTCAGATGTAACGCGCGCGCTTTCTCAACGAAAAAAAAAAGCCAATTCCGCCCGTACTTTTTCCATGTTAGTGTAAAAAACAAATCGATGGCAGTTTTCTATGGTCTACACTCTTATAAAACCATAAAAGGACGCCATAAAATGTCCAAAACTTGGCAGTGAAACCACTCGCCTGCGGCTCCACTTGAGTTTTGAATATTTAATGACGTCATAGTATGGTCTATTTAACAATTATTCCACGAACGCGCGTTGGATAGCCAACGAGGCGCGTAGCGCCGAGTTGGCTATAATCATATCATATCCAACAAGCGCGAGTGGAATAATTGTTTTATTAAAAACAATCAACAAATATTGCTAGATCTTACTGATTTCACTGTGCAAGAACAACCAGAACAACCAGAACAACCATATACCATGACCGCTAAGCCAATCAAATCCCTCGAATTACATTATACAATGATTCAGTTTTTATAACAGAGTATAGACGATAGAAATCTGCCGTCGATTTGTTGAAAGAAATGGAGGGTAATACGTACAAGATATACGTCTTGCATGTCAACATGTTGAAACGTCTCACGTCGTTACAGTTCTTACTCTAGAAATCTTGCATTAATTTTCTTGAAAATCGAAATAGGCAACTACATAACATTATTTAATCCAATCATTAATCTAAGCAAGATTCAATTATGGAATCGCGGCTAAATTTTAATGTTGTATTTTTCATTTCATAAATGGATTATTGAATCGATGAACGGAAACAATTTTTGAAGAATGCATTTGTTACTCCGCATAAGGGAGTGTTGTCTAGTTGCCGTAATGGCTCACTATGTAATTGTAATTCTCTACCGGGTTTTCCTGGAGCGGGGGGGCTTGGCTGTGGCCCGTGCTCCCGGAGCCCCCTCGTCCCTGGAATCCGTCCTTCTCCTTTTCGGGGTTCAGTCCCTTTCCTATTCATCCTTTGCAAACACTTTTGAAGCGAGAGCCGCCTGGCTGAGGCATGGCTCCCGGGGCTGCCCTCGCTCTCGGGAAGCTAAGGACTGGGCTGAGCGTCTAACAAATCTGTAATGTCCACTTAGCTTTTATTTATTCTTGATCTACGTACAATAACTGCCGGTCAGCATTACTACAGAAGAGCCAGAAGCACAATCAAATCAAACGCCACGCAAACACAAGCACAAGTACAAGAAAAGAAAAACAATTGCGCTTGTGTCTATCCTTGGGTCGAGGCCGTTTTCCCGGTAAAATAAGCATTTTCATGCTTGCGCTTGTGCTTGCGTCTCTAGTGAAAACCAGGAGTTAATTTCAGACAACAAAGGATTGTCCTGCAACATAGCAATTTGTTTTTATTGTACATAATCTTTAGATACATGTTCAAGAAATAGTTTGACATTTTTCGCAATTAGAAGTGCAAAATAAATAACATCTAATTTTTATTTCCATGTAAATAAAATAATTATGTACAATAAGGACAAAATTTCTTTTTTGCAGGACAATTCTTTGTTGTCCGAAATTAATACCTAGTTTTTTTATGCGTCGATTCCGGTGCCGTCAATCTGCAACCAATCGATACCAATTTATCTATCGATTGGGTATCGATTGATATCGATTGTCATGAATTATCGATTCCATCGATTGGATACCACGAGATTATTGTAGTTCTCGTCTGGGTTTTCCTGGAGAAGGAGGGAGGAGAGGAGGCGGGGGATGGGGGGCTTGGCTGTGGCCCGTGCTCTCGGAGCCCCCTCGTCTCTGGAATCCGTCCTTCTCCTTTTGGGAGGCTTTGTTCCTTCTTTCCCATTCATCCTTTGCAAACACTTTCAGGAGTGAGAGTCGCCTGGCTGTGGCATGGCTCCCGGGGCTGCCCTCGCTCTCGAAACGTGTAAGACTAGACCGAGCGCCCAATAAATCTGTGATGTCCACTTAGCCTTTATTTCTGTACAACAACTGATACAATTATTGGAAAAAATTATCCGTTAACGACGGGAACGCTTGGCCGGCTTTAACTGGAATTTAGTATAATAAGATAAGAACTACGGCGTGTCTAGTGAAAACCCGGTGTTCATTTCGGACAACAAAAGATTGTCCTGCAACTTAGAGATTTTGTTCTTTTTGTACATAATTGTTTATAGTAACTTTAGATACATGTTCTAAAAATAGTTTGATTTTTCGCAATTAGAATCGTAATTATAATCATAATCAATTAATTATAATAATAATTAATTATAATAATAATTATAATAATAATTATAATCGTACTCTACCATCATCAGTTTCCATTGAAGGTGGGTTGTCGTCAATAATTACACGCAAATATGTATACAATGTACATGTACCTTTAAATTGTGTGCATTTGTTTTCCAATAACTTTTAATGTATACCATTTCTGGAGATAACTGTAGCCATCCAATAGATTACCATATGAATATTATTTGGTAATTTTAAAACTAGCCACTGGGTTACATTACTTTTGAAAATGATTGATAATGCTGATGATGAATATTTATAAATAAACATGCATGTATAAGCATCTACCTTTGTCTCTCATCAGTGTACTCTGAGTCACTCATATTATTAATTAAAGAGACTTAATTAACATCCTTTATTATGTCAATCCAAGTTCCAAATGAACAGTACACTGTATGTATGTATACTGTTGAAAAACATGATGTAAGCTCTCAATCAACCCAAACGTTGTAAACCCATTTTGATTTTCCCTCTGTCACAATATTATTTATACATGTAGATTCTGAAGTGGGCACCATCACAGAACATTTGAATCAACCTTCAAGTCAAACTCTCTCTGGTGAGTACAAAAAAAGTCATGTAACTTTCATTTACATGTACAGTATCAGCCATAATTGTTGGGATACTACCCGATGCACCTTGCAATGTTGAAATACTGATTCATGACACCGCAAACTGCTTGACTCAACATAAAGGGAAGGGTGCTTTGCGCATACATGTACATGCATATCTATTATTTAACAGACGCCAACACTATCCAAATGGTCAATTTTTTTTTGTGCGAGCATCAATACTCCTTGTCTGCATGTATATACACCACGGATAATAATTCTTGTGCAGGGAGAGAAAGGTAGCAATAAAGGCCATCCACAGAATTGTACAGGAAAATAATATTTTAAGCAAGTGTTCCAATTAATTTGGGTCCCTGGGGGAAGGGATTGGTGGAGCAGTACACTTTGTAATTTGGAGAACTTGGAAGTACTTATTTCACAGCAGGGTTACAATCTCTTCAGGTAAAATGAACAAAGAGACACTTTGACATCATAGCTGTTTTCTTCATTGAATGTGTATGTATAGCTCAGTTGCCTTAGCTGTGCAGTATTGCATCCACACATGAATCAGTCCCCTCTTGCAAGTGTAAAAATTTTCAGGATCTTGTTTTTAATTTCTTACATAATGGCAGGATTCGCTGAAGTTGCACCACAGATGTTCTGTGCCTGGCAAAATGAGGTTTATGGATGGCAACATCCAAACATAATCACGATGCCACTGCAGCTGGTAAGCATAAGTGCATAATTATTCTTGAATATTTTTGCCTTGAAATTGATTCTGTACGTGTTCTGTCATTCTTGACCACTTATTTTTGAACTTTTTTGACAGTTGTATCACCAGGCAGCGGAAGATATGACCCCCCTGATGCTGTATTTCTCCAACAATAATGCATGTGACATATACAGAGATGGTTTTTGCAGGTAAATATATCATTTGAGTTCAATAGACTGACTCCTAGTATATATGTGTAGTTAAATGTATCTTACTGCTTTGTTGATTAATTTTATTGTTGTCTCCTATCTCCAAAGGATGTCCCACCAACCGTCACCACCCCCCCCCCCCCCCCTCCAATTGATCTCCTTTTCCTGCATAGTCATAAATGGTGCAAAAATACTTCTGTATTAAAAGGAACCTGCATCCTTAGACATAGTTACTTTGGCATATTATGAATTTTCACTCAAGAAAGTAAACATTGTTAAAAATGCACTGTGATCTTTCTTCCTTCCGTTGTCGCAATCAACTGAAATTATTTTTGGACCTGCCTCTATGTGAGTGCTTTTTAATTAACTTATCAGGACAATCTGCTACCTGTAAGTGTTGCACCTGCCCAAGTTACTATAATGCACCCTACATGTACAACAACTTAAATCAATTGAGAAAAAAACTCCTCTGAAATTATGTACAGGTACATGTATACCATAAGCACAAACAAGTTCAGGATATATAATAAGGAATTACACCATCTAATTTTTCACAAAACGTATTATAATATGAATGGTAAACACATACTGTATACACAAACTCAAGCAAGATTAGTTATGTACAGTCATGTGCATGCAGTAAATAAATATATTGATTTTCTTTGTGTTAGGAACATACTAAGTGACCCACAAGTCATAGAGACTTGCAGCAGAGTGTACTTTTGGGCCACTGAAAGCTGCCCTGCTAGTGACGAAAGTAAGTACCTTTTTATAAAGCTATAATTGGGCCAGTTACACTAGAAGCATTGGAATTTACTTGTCCCATTAAAAATACAGATGCATTTGGCTATAAATGTACTTGACTGTATAATAAGAACTTTTATGATGTACAAAAAAAGTTAAAACATGGCACACATGTAGGCAAAAATGTTCTGAGCACATTTTGGTTTATATGACTGTAGAGCTGTTTACAATATGGTAAACATTAGGGGAGCTTGACTTCATTCCCAGCCCTGGCCACTCCTCTTCCAGGTCAACAGACTTGAACACTTATTGATGTGTCAACAGAGTCATTCATTTCTGAGCACAAATAAAGATTACTAATGTTGTTGTTGTCATTCCTCTGGCACGTGCACCATACGCGTATAGCTATGGTGTGGGTGGGCGCACACATATGGCTAACAAACCCCTTAAGCCTTCAAAAATGCCAGTAGTAACATGTCATTATACACGTAGTTCCTGATTTGACCAAATGCTTGCAGTCAAATTATATACAGGTATTCCAAATAAAACTGTAGGTACAGTATCTCAGTAGAAAACTTTTCAATCAAGTAACCTGATTAGCCCATTAACAACTCTAACAAATTTATTAACTTTTCATTTTCCTTAGTTCAAAGAACACTTCAGCTGCAAGGAACAACACCAATGCTTGCTGCAATTTGTCACAATGCTGCAGGAGCCGCTATGCCTCCAACTGTCCTGACTAATTGTATGTAGACTCTTACTGTGTAGTTAACATTATTTAAAAAAATTAAATATTTTTCTTTGAATAAATGTTATTTTAACCCACACAGTACTCACATTATTTTTTTACTTTATTTTCTTTTTGACATAGTAAATGATGTTCAAGGTGTGATTACATTCATTTTGGATGCAGTACAGCGCCAGCAAGATCAGCTTATGTTAAGGTAGAGTTTACAGTCATTTGTTTATTACTTATTTTGGCATTATGTCATCAATTGATCATGAAATGGAACGTTTTAAATCCCATATACTATAATCAAGGAAAATTTTTGCATCTTGGTCAATCAACATTATTTCACTTATCATGTTAAGTCTGGCTTAACCCTGTGATTGCTTGAATTGGAAAAACTTCCTTTGTTTTTAACCTAGTAAGTGATGTTACTTTCCATATAGGAGGAACAGAGAAATAAGAAGAAGGCAAGACCAGGAATATGAAGAAAGCCTAGCAACAGACAGGGAAAGGGTAAGTTTGACACCAATTTAAATTGTGGATTCCTCTCACCACAAAAAAATAAAACCATCTGATCATTCCAAAACAGTGCCAGCTGAGCTACACATAAGGTAACAGCTGTTTCACAACAAAGTGTGTCTTCTTTAGTTATACATGTATGTTACTAACTAGTGTTTTGTTTAAAACTTATGTTGTGTGCTGAATTAAAAATAATTGCAAATCGGTCAATGCTTGCTAAAGTTACGAAAGTTCATGTCATTAAAAAAGGGGCCAAATATTTATAGTGTAACATTCACATTGTGGCATTGTGCATTAGCTTCCCGAGAAACCCATACCCAACCCATGGAAGGTCATTGAAAATTCATAGGGTGGGGGGTCTTAAAAGTTTAAATTTTAGAGGGAAACTAATGAAGCTAAACTGGAATTTCTTAGGGGGACTGGGCGTGCAAAACAAAAAACCTTCCATGGGGGAGGTATGGATATTTTCTGGAACTGCAAATTAAATTCTTAGGCAAATTTACAAAGAAAATTCACTTACTGAAATATTAAATTAATCCAGAATGTTGCCCTATACCTTGTATTTTTCTTGCTTTTGAACTGAGGAAAAATGAGCCATCTTTACTGGAAGTCTGTTGCCAAACTCGCCATTATTATGCATTTTTCCATTTTAATTAACATTGACTGAAACAGTATTCAAAAAAGTTGGAGACAGCAAAATGGCTTAAGTTGTTCTTATAAGCTGTGAGAATTTTCATTATTACTGATTTCCTTTCAGTTCTCTTTCTGATAATTTGCTTTAACTTTAGGTCTACAACATCCAGAATGTTCACTCTATAGTGTTCAGTGCTTTTATCTCTCGAATGCCCACAGTGTTTACTTATACTGTTGTCATATGCAATTGATGTATACACATGGA
This sequence comes from Pavona decussata, assembly GCF_977016875.1. Taxonomy (NCBI): domain Eukaryota; kingdom Metazoa; phylum Cnidaria; class Anthozoa; order Scleractinia; family Agariciidae; genus Pavona; species Pavona decussata. Next base: position 340,113 of record NW_028145650.1, read on the forward strand.
TGATTGCTCAAGAGCAAATAGAAAACATATTGGCATTTGATTTCAAATGTAGCGTCTGTACCCCTGTCGTGCCTATACCCCTGTGTTTACTATTAAAGGTCATTTAAGTTTCCTTTTCTCAACAAAAACAAATTAATCTCCTATTAAATCCAATGAAAATTTCTCCTGTTTTTGTGGGTGCATTTGAACATGTCCATTGTGAATGTTATTAACTAAATAAGAGGGAAAGACTTATAGGAAGTTATAGAAAAATAAGCTTAGAACATAATCTACAGTGTACACCTCAAATCAATCAAGTGAAACCATGATCAAGAAAATGTAGTATCCACAACCCAAGGGTCATTTGAAAGTGCTCTCCAGTTGGCCAAGAAAAAAATAGCTTTGTGCTAAGCTCTCTCAGGAACATGTACCCAAGACATCAAGTAACTTGCAGAAAATATTTATTTTTAAAAAAATTATGTGAAATTTTAGTTTTGGCCAATAATGGATTCGATTGTGAAACAGCTGTAAGAACTAAAAGAAGGTGCGGGATGCCCTGTTAGAAAGTTTTGGACGGACAGTTATTTATAACATTCACTGTATGTAACTTGACTTGAGTCTTTAGTCAAGACTTCCTAGCAATAATTGAGGTGATGATAGCACATTCATGCATAATATTAATAAGTTTCTTGGCTTGGACCTTACCAGGATCGGCAGAGATTAGAAGCGGAAGAGGGAATGGAAAGGAGAAGAGTTGCAGTTGAGGTAATGAATCCAGTAAACGTTACAAGGTTAAAATTAATAAATATTAATGTGGTGGTCTATTTTGTTTGGGTAAAATAAAAATCAAATCTCAGAAATTTCAACATGTTTTGACCAAGATCAGTTGACTGCAGGTACCTTGTTGGACAACTAGCATTCCCTTCCTCAGTGCCTTGCAAAAAAGTTGCATATGTTGTAGTTAATCCTCAGTTAATTTTAGTTTTGTTATGGATGGACGACAACAAAGGCTAAAAATTAACTTCATGTACAACATATATATCAGCGATACTAAACCCGATACTTGACTGATTGACCGACTGTCAGTCGATATGTCGGCCGACGGTTCTCTGATGATCAGCCAATGTGTCAGCCATATAATGACTCATTCTTGACTGCAACCAATGTAATATTGTCCGATATGTCGACTGACAGTTGACCAAACTATCGACCGCTTTTTAAGATAGAGAAAAGCTGCTCATATTGAGACTTTATATGTTATTATCTAATATTATATTTTAAGGCTAATGAAAGGGCCATTAGAGAAGCAAGAGGGCTGCTACCAGAAGAGCCCTTGGAAAACGAAGACACGTTGACAATAAGACTACGAGGACCTCAGGGCAATGACATAAGAAGAACCTTTTATGCTGTGGACACCACGGAGGTAATATTATTGTTGATTCATAATTAAATTTCTAAATTCCAAGAAAAATGAGAGATTTTCAAAGATTGATAAGCTTTTACATGTAATTACCTTTTTTGCTGCATGTGCTGTTGTTTCGGTTGCTGAAAAGTGCCAAAAAGATCAAAATTACAGATGTTAAAGACTTTCTCGAATGCCTTAATATAAAATAAACAGGTATAATTCACACCTGTTTCCTTAAATAAGCTACCTATAACAAGCCCAAAATTATTTGTTTAAACGCGTTCCATTTCTCAATAGTTGAGGTATTAAGGTGCCTTAACATTTCAAAATAAAGTAATGAAATCTCAGTTGGCATGAGTAAAGAAAGGTTATTGGCAAACTTTTGGAAATAAATGAACCTTAAAGGCTTAATGCAAATTAAATAAACAGCATGACTCACCAAACAAATCAGAAGTGAAAGTAAGCGTCTCAAAACCGTTCAGTTTGCAAGCGCGAGTTTGAAAAATGTCATTTGCTTCGTGAAGGCCCTTTTTTCAAAGAACTGGCGAACGTAATATAAAACCATACCTGGACTGTTACTGTAATTCCCGTCTCATCCGCAATTGCCTCATCACGCACCTTGTTATTTTGGGCCGATGGCCTCTTCTTGGAAAAGATCGTTGAGCCCTCTGTCAGCGGTGCAACGCGGCGACTAACCGCTGGCCAAAGAGCCCGAGGACTCTTGGTAAGAGATTGGCTTTCTTTCGGCGGGCAGGGTTTTTTCGAAACCGATTAGTATTAAAAGTTCACTGAGGTTTTCAACTCCCTCATTAAAGATGATTTTAAAGGCTCATTGTAATATAATGGTAAAGAAAGGCTAAGGCAAAACTTAGAGACAATAACTTTTTGGACGAATCCTTACGGATTAGTACATATAGTCGAACCAAAGGTCATGTTTGCCCAGGCTGGAATAAACCTGCTGTAGCAAATTGTGGCACTGACATCCCTTTTTTTTTAATTCTATATTTTCAGGTTCTCTTTCTTGCAGCCTTTGCTTTGTTGGGCTTACCGAGCGACCAGTTCAACTTAAGGGACTCAGTATCTGCAGAAAGAATTCCAAACAATGGCTCTCCATTAAGAGAGCTTTTTCGGGAGAACACTACCCTGTCCGTTGAAATGACTGACGAGGAATGAACGCCGTTTTATGTAGTTGGGGCACCCAAGGGTTCATTTCGATGAATATCTATCCAGAAGGAATTCGCTTGTACATATATGCCTTTCAAAAAAGATTCCAAACGGTCTGGAATTGTTTGGTTTATCAACAGATTTATTTGAAAAGGTAATTTGGCCACCGTAAATGAAATATTCTAGTGCTGGAGTTTTGAGCGTTCACCTTTTGCCAATCACATTATGTGCAGTTATTACCTCTGTTTATAAACCAAACATTTCACTCAACACCACAGTTTCTTAAGAAAATTGAACAGTTTGAGTATTTTGTCTAAATATCCGATTGACCATAACTCCACCAAAGAGAACTTTGGGTGTCCTTAAAAACCTGCTAACAATTATTTATTGTAACGTTAGCTATTCCAGTTTTTTCCCTATTCCTAGTTTCGTTCTAGCTTTTACATTCCCATCATCTTAAGGCAGACCTTCTTTTTATTATCGATAATTGTTTATTGTAGAAATAGTTTGGCATTTTTCATGCTTTCCATTTTCGAAGTTTTACTCATTGTTTTACATTTTCCTTAACAAAAAGTTTATAAGTACACTTAGTGGTAGATATTAATCAATAAGGTTCCTGCATGTATGTAGGAACGGACTTAAAGTGAAGGCAAAATAGGTCTTATCACGGTTTTCGACGCCATTTTGACGTGTAGGCAAACAGGCTTGAAATAACAGTGTTTGTATGGAAATCCGATGTCAAATAATTTTCGTAAAACATCACTTCTGAAACTTTTGGCACTAGAAAAAGGTTTAAAAAAAAAAATTGGAGGGATGTGGCTGTGCCAGGAAGCGTCCAGTCGTGTTTTGAACTTTCCATACATTTGTCTGTAAAGTGAACCAGCCGTAAACTGCTACTAAAATAGTTCGCAGGAAAAAATACAGGGAAATGTATGGAAACTTCAAAACACGACTGGACGCTTTCTGGCACAACTACATTCCTGAAATTTTTTTCTTAAAATCCTTTTCCTAGTGTCAAAAGTCTCCAATTCATGAATTTTTCCACAAGCGATGTTTTATGAAATTTATTTGACATCGGATTTCCATACAAACACTGTTATTTCAAGCCTGTTTGCCTACTCGTGAAAATGGCGTCGAAAACCGTGATAAGGCCTATCTTTATTTCATTAAAGCCTGGTTTTCAGTATTAGCGACAAATGCACAGGCGCAACCACCAGCACAAACGTAACGCAAACACAAACACAAGGCAGGGGGGGGGGGGGGGGGGGGGCTTGGCTGTGGCCCGTGCTTCCGGAGCCGTCCTTCTCCTTTTTGGGACTCCGTCCCTTTCCTATTCATCTTTTGCAATCACTTTCGGGGGCGAGAGCCGCCTGGCTGTGGCATGGCTCCCGGGGCTGCCCTCGCTCTCAGACAACAAAGGACCTGTTTATGGATTGTCCTGCAACATAGAATTTTTTTTTATTTTATATAATTGCGTATAGTAATTTTAGATACATGTTCTAAAAGTAGTTTGGCATTTTTCATGCCTTCCATCTTTCGCAGTTTAGGGCGATTAGAATTGTAAAATAAATAACATTTAATTTCTGTTTCCATGTAAATACCAATAAGGCGCCATTTCGTTTCAGTCATGAAGTTTCTTGTGTTTCGATCCGGTTCCAAAAGGAAGTTTTCCCAATAAAACACTCCTCTCTTTATAATTGAATATCGCTTACACACTTAATTTCTTCTATAAAGCTAAGGTCCGTTGTGCGCTTTGTAGCCTTCTATTCCCCTGTAAATAATATGATCTTGTACTCAGTAGCATTGTTGATGTTTCGATGTCTATCACTATAATAAATGTACATATCGTTTCTTCTATGAAGGTCCGTTGTGCGTTTTGTAGCCTTGATTTGAAATGCGGCGAAAAGAAAATGATTCACTCAAACTGTTAACTTATTAAACATTGAGAACGTTAACTTATCAAACATTCCAAATGTTAACTTATTAGACATCATTGAGAATGTTAACTTATTAAACATTCCAAATGTTAACTTATTAGACATTGAGAATGTTAACTTATTAAACATTCCAAATGTTAACTTATTAGACATTGAGAATGTTAACTTATTAAACATTCCAAATGTTAACTTATTAGACATTGAGAATGTTAACTTATTAGACATTCAGAATGTTAACTTATTAGACATTGAGAATGTTAACTTATTAAACATTCAGAATGTTAACTTATTAGACATTGAGAATGTTAACTTATTAAACATTCCGAATGACACTTTGATTTTAACTTATTAAGTTTACGACGTAATAATTACGACGTGAAATTACTCACTAAATTGAACGTGGTACCTTTACGTCGTACTCTTAATACAACAAACATTGTAATTTTACCTTCAGATTCAGTGAATGAACTCCGTAATATTACGTCGAGATTTTGCGACGTAATTTTACGTGATGATAAGTTTACGTCGTGCGATCACAACGTGAATAAGATGCGCTTTGAATTTTACGTCGTAAAATGACGAAATAAAATTAACAGCGTGTTTTGTTGACACGTGTATATGACATTCACAAGACGTTGACATGATGCGTAAGGATTACGTCGTAAATTTTACGGCGTAATATTCGTGACAGTAATATGACTCCCTGGACGTTCAGGAGGTGTTTGCACGTCTAAAATGTGCTCAAAGTGTTTTGAGCAGTAATGAACGCCATAAGTAATATGACTCCCTGGACGTTCAGGAGGTGTTTGCACGTCTAAAATGTGCTCAAAGTGTTTTGAGCAGTAATGAACGCCATACAAACATTGTAATTTTACCTTCAGATTCAGTGAATGAACTCCGTAATATTACGTCGAGATTTTGCGACGTAATTTTACGCGATGACAAGTTTACGTCGTGCGATCACAACGTGAATAATATGCGCTTTGAATTTTACGTCGTAAAATGACGAAATAAAATTAACAGCGTGTTTTGTTGACACGTGTATATGACATTCATAAGACGTTGACATGATGCGCAATGATTACGTCGTAAATTTTACGGCGTAATATTCGTGACAGTAATATGACCTCCTGGACGTTCAGGAGGTGTTTGCACGTCCAAAATGTGCTCAAAGTGTTTTGAGCAGCAATGAACGCCATACAGCAGAGTGCCATTTACGTCTACCGGTGTGCCTGCCTGGTCAAGAATAAGGAAACTTGCAAGTGACGCCAAGCGAAATCCAAGTAAACCAAGACCGTTAGCCTGCAATGTACATTGTAACATAATCAAGATTAAACGTATAAAACTGGATAACAACAGCAACAACAACAAATGCTTATCTTCCTTTGATGTATTGAATCACGGAAGGCCGGCGAACGCGATGGATTCACTGGTGACTTTCAACTTTGCGAATCGAACAGCACTCACTCAGGCTTTCGCTAGTAAGCCAAGATCTGAGTTAACCATCAATCTGAATGAATAACTTTTCAAACTCGAATACTGCTAAATTTGAATATATAATATGCTAAAAACTTGTTTCGTGCATTCCAACACGCTATGCAGGCTAATTTTTTTTTATTGATACTGCTACGTCGAACAATTAGTATGAACAAAGTTTGTCAAATGATTAGTAATAATTCGGTAACCTTTACAAAGGAAACTTATGAAATGACAGGTATGATTAGGGTTGATTGAAAGAAACGAAAAAACAAAAGGCGACAAGTGAACACAAAAGAAACGACTCCATTGACAACGAAAAGGATGGTGTATACGAATGTGCTTTTATAGGGGCGTTTTTCTCGCTACCCTGTTTAATTAAAGTGGCGCCCAATGGATACTCGTCCCCAGAGCTCTTTCCTGACTCTGTGTTAGGGCGATTTTATGTGATGAGATTCCATGAGACTAGATTTTTCACTGGCACTGTAAGTTGCGATTCGTACAGCATTCACTTTCGTTCAAATCAACACTTAAACCAACGCCCCGGCGAATGGGAAGAACGAATTGCTTGTCAAGGTACGAGTCACTGCTGGCTTTGAATGAGTCAGTGAATTAATACAATAAAATAAACCCCTCCGAATATAGGTCCCTCAAAAAGGTCATTTGAAAAATGTAAGCCCCTGGGCCTGCGGTATGCTATAATTGTAGAATTTATTTTTCGTTGCTTTAATTCCTCCTTTTACTGGAACGGTCACAATGGTGTTTTAAGTTTGAATTGAACAAAAATATTCAACTGGTTGATAACCTGATCTGAGTATCAGGCTTTTTTTGGTTGCATGGTATTTCAGTAATATTTAAGGACCGTTAGGAGACTCGTGACATAGCGTATGATTTGTGGTAGTATCATAAGAAAGCAAATAAATAAATAAAGCATAAAAGATTGAAAGAGATTAGATGGGGGCTTCCGCCTCCACCTCCCCTCCCCTTTTGTTAATTGTTCTCTGAGCTTTAGACTAACACGAATAGAAAATGACAGTGGAATCATCAACACATATCAACATAATTTTCCTCAATACGAGACCCCACACGCCATATAGTTTCCTCGTAGATTTTCCTTTTACAGTGTGGATAATTATAGTGTAACTTTTGCGATGCGCTGATTGGCAGCAATACTTCAAGAATTACTGTTATTTAGGGCCGAGTACATGAACTAGGCGGGGTAAGGATAGCTCAGTTTAATTTGCCGAGATCGGACCGGTTCCAAATTGACCCCGTATAAGCATCGAGCCGGGATTGGCCTCTTGTTCACACGGAACCTGTTATGGTCGGTACTGGGTATCCGTAGCCAATCAGGTCCTAAAAGTGTCGTTGGGTACTCCTGGAAACTAGGCTTAACTTTAAGTACAAACCTTTCATTAAGTTTTGACCAAACATTAACCGCAACTGTATGAACCCCAATGCTAACCCTAAGCCTAGGTTTAGGGTTTGACTGAGGTTTAGGGGTTAGTGTTTGTACTGGGGTTTAGTTTTTAGGGTTTGGGTTAGGGTTGGGGATAGGGTTAGGGTTAGTGTGGTAGTTACAGTTGGGGAGTTAGATGGAGAATTAGTGTTAGGATTGTGGTTTGGATTACGATAAGGTTCATGGTTAGGGAAAAGATTAGGTTTAGGATTGGACTAAATTTGTCCATGAATGAATATTACTTAGGGTGTCTTTATTACATTCGAAAATTAAAAGTATTTTCTCCTTTTACATTTAATGTGTTCATCTTTTATTTGTCTTGTGTTATCTGTTCTAACGTGAAGCTTTTGTGTGCCACCTTGGGTTTCTGGATTTCCCGAAAACTTCAGGAAAGCGCCGGTATTCCGGTGCAAAGTGGCCTTGGGCAGAAACCGCCCCCTCCGGGATAGATGGGGTTTCGAAAAGAGTTTTTTTTTGCTCAACTGATTCCACACTGACATTGTAATTTCACAAGTTAATACAATAATGTATACCATGATTGCGGGTATCCCAAGAAAAAAATGGATCTATTTTAGCCTTCAAATGTGAGCCGTACTGTTGAGTAAAATGCTATACTTTTTTGGTGGCTAGCTTCGCTCTTTAAAATTTGGTCAGATTTTGTCAATTTCAAAGGCGGAAACGCACCCAACCTAACCACAGGTGGGGTGTAAAAGGTTTTGGGAGTTAATTTGACTTAATTAATGGTCTACAGGGTTTCAATTTTGAAGTCTGTGTGTCAAAATGTATTCAAGGACAAACATAAATTGCACTAAGAGCTGAAATGGTCTTTTACTGGGTTGCCTTGCCTCCGAAGCGGTTTTTATAGGGCCTCTACGAGGGTTAGAACGGGCTCTTACGTCACCGTCTGAAATTTGAATTCCTTTCAAGATACTCTACAATCCATGAGGTGCGTTCATCATATTTTATTTTTTCACTTTTTTTTCTCAAATACTCTCTAACAGGCATCAAGCTAGGTCTCTAAAACTCAACAAATTTTGAATATACCCACAAATGGATGTTACATTGTTGCTTAATAAACTACTTAAAATAATGAGCAAATGAACGATAAATTACAGTCAAAATAATGGTGATTCTTAATAGAATTGGCTCAATTACCAACAGCTGTTTGCGAGAACCAGACAGGTGTGAAATTGAGTCTACAAGACAAGGTTCCGCTTTGTTTGAAACTCAAAACATTATCACATCTTCCTTCTACGTTCATTTTTCGATATAATAATAAGTTTTGAGGAAAGTTTTCCAAGGATCTTATGGAGAAATGGAAACATTTTCTTCAAGTGGACTGGTGGAAAAATTGGAACCAAAAGGAAAGAAACTACATTGTAATGAATCAGTCAATTCCAGCAGTGTTCATCCCCTTAGGGGTATTTTCCCACATTGTCTCTCTTGGGGGGGGGGGGGGGGGAGGGGGAGCAGGCATGAGTATACCCTGGAGTATACCCATGGAGCATCCTATTAAAAGATTGTTATTATTATTACCCTGGGTGCATTTGATGGCCTGCTGATTTTCATCGTTCAGCACTGTCACTGTCTTTCAATGACAAAATTCATTGCCAAACACGATAAATTTGTGCTGCACTATGTCCAAAGAGGACAAAATGAGCAGTCAAAGGAGCAATACTGAGGAATAAGACTTATCTAAGGTTGGCTTGTATTAACTTTCATTAGAATGAAGATATGCCCGAAAATGAAGAAATCGACTTATTTCTTAACTGAAATGTGGAGTATTTGAAGAACAGGGTCATTTGCTGGTTTGTTTTAAGAAATCCTACGGAGTAGGGGGGCTTGCGACTATTGGAATTGAATGATGGAAAACAAGAGTTGAACAGAGTTAAAGGGAAAACTCTAGTGCTCTTGTTAGACTCTTAAACTCTCCTGTCCTTGCTTGGCCTCTTGTGCACTTTGCAAGAATGAACTCTTATCAACTTTTGCCCACAGCCATTACCAGTTGACTTCTGTGCAACATTATTTCACACGGCATTATGCAAAAAAAAAAAAAAAGTGTTCGCAGCCAAATGTAAGCCTGGTTTTCACTAGTGACACAAGCACAGGCGGAGGCACAAGCACAAGGACAAGAAAAGGAAAAGATTTTGATCCTTGTGCTTGCATCGAGGTTTCACGGTGAAATAAGCACTCTTATGCTTGTGTTTGCATTGCTAGTGAAAACCAAGTTTAACGCTTAACCCAGCACAAAATAAAATCTCCATGTCACTGCCAGTTAAGAGTTGAACCATTAATTACCGAAACATGCTACAAAATAAACTACACTTAACAACTACTTATAACTGTCTCGGTATAAATATCTTCAACCGATCTTTAAAGGCAGTAATTTATCAGATGAGTGTACAGTATTTATTTAAAAAAAATGTTTTTCTAGCCAGCCTTGGAGAGTTCATTTGATAGCCAGTCCAGTCCTTCATAAAGGCCCTGTCCCTGAGGGGCGCACGTAGCTTGCACATACCACTAAAGATAAAACACATTAACAACCACGTTAATTAAAAACAACATACACTACGTATACAATCAATGTGCAACCTCAGTGATCAAAAGAAACAATAAATTACAAGGCATTTCAATAAATTGGAGCACTGATAAAGTGAAAGTAGTTGCATTTTGACCACTGTCTGGTAGGAGAGAATGGGCAGGAGTTCTTCTTGGAATTTTGCATAGATAATAGCACCAGTGTCTTAACCTTTGGCTGTGACCTTGACATAGTGGTGAAGCTTTATGATCATAACAGCTGAGTCGGCAGGAGTTTGAGCTCCTGGCAAGTCCAACCAAGCCAGATTATTTGAGTGGGATAAACCAAACAAAGGACAGCCTCCTCCATGTTGAAGGTAGAGCAGAGGACTAAACACCCACTCACATAAAGTAAATCACTTACAGAAATGTAAAATGCACCCTAAAATTCACATTTTTTTTTTCCTTGTCCTCTTTCTTCTATTTTTCTATTCTACTTAATTTTAACTAAATAATATTGGTTTATTGGCCTCTTATAAGGGGCACAGTGTTAGTTTTACTAAAGGTACCCCTCTACTCTCTTCCCCATTATGAATTGTATTCAAGTTAATTGCAATATATTTACAGTGTGACGCACCTTACCGTGGTCACCCAACCTTTTTTACAAGTTAGCCAATCTTGTTCATAAAGTACAAAACGAGATGTTTTAAATAATTCATTGTTGCGTCAGTTGCCTGTTTGACTTTGCAAGAAGACGCGACCGTTAATCAAATTCGAGTATCTTGATTGGCTAACTTGTAAAAAAAGTTTGTTGGGTGGCCACAGCAAAGCACGTCACACCGTAATATTAAATTTTTTTGTAACTATTAATCTTTGTGTATAAATTTAGGTTCGGAGAAACACATAACTGAAATAAATGACATGGCATGGACTGATGATGATAATGATGAGTACCATATAACCTAGTTCACAATTAACTGCTTAAATATTTGCCTATTTACTCACACAAAAAAGGAAAACTTCATACCCTACAAGCTAGGTTTTTTAACTACAGCTGTACATGTAGTAAACAAACCATGCCTTATTACGAACAAATCGAATGGTTAAAATCTTAGTCCCATTTCAGATCAAAACAACAAAACCAATACCATGTAACAGGAAATAAACACTACAAGAAATATATACAAACTTAAAAAGTTCACATTCATTTACAATACAATACAATAACGTTATTTAAAGAGGGAGATGCAATAACGTGATACAGTTTTCTAACTTACAACCCTCAGCTGCATCATCATCATCATCATCTTTGAAGGTTAATTTCTAAAGTGGGCATCATTTTCCCCAATGCCACAAATTTTGTACATTCTTAATATTTTGAATTGACCCTGCTAGAGATTGTAGGACATAACAAATACATACTACAATATTGTCAGCAGGGGCTATTCAAAATTCAGACAGCAGCCTTCTGTGCTTTTAGCTTATTTCAATCCCTGAATACAAAGTTGTCGTGTTTGTGAAGAAATGACTGGAAACACTAATGTTTTCATATGTAACAGAATATGAGACCTCCTTTCCCAGCTTTGTTTCCTTTGTTTGGAAATTAAGACCTCTTATTTGTGTTACACGATTTCCTTTTTATCACATCAAATTAGCTTAGCAAAGAATCCCAAGTGCAATTGGATATAATGTCCAAACAACTACCATATACCTTGAGTAGAATATTTTGTCTGACCAAATTTAGCGACTTACATGTAGTTTTAAAATGCCATTTAAAGAAAATAAATTCTTTGCAGTCATGATGTAGTTTACTTTTAAAACAAATATTTAAAAAAATCAATAGTGTACAAACTTTTAACAGGAATTTTATAGAGAAATCCATCTTCTGCTCTCACCTGTTTTCCTCGTAAGTTGTGAAGTCCTAGCTTGTCTGTTATTTCAGAGACTGAAAAAGCATTTGGCAAGTCTTGTTTGTTTGCAAACACCAGTAAAGCAGCATTTTGCAAATCCTCTTCCTGAAGCTGTCAATTGTAGGGATTTCATTAGTGAATACTGAAAAAATTCTCAAACTAGAAAGTACATGTATGTCAAATGCACCAAAGATAATAGTTTTAGACTTGTGTAAAAAGTAATAATAATAATAATAATAATAATAATAATGATAATGATAATGATAATGATAATGATAATGATAATGATAATGATAATGATAATGATAATGATAATAATAATAATAATAAGCTCAGTAGAGCTTCCTAAGATTTCCTGAAACTGAATGTAATAGTTATACAATGTTACAATATTATTGATGGGTGAACAAAGTTGCTATTTTTTTTAATACTGTATCCTTCGCATTGAAAACCAATCACATTGCAAGCACCAGGAAAAAAATGTTTTAACAGAAGAAACAATCATCAAACCAGGCATAAACACAAGAGCATACTGCACAAACTAAAATTTCTGAACAAGTTTGTCACTATTGATTTGCTTACCATTTTTTGCAGTTCGTCATTAGCTTCTCCTATTCTCTCTCTGTCATTACTGTCTACAACGAATATGAGTCCCTGTAGAGATGAAAACAGAATTTTACTTGATATATACATGTACAGTCGACTCCCGATGACTTGAACCCTCGACAACACGAACCTCGCTCTAACTCGAACCAAAATTGATTTCCCCTGGATTTCCGTCATACATTTACTGTAATTTTACCCTGGGTAACTAAAACCCTTGATAACTTGAATCTCCCACTGGCTCGAACCAATTTTGTTTCCCCTCAGGTCATATTCTATATAATTTTACCCTTGATAACTTGAACCATGTTTGTCTTTGAAACCTGCAAAGTTCGCAGTACCTAGTCATTTCCTGTTACTTTGCTTTGATTTATTTCACATTACGTTACGGTTTGATTATAACTTAGAAATACAGTGTTGTTCCATTTTGACTTGACTTCTCTATTATTAAATTTGATTAAAATTGACACTAAAATACACAGTAAACACCGTTTTCCCCCTTATTTCTGGTCATTATTGTTCACAACTCCTGATAACTCGAACTCCTGAAAACTCAAACCCTTTTCAATTTCCGTTGAAGGTTTGAGTTATTGGGAGTTGACTGTAGATTCTTTTATAAATGGCAATCCTCTGTTGACAACAATACTTACCTGTGTGTTTGTGAAGTAGTGTCTCCACAGCGGCCTGATTTTATCTTGACCACCCACATCCCAAACAGTAAATGAGATATTTTTATATTCCACTGTCTCAACATTAAAGCCTTTAAAAACAAACAAAACAAAAAGAGATGAAAATTCCCAATGCTATCACAAGCAAACCAGTTTGAAAATTGAGATATTCTTTTTTAAAAATAGTGTTAGTAAGAGAAACAAAAGCATTCCACTGCATGGTCACACTTGAGGATTTCACCCACAGACTCAAAAGTTAGAGCCACACTGTAACAGCACCACAGGAAAGTGTTCCTCAGTATATTTCACTTGAATGGTCATACATGAGATGCACCCACAGAATCAAAATCCAGAATCACCCTGTACAGTATAACAAACAGTACCACAAGAAAGCACTGCTCAGTAGCTTTCATTTGAATGGTCACACTTTAGGATTTTATCCAGACTCAAAAGTTAGAACCACCAAGTGTTCAGCATAATATAAAAAGGCACCACAGGAAAGTACTGCTCAGTACCTTTCATTGAATGGTCATAATGGTCTAAAGAGGAAATCCTTAATATTATTATTAAAGATTTCACCTTATGACTCAAGTGTTAAAGCCAACTTATACCAGCACAATTACCAACAGCACAGGAAAGTACTGCTCTGAGTGAATAGCTTTGATTTAAATGATCACACTCTGGGATTTCATCCACAGACTCAAAAGTTAGAACCACCATGTCAAACATAATTAACAAAACTACAGAAAAGTGTTGCTCAGTTTGAAACACCATGCACAGCATAAATAATATTATAAACAGTACCATAAGAATGTACTGCCCAATGACTTCCACTGCAATGGTCACACTTTAGGATTTCATCACCAGACGCAAACATTAGAACCTCAAATTACAGACCCAGGGTTCAACTGTGGTTTATACTCCACACATCCGCTGAAAAAATTTCTTCAGCATCTGGCTATCCAAAGGAAATCCCGACGACATTCTCACTAAAAGTGTGACCAGAACATATCACTCAAAACATTTTCACTACTCACCGATGGTAGGAATGGTAGTGACTACTTCTCCAAGCTTTAGTTTGTACAGAATGGTAGTTTTACCAGCTGCGTCAAGGCCGACTACAAAAGACAAGAACAAAGTTATTTTACCAAACCCAACACCCTTCTGACATTAAAGACGGTGCCTCCTTTTGATTCTGCAAATATATATGTTCTGCACATCTGGGGATGGTCCGAAGGAAAAAAAAAATGGTTTCTTAACGGCGGTGCTTGCCAAAACAAAGATATTTTTGTGCGGTTTATAACTTTGTGGAAGAACAGCCCTTGCATCTGTTTAGTTTGTCATTGAGTTTGTCCTATATAAAGACGAGCGAGAGTTGCTTTATATGTCTGGAAGAACTAACGGTAAATCGTTTAGTGTGTCTTCGAAGGCACACTTAACGATTTAGTTCGTCCAGATGCATGATGCGTCTCTTGCCTGTTTTTATACAGGATGAACTAAATGATGAACTAAATAGACGCAGTAAAATTATTTGCTTAAAGTCGTCCAGACGCATTATCTGTCTGTAGTATAAAAATGGCCATTTTCCCTCTCAAACACTTTCATTTTTTGACAAAACCTGTATGTTCTTTAAAGTGACCAGTTTCCACTAATTATGAAACAGATAATATCCATATACAGACAGAACTCTGAGTAAAGTTTCATATCAAATGGAGGTTATTTTTTTTTTTTGCATAATTTTTTTTAATCTTCATTTGACTAAACAGTTTGCCAAGTCAAAAGTTGTTATACAGGATAGATGCCTACTATTAAGGTAAGGTATAGCTGTGTGAAGTGAAAGGGTCTTTTCCTTTAAATTAACTTCTCTAAATTGTACGTTTTCTACAGTTTTCACTCTGGCCCTGAAATTGAAAGTTTGAGGGTGGCACTGTTTAATAAGCCCTCAACCTTGGGAGTGGATTCGGCCAATCTGTTTGAAATAATTGATCATGACTTGGCAGGAGGTATGGCTGACATGCATTTACCGGCACATATACTGTACAATTATATAAGCTTGACTGCTTTTAAAAAACATTTTCCAAGGAAAATAGTGCAATTTTCCTTTCTGTACCCAAGAGTAAATAGCCGGGCATTACCTGTTTTGGCGAAATGTCAACAACGAATTGAACGCGAATATCACAATGATACGACTTCAATGACCATAGAGGAAGTCTCGATCGATTAAGAAAGGAGTTGAAATAAGCTTTATATAACTGACCAAACTAACCAGAAGCTTAACAGCCAATAAAGTGCATGAGAGGTGAAGGCATAAAAGCTGGAAAGAAACTCTAGCGGAATGCCGTTTTCGTTTGATCCAATGTAAAATCGATCGGAAATAACATCGTGCTCAGCTGAGTCCAATTCAAGTCGAAATTGTTAAGGTTGTCAGGACATATGGAACAAACTTACCCATCAAAATCCTCATTTGTTTCTTTCCAAAAATCCGAGAGAATATGCTTGATAAAGTGAGACCCATGTTGCGGTATTTTGGACGAAAATGAGCCAAGTGTCGCGACAGAAACCGTCCTTATTTCTATTTTCGCGTGGATATGTTCGACAAGAACTCGGCCACGTCAAGACTTCTCTTGCGCTTGCGTAACTCATAGAACTCCATTCTCGTCCCCAGAGCCTCCTGTCCCTCTTAGCCGGCGGGGCCTTCGCACGAGGGAAAGGAGGCTCTGGGGACACAGGATTTGATTGGCTAGTTCCTGACAAAAGAAATCTAAAACGGAAGTGAAAATGTTAACGACAGAGCGTGGCATGGGCGACTGGCGGCCTGGCGCGAAAAATAAAAGTAGCGTAAAAAAGAAATGCAGCACGATGGCGGACGCTAAAAGATCGCTAAAGATTCTCCGAAAAAGCCGTTGGCACATTTTTTAAACATCTGTAGGTGTTATAATCAAACGGGTTTTAATTAGAAACCACTCTGTCAATAGTTTCGTGAAGGAAACACGGTGTGGAGTTGGCAAAAGTCTTTAGAGTTTTTGTTCGGGAAGGGAAGTTTCGCTCGATGATAATTTTCCTAAAACTGAAAAACTCTGTCAACCTTGTTTTCACAAGATAAAAAACATTTACGAATTGCAGTCTTTAAAGAAAAAGAGTCTATCTTCGCAGGAGCTTTCATTGGCTGAGATCGAGACAAAAGTGAAAGAGCTCGCAGTTCTACGCAATTGAATGGCTAAATTTCCCGAGCCTATCGGTGCAAACTGCTTCTCGCCCAAGTGACGATCACAAATGGCTGGAGCATTCCCCACAAATTTCTAACTTGGAATGAAGCACAGTAAGGGGCATCTCTCTCAGCTCCTTTACAGTCCTTTAGCTTTGTGATGTAAGGCAGCAAGAAGGCCTCTATTTCATTTATGTTGGTATCTAGCAACATTGTAAAATATGTTCTTTCTGTTTGAGTTCACTTCAATGATATTATGATAGGATCCACCATCTCTAAAAAATTTGAAATTATATCTCTTGTTTTTTCTGTTGCTGTTACTGTCAGTTCAACTATAGGTACATTTGGAAACATGACACTTAGCATACCTAGGAACAGGTCTAAAAATAATTATTTCCCTATGAATATTATTAAGTTTTGCAACATCCATTTTTTGATTGTTTTTTTTTTTTCAGGAGGGGAGAGGGGTTTGTGGCGGAATTTGGGAAATTACCTACTTGAAAGTGGAAGAGGGCAACACAAATAATTTACATGTGCACTGCCATCCCTTCAAATCTAATACTGTTAGAATTATCTTTGAGACATGAAAAGAGGGTCACTAAAAATATGAAAATTCATTGTATTTTATGTCATAATAGAAATTGCATTCAACATTTTGTCTTTTTTAGAACAATTTTTTAATTTTCCTAATATTTGGAACACTCATTGAACCCAATGAACTCAAAATAAGTCTCTTGAAGGCTACAGACACATTAAACACACAAATGTCAATGTGTAATATAATAAGTGAATGAGTTAATGTGTGCTGAAGTCAAAATGGGTGAATTTATAACAGAGATGGATAATCCAACCCGATGAATCTGTATGGTAGTTAATTTACAGGCATACATGCTAGAGATGGAGTGTCACTAGTTTGCCTGATAATCAGTCATCTGTGTAAAACAGTATGGGCACAGATTATCCTTCTACTGGCATTCATGTATTAAAATTATTAGAAGTATAATTGTAAATAGAACTGAGTGGAGTGCAAAGTTCAATATTTAGTAATTTATTACACCCATTTTGAAATCACATTTCTTTTTGTCAATGTTAATATTTATTGATTTGCTTCAAGAAACCCGTTTTTTAAGTGGTTATTATATAAGGATCACCAGTGATTTTAAAATAGGTGTAATAAACATAGAAACAAATAATTGAATGATCCATCAGATGGTCCATCTTTATTATAAATTGAGCCCTCGAAACGCCAGGTCCATCCTAAAAATGCCAACATACTGTAGTCATTTTCCCATTAATGATTTGCATAACATTGTACAAGATTAACCCTCACAGGTTTGTATAGTGTGATTTAGGCTGATCACAAAGTATATAGTTCTAGAGTATCTATATGTTTATTGTGAAAAGAAGAAGAATAAAACTTGTTACCATTCTGCAATGAGATGTGCCTCATCAACTACAGCTGCTTTGATCTTTTCCTTAATCTCGATCACCACTTTTTTCAATAAACTTAAATACACTTAATATTCCTTCCATTTGGGATACAGAGAAGTCTAGCGATTCGCCTCAAAGAATCATTGCAGATGGTAGTTTCATGCTGTCACGTTTGATATCTGATCCCGTATCAGCACATTCAACGGCGATGCGACCAAAATAATGCAGTCACTGACCTCAAGCCATGGGTCAAAACAAAGGGCAAAAGCTGGAATATCAAGGATTCGTCGAAGGCAGAGACACCTGACACATCCCTCCTTTTTTCGACAATAATTCTAATTGCGTTCCTGGAAGCTGCTCACGAAGAGAAATCGATTCCAAAATAAGGAGACGCAGAACATTCGCCAGTATCTCAATAAACTTATCGCCTCTAGCAGCCGCCATGTTATTCTCACTAAATTTAATGACATTTCAAGACTTCATACATGAATGCCGGAAGTCCTAGAATCTAGGACTTCCGCAATTCTGTGTCCCCAGAGCCACTTGGTCCTCGTGCCCAGCCTCCAGCGGCTAAGAGGACCAAGCGGCTCTGGGGACGAGAATGATAGAACTCAAACATTTCCGCTCAAACCCAGGGTCTCCGCGACTAACCGGCGCCATCTTGGAAAAGAAAATTTCAAGATATGCACACTTTCGTTTGTAAAATGTCGATAGAGATTGAGATTGAGGAAGGCTTTGGTTAGCATTTTTTTATGTGGGTCTTTGATGGGTGATGGATGGGGTCAAATTTTCGCATTATTATTTTGAATAGGAGGGGGGTGAATAGAGGGTCTGGATGGGGGGGTACAAATGTCAGTTGTCAGTTAAATTTTAGGCTATTTGTCAGTTGTCAGTTAAATTTTGGGCCATTTGTCAGTTGTCAGTTAAATGGCTGTTAATAATTAACTGCAGATTTTAATAATTTCTTGAGGACCCAAATAAACTTAAACGTCATGTAAGACAGATAGGAGCGTACCCTGATAACCGAAAAAGTATTGTAAAAACTTGTTTCTGGTTAATGTTTAATTTTATGTTTACATTTTTGTAACAACAATCGTTTCTTTGGCCTTTATGCAAATCATCCCATGGCCAATCTACTAAGAACATACCTTACGAATCCAGGCGGAAATGGGTGCGTATTGGTCGGCCAGACCTTGAAACTGCGACAGGTGAAATTTCCTCCTCAGTGTCAGAGATATCGTTGTCTGAAGCTGTATCGTACTCGTCCTCTTGTGGAGGTCGCACAGCACCAACGACCACATCAATGAGACAGTCATTTACAAGTGTGCCTTCTGTAACATCATTAGATGGCACCTCAGGACTGATTCATCTTCAACATCTCTGTTGAGTCGTTCTGGATCTTCCGTGATAGAATTGCTCTCTTCGTCTGGCATAAAGTTTACTTTACTGCAATCTGGTGGCTTCGTATACACCGTTGGTGGTAGAGCCCCTGCTTTGTCCTTTGTAGTCTCACCCCTGACTGTTCTTTGTCTTACTGGACGATACTTCTCTACCAATTCTTTCATGGCAGTCTCCGTTTCAGCGCTAATCTCTGCTGACGGAAGCGGTTGCATGAATTTTATACTTTCAAAAGCCATGGTGGTCTTTTGTAAAGTCTCCTTTGTGATGGTTCCAAAGTCTTTGGAATACTGTACAGAGGCACCCAACGACAATTTCCTCTCATATCCTTTGAAACGTTATTTTAGGCGATCTGGAGTGGCTTTAAAGCTCTATAAGTTCATTTTAGGTAGCGCTATAATATTTTTATCTGTTCGGTTATTCTAGGGGGATCTAGGGGAACTTGAGTCTTTTCGAAATTAGTAAGGCATTTTTGTCCATTTCCCGAAAACCTTAGGTCAGTTATTTCCTTTCCGAAAATCTTAGCTGACCTTTTTTTTGGTACCCGAATCAACATTTTTATCAATCCGAAAACACTAGGCCTTAAATTTCCCATATCACGAAAGTTCGTGGTGAAAATTCCCTTTAGAAAATTGTAGGGGATTAAGGGCCTTCCGAACAGATAATTTACCGAAACGATCCGTTGGGTGCCCCTGACTGTAAGGCGGTGAACGTCTCATGTTTAAAAGGGAGACGGCTTCAATGTTCTCCACAACTGTTGTGAGTAACGTGCACAACTCAACCTCTTCAAGGTATTCCTTGTTAGTCGCAGCCATGCTGTCATGCAGCCGGCGCATTCCTTGTTTCAGAAGCGTTAGTTCGCTGCCTGTTTCCTCCAGCAAGCTTGGCAGCTCCATTTTCCACTGACCATCTGTAATTATCGCAAAATTTTCGCTTGTTCCTCCCTGCTTCGGTGCCATGCGGTAAAGTTTTAAATCAAACTCTCCAAGGCCGAATTTTATTGCCAGTTCTCTCAGCCCAAGAAATGACAACAGATCCTTCTTTAGAGACTGAACTGTCTCTAGCTCATCGCAATTGAGTGGAATACGGCTTCGGTGTCGTTCGAATGCCGTATCCGAATCAACGCGGCAAAAGCTAGCAATCGCCTTTATTACGCCGGAACGAGCGGACATGGTATTGACTCGGTATATTGCTAGAGCGCGTTCCACGTAAATTTGGGTCATGTTAGAAATAAACTATTAACTAATATTAATTGTTAGTATAAAATATGACGCCCTACTCTGCTGCTGTTTATTTTACACGTTTGTTTGGTGATTTGGTATAAAATATATCAATTATTAGCCGAAAAACGTAGCAGCAAGTCTTTCGTCAGTTGTCAGTACCAGCGAGTATAAATGTCAGTTGTCGGTTAAATTTTATGCTATTTGTCAGTTGTCAGTTAAAATTTTGGCGATTTGTCAGTTGTCAGTTAACCCCATCCAGACCCTCTGAATAGGTCTACGGATCGGCGGATTTGGTAATATTTTAGCCCGGATTCTGGATTCAGAGCGAAATTTTAACGGATTTGCGGATCCTATGATCACAGCGGATCGCGGTTTTATCCAGTTTTGGGGCCCGGATTTTGGATTTCGGTTTTTAGGAAGTTCAAGTTTGTTCTTTTTTCTCGTATCTGCAAGTTTTTGTTTCGATACAGACGTTGGTTACGTAAATATTTCGTTGATAGTCATCCTCAACGCTAAACCACAATATCACGCAAGGCAACTCAAGAACTGAAGTTGCTTTGTATCTCGCGTATCATCTAACGCGGCAAACAATTTGCAGATTCAGGTTGAGTTTATTTTTTGAGCGGATCGACGGATTCAGCCATTGATTTTAGCGGATCGGCGGATTTAAATACCCCTATTCACCCCCCTCGAATAGAGTACGTACATCATACCCCAGGATGACCAGGATGTTTCTTTAAAACATGAAATAGGACCAGAGGTTCAGCACAATAGAATGTTTCAATTTTCAGTTTTACCGTCCTAAAACCATTAACCCCGTCGGAATACATAGTCGTCGGAATCCTGAAAAAGGGTCTGAAAAAGAACAAAAAGAAATTTTAAAAGTGACTTGAGCCATAATGAGCCAGCGATGTCAACACCGTAATTACACAAATATGCGCGAAAGCCCAAATATTGTCTGCGCAGGTGTAACGTCTGGTTGGTACATTGTATCGGACATATCAGTAGAGAAATATGGCTCTTTTTAGCAACTTTTTACGGGGCCCGAACAAGGTAAAGTGCCTCTACACTTAAGAAGAATACTCTAAAATACCGGAAGCT
Organism: Pavona decussata; assembly: GCF_977016875.1. Lineage (NCBI taxonomy): Eukaryota > Metazoa > Cnidaria > Anthozoa > Scleractinia > Agariciidae > Pavona > Pavona decussata. The sequence goes on from NW_028145650.1 coordinate 361,589, forward strand.
TATTGATTTTTTGTTTGATTTGTCACAGGGTGTCATTTCAAAGATTTGTTGGAATGCTTTTAGCACAACTCCTCGCGCTAGCGCCACTGTGAGTAGAAATAGGGAATTTAAGAAGCTACTCCGGCAACGGTAACGAGAATGCCATAAAACATAAGATTTAATGAGAAAAATAAAGGCTCTGCTCTGTACATATCTTTGCTGTACTCGTCCAAACCTATTACCAAGTTCAAGGTTTTGTGGAGAACGTGAGCACATGACGGTAAATTTTTCATTCTCTGTCTCAACTTGAACGTCGTCTCCACCGGTTCTGTTTCTTAGTCGATAGCTCGGCCACATTTTACAAGTTTAACGAATTGGATTAATCGCGAAGTAGTACAAGTAACGCAAACTTATATTTTCAAGCGACGTTTTCGTTGGCGTTGCCTTCGTGGTTTCTAAAGTCCCTTGTTTGTAATATCATATGGCTGGAGAATTAAATAAATCTGAGCTTTTGTGTAAGTATTTTGCCACAATCAATCTCTTGATTGTCCCCTTAGGGATAGTTCAGCATTAATTATATATGCACCACCACTGTCACACTAACCCCTGTCAAAAACGGTTTACATAATTGATGTCTGGGGCTGTGCGGCAATCTTGCCCCTTTTCTTAATGCAAGAGATAATGCAAGTAATACATTTAGGCTAGCTCTTAACTTATAACCCAGTCCCATCGGCTATAATTTTTTGGAGTTATTGTAAAAGACACTTTTATCATTTTTATGTTATTCTTGTAAATATGTTGTAATAATATTGATCTTATAGACGCAATGACATTTATTAATAAACCTTTATTATTACTATTATTATTATTATTATTATTATTATTATTATTATTATTTGCATGGTGCTTGAATTGGGACCTTGGGGGAAGTTTCCAAAATGTTCCAATTAACGGACTAAGGTTCTCATTTCTACTGGGAACAGATAGCTAAGGCAGGTGAATTAGGTCTGTAATATTGAACTTTCTGATCGTACTTGAAATATATAGATTATTTGTTCGCTGGATTTGTTTTATCTCATTTTTCTGTGATTATGTATGCAAGCTTAAAGAGAGGGTTTCACAAATGTTCACCTTTTTGGCATCTGCATGAATGTAAATATTTTTTCTCTTTCTTATCAATTTTATGGCTTTTTAAAAGCCAAAATTGTACACGTACTTCATTAATCACAGACATACTGTCAAATGACAGAAGTTCAAAATTCACCAAGAATGACTCAGTGGATTACACTGACACTGTTGATATTGAATTTAGTGTGGATGCAAAGGATTTATTCCATGGTTGATGATTTTACAGGTATTTGCATGCAAAATAATGCAGTCACCTGAAAAATAATCAACCATGAAATTTTCAAAAGCAAATTTGACACTCGAGTTATCTATTTGCTTCGGAATGCTTCATAAACAATGAATTCATTTAAATGGGCTTGTATCATTGTGGGTAAGGGTGAAAAAAAAAAAAGTATTTAATTCATGCACATGTGCTGAACCATGAAACCTCCATTTAACTTAAACTCTACTAATTATTATCAAAGATCACAACTGAGCGTTAACCTTGTCTGACTTATGTGGATCGCTAGTCTGCAGGGTTGAATAATTTTGCCCCTTGTCTTTTACAAAACAACCTCTTTGCAGTAAAACGTTATCCATCATTTTTGAATTGAGGCTAACATGGTGCAGAATTTAGTGTTTGTATGGAAAAATAGAAAAATTTGAACTCTGGACAAACGTAACTCGTAAGTTGAGTCAGAAAACATGTAATTGCATTTTTAATTTTTCCACACTTTTGTCTGAGAAACCTTGCCAAAGTCCAAAGTGGATATTTACAGGCAAGTGTATGGAAAATTGAAAATGTGATTACTCACTTTTCAGTCCAGTTGAATCCCACAAATTTTGCCAGAAAAATCTTTTATCTGACCGGTATCTTAAAATTCATAACAAAAAATAATTACTTGTGCCATGAGGCCACATAAGTCTAGAAAGGGCCAGCATTCAAATTCTTTTTCGTGTCACAAATTTCCACAGGTTCCCCAATTTCACGAACAATTAAAGATGAACTGATCAATAATATTTATCGGAGATACTGTAATAAACAAAATTTTTAAATTTTCCATCTGTCTGGTGTTGTGTAGCGGTGGTAATAGTGGTGACTTCAGTTTTGTCTGAGATCCCCACCCAAATTTTCTAGTCTAATGGAATTGTTTTCCTCTTATGACAGATGGCAATTCGAGATGCTTTAAATACAGCCATGGAGGAGGAGATTAAGAGAGATGAGCGAGTCTTCTTGCTGGGTGAAGAAGTTGCCATGTATGATGGTGCATACAAGGTGAACTTTCCTTGGCTACTTGTAGTAAATTATCTGAGCTTTATAAACTTCCGGTCTCTTGTAAGCTGGTATGATTGGATCTATGCGGCATTTGTGACAAGACACGCAGACTGTTTTCTTTTGTCCTCATGTTCATGGGCAACATGATTGAGAAGTTAGAGGTGATTCCTTTGTTTAAATCTGTCTCTCTGATCATCGGCTGAATTTATACGAAACACTTCAGCCAAGTATTAAAGCCAATCATAGGCACCTCTGAAAATGTGCCTCTATTCCCCTCCTGATTTTGTTGGGGGGTGGATTTCTTGCTACCACAATATTTCGCAAACTATTTACGGGAGAGTAGAAAGTTATACATCATTTTAATCAGCAATGATGAGGCTTTACAGGGAAAAAAAGTTTGTCTCCAAAGGAGCTCACAATGTTTCACAAAAAAAATATAATTATCATAAATCAGCATCATTCATGCAAACAATTTTCACAAAATACATAAAATATGACAAAGAGGTCTGGTTGCAAAGAAAAGTTAAAAAAGAAAATGTTCCTTGATGTATTGGCTACAATTCCTCCAAATCTGGTGGAGAAAGAACAAAAACAAAATAAATTACAAAGTTGTATTGATAACCATCTAATCACATAAAAATCTACATTTCCATAGCAACGGAATGCATTTTTAGACTTCAGCATCACACACACGCTACATCGTATCCTATTACCCTGACACCCAAAACAAAAATTCTAACCAAAATTACCAAGCTATTGGCTCCCAAATGTAAACTCAGTGTAAAACTAAGATCTTCTGATGAAGAGAGCAAGAATTCAAGCGTAGCGAGCGGCTACAAATCATATTTTCGCACAATCAAAATCTGTGTCTTCTTCTGGGCTGATTTCCTCAACATGCGCTCTCTTCGAAGATGACGCCATCACGCTTAAAGTTAATTAGTGCAAATAAAAATTCGGTACGCAAAATTTATTCAACTGATCGCGATGAAACTCGGCCAGTGATTGGATAATTTTGTAGACTCCTATTTGCCAAATAATTTGGCATCAACCGGATGAAACACCAATTTTCTACAAATTTTCACGCTATCGATCGTAGACGCTCGATAGATTTACAGGGCGTGACAAGAATGAGTTAATATTATTATTGAGAGAGGGGGCTGAATAGAGGCCATATAGCACTTCTACAGTTAAACAAAGTGATGAGTGCACAGCATTCCAGTATTTAATGCTTCAATTTTGAAGACTGTCACTATCTTTGCAGGTGAGTCGAGGACTGTGGCAGAAGTTTGGAGACAAGAGAGTCATGGACACCCCTATTAGTGAGGTACATCATTCAGAATTATAGTTAATATGCACACATCCAACTTAGACACAATTAACTAATCAAGTTTACATGTATATTATTATTTCAGATGGGTTTTGCTGGTATTGCAGTAGGTGCTGCTATGGTAAGTATAAATAACAGAGGCATTACATTAATTTTACATTCATTTCTCAAACTCATTAATAATTCATCAAGAGAAAACAAAGAAAATCATTACTGTGACAATGGTTTGGATATGTGCTCCTAATTACCATAAAATTTTCCAACTTTAACCTTGAATTTCTCCAAGAATTATTGATCATTTGAGAAGCCATATCAAACACTCGAAAGTGTGTTTCATCAGATATTCAAACACCTCAAAGTCGTTTAAAAAAACTTGGCTGCGCCTCGTTTTTTCAACGTACTTCTCAGTGTTTGGATATCTGATGAAACACGCTTTCTTGTGTTTGAAATATTACATGAAATTTCAAGTTGTATACTGAATGTGTGTATTCCTTTAGAGAAAGTGACTGTACAGATGTTGAACATTCTAGATAAAAAAATGTTCTCTTTTGTTTTGTTGTAGGCGGGCCTTAGACCTATTTGTGAATTCATGACATTTAATTTTGCCATGCAAGCTATTGACCAGGTAAGTGAAATAGTAATGTCTATAGTTATCTCTACTGTTTCATTGTAATTGATCCATAATAAATTATTATGATTCCCTCATTCATTGTGCATTATTTTGTGTACCCTTCTCATTTGTTTACTAAGTTCTTGTTATTGGAACAGTGGTAATATTATATGTTACAAGAATAAATGTTGGTTGGAAGACTCGTAAGTGAATGGATTTAAAAAAAAATTGTTAGATTGTGGTCAATGAACATCGATTTGTGATGATCAAATGCCAATAAGTTATTTGCCTTGAGTTAAATTCAAGAGTAATTGCCCCCTCCCCTTCCCCCTCCAGCTTGATCGCACTTAGAATTGACAATAATATTATGCTGTTATTACTCTAGTTTTCCCTTTATCTTACAGGTGATCAATTCTGCTGCAAAAACATATTACATGTCTGCTGGACAGGTTAGAAATAAGAAATGAAATAATTAGCTTTGATACAGAAACACAGTTGAGTGGTAATTATGGATTAAAAGTAATACCAACTTGTGACACCAAATTATACTCATTCATAAATAAACTGCCATTGTTGTTATCGAAATCATATTTCTGTTACACATTAAATGCATACGGATACTATTTCGTACATTAACTACATCTTCTGTAGAATCTGCATGTGTTACTGAATATTGTGCAGTCACTGTTTATTGTGCAGTGCAGCTCAGAGGTGAGCAAAACATAAAAAATAAAACTGTTGAAATCTAATCATTATTTATTTCTGTTGCATGTAGGTTCCAGTCCCCATTGTATTTAGAGGTCCAAATGGAGCTGCCGCAGGGGTGGCCGCTCAGCATTCACAGTGTTACGCGGCATGGTATGGTCACTGCCCTGGTCTGAAGGTTAGCAAATTCAGTTTCTACTGTGCAGTACCAGTTGACCAGTAAATACTTCTTACTAACCTCTTTTTCTCAGTCCGTACTGTAAGTTACGGACCAAGCTTTTCCCCGCTGATTTATGGCCCAAGCACGAAGTACGCAGGCCATAAATCAACAGGAAAAATGAGGATGCGTAACTTACAGTACGGACCAAGAAAACAAGGTTAGTAAGATATTAATCATATCTCTGTGGTTAAAGGAACCTAGTAGGCCATACAGTGAAATACGGCCTGCAAAATTTACCAATGACACTGCGCATACTAACTGAGAGATATAAAGAAGTGTCAGTCTGAATTGTCAGTCTGAAGTGGAGTTTGTTGATTTACATATAACACCGCAAACATGTATTGAATGATCTTGTATTGCTGCAGGTGGTATCTCCATATTCTGCTGAAGATGCAAAAGGTTTGCTCAAGTCAGCTGTCAGAGACTCTGATCCAGGTATTATTCTATGTGTGGTACAATCATGTTCTGTAGAACAGAGAATACAACACAGACTTAAAGAAACCATGATGGCAACACCAATGAACACATCACTTGAAAATATGAATTTATGCTACTTTTAGTACTTCAAGATTATTCCAATCCATTCATTGTGCACCATTTAGCTGAACTATCCAGGAGCAGGACTGCTAGCAACAACATGCATTTTCCGAACACCATTTTCCGAGTCAAAATAGTTTGACTTTCAGGGCACATAAAATCGTCAAGTTTCACCTAGAAATCTCAAACTTCAAACGTTATATTCTGCTCACTTACCGAGTTTGATGTCAGTACTGTAAGTTATGGACCAAGTTTTTCCCTGTTGATTTGCACGTGAGCCATAAACAATGGAAAAACGAGGATCCGTAACTTACAGTACGGATCGAGAAAACGAGGTTAGTAAGATATTTTTATCATATCTCTGAGGTAAGGGAAAGGAAACTAGCGGGCCGCACAGTGAAATACAGCCCACAAAATTGACCAATCACACTTACAACTGCACAAAATTAAGTTTTGCTTCATGTGCACTTCAAAGCGTATCCAGTATTAAACTGTTGAACAGTCACAATAACATTGTATGTGTTGTCAAAACTATATTATTAGTATGAACTAAACATGCACTGCGCTGTATTGAGATGGTATGATCTGCATTCATTGCAGTGGTTGTTCTAGAGAATGAAGTTATGTATGGCGTACAGTTTGAAATGTCAGAGGAAGCCATGAGCCCAGATTTTTTAATTCCTATTGGTAAAGCCAAGATTGAAAGAGAAGGTGAGCTATCTGTTGCTTTACACACAGACACATGAAGTGCTCCAGGCATAAAAAAAATGTTTTCATCTCCTGATGTTACATGTAAGTAAAATGTCAATTTCTTTTCTTTTATAGACTATAATAGACATTACTTATTGAACAGCTTCTGAAAAAAATGGTTTAAATACCTCCAAATGTTTATAACTGAAGTGCCCCCCACCTCCCCCCCAATTATGGTTCGCTGGATTTGATTTTCTTCTGTAGGAAATCACGTCACCTTAGTAGCTCACTCAAGATCTGTCCAGCTTGCCTTGGATGCTGCTAAACAGTTAGAGGCTGAAGGTGTTGACTGTGAGGTATGACATGTTATAAAGTTTTTTCTCCATATTAAAACTGCAACTAAGTGTTTTTATACTTGCAATGTTATTTAATGATGGACGATTCATTTTTGAGAATGAAATAATTATGGTGCATTCAAACTAGTTCCACTTTTTCTTGATTGTTTGCTGTTGTGTTCAGGTGGTCAACCTTCGCTCAATCCGTCCAATGGATGCAGAGTGCATCACAAACTCAGTCAAGAAAACAAATCACCTGATCACCATTGAAGGAGGCTGGCCTCATTTTGGTGTAGGGGCAGAAATTGCTGCTATTGTCATGGAAGGCAAGTAGTCCAGAGTTGGTACTATCAATCTTAAAGTTGCTTCTTGCGATATGTTTCAATTTCTCAAAACGATAAATTGGTGGTGAAGTCTTTTTTTTTTTCATCCTTTGAGATACGAAAGTGCTTTTATAGTATATTTTATTAAAACGACTACTAAACGATTACAAATGGTCACGATGTTTTCAAATGTCTAACATCTTGCAACGAGACAATAGGCTTACTTAGGAAAGTTTTGTCTTGGACGTTCGACGCGCTTGTGCAAATTTTAATGCGCCAGTACACTTTGCCCCAATCTCGCGATGTCGCATCTCTAGAGCGAAGGAAACAGTTAACATTCTGTTACGACTGACAAACCTAAGGCCCTCAGATTTCAGATGGAATTGAAATTTGGAAATGCTGATTTTTGAGGAGAGGGGAAAACCGGAGAACCCGCAGAAAAACCTCTGGGAGCAAGGACGAGAACCAACAACAAACTCAACCCACACGTTCTAACGACACAATTGATCTGAAGTCAGCATCGCCAACCCTACCTCACCTTAGCTACCAAAAGTTTCTGTGGACTTTTGTGGAATGGTCAGTCATGGCATAGAAACGTAATAGCGCGGGAAAAACCTCTGGCATCTACTACTCACCATATTGTATATGCCTTGAAGGCCCGTTTGCGCATGCGGTGTTTGGCGTACCTTTTTGGTGCAACCTTTGTTGTGCTCAAGTTGCAGTTTTAAATCGCCTGTGTAAACTAGCTGTGACTTCAGCGCGATTTGTCTCCGCGATATCGCAGAGAGGTTCTGAACATACTTCAAACTTGAAGGACATTTGGAGGGTTCCTCACAAAACGTAGAGCGATATCCCGCTGAAATCCCTGCTGGGTTACACCAACGACTTGAAGTTGTAGCCTTGCACGAGAAAAATTGCGGTGAAGGCGCGACAATAGTTGTATCAAACGTTGCATATGTAAGTGCTTATTGTTTTCTTTCCAGGTGAAGCATTTGACTACCTCGACGCTCCAGTATTCCGAGTTACTGGGGCAGATATTCCGATGCCCTACGCCCAACTGTTAGAAACAAATTCCGTTCCTCAAGTACAAAATATTATCCTTACTGTGAAGAAATGCCTCAACTTAGCTTAACAAGAGTCAGCTGTCAAAAATGGAAATCATATTAATCAAATCCTAGATGAAAACTGTTGTAAATGAAATAAGAAGTATTTTGGGAAGAACGGGTGTACTGTTAACATTTCTTACGATTTCTCTGCGGCTTTGGATGAACACTCAGTGGTTGAGCTTTTCTCGAAATCTTGGACCGCGAACAATCCGGTACCTCTCAAGAATGGTGGAGGAAGACAAGACGTATGGTTGAAACAGGTCAAGATTAAGTGAATACCAAGAAGGGACCAAGTTATTTCTATTTCGGTAAAAGTACAAATTTTCCTTTGAAATATTTCTGGACTTGTGAAATTTAGTAGGACTCAGCGTAAGCTGTACAAGGGAACAGCAACTTTGACTGTGTTGATAAAAAAGTTTGCACTTCTACAAATTATCCCTTTACAATCCGTTGCTAAATGGTTCTCTATGTGCCAAAGCGACCTGTAAGTAACACTATTATTATTAACACCAGCTAGCTTTTATTTCCAGGAATTTAATTTTTGGACTGTGTGGTCGACATAAAATTGAATGCTATTATCAAAATCGTGGGGGATTTACGAACCCCTTAACAAAATTGTGAATAACGAGTTGTCCAGTTGTTTGGTCGGTCCTTTTAGATGAGGTGATGTTAACATAGATATGGTGTCCGGTGAGATTTGTTTTTATAATAAATAACTTAATGAATAGTAAAAGTGGCTGGTTTGGGTCTCCATAAACACTCGAGAGAGCTTGAAAGAATTTGAAACTTCTATGCCCGCGGCCAAAGTTCATGTACAATTGCGAATTCAGCCGAACTCCTTTTGTTGCCTGGATCAAGTTTGTAAGCCGGCATGCTGGAAAACCACCACCTTTTATAGCTTTGTAGGCCAAGTACACTAAAGGTGGCGAGAAGGGGTGGGCCTTTCAATCATGCTGAAAGTCTTTAGAGCTGCACTTACGTTCACCCTCCACTCCCATTTTACGCAAAGAAACCGCCGACATGCATTAGTTTTAGCCGTAGATTGGGAAATGGGTATTTTCTTTTCAGTTGTACTAGTCTGCGTGGCAGGTGCTTGAAAGGGAGAGGGGAAAGGAAGTTAGGCTATGTCTACATTATACCGGATTGCTCTTGTGCTGTCACCAAAAAACATATCGTATCCTGGATAGGGCTAGTCTCCTTCGCAGCCGTTATTAGGGTCGTCACGACCCTAATAACGGCTGCGAAGGAGACTAGGATAGGGCTTTCTTTCACACACAAAACGCCGATTTCGGATCGATTTTTGTGCCGGAGCGATGCTGACTGCTTCGGTCTTGAAAGTGAGGTTACGTCTACACTGTGCATTCTGAATCTGCTTGATAGCGATAGCATTTTATGTCGTTGTGAAAAATCATACTCTGGCCTGCTGGTGTAGTTACAGTTGCCCAAAACCGCCAGCCATCTCTCCACTAGAATCCAATCCTCGCTCCTCGTTTTTGACTTCCGATTCGGTTCGATTCTCTGTTCACACGTACAATACTCGAGAAAGGCTGAAAGTGTCACGAAAACCTATCCGATATGTGACGATTCACTTTCAAGACCGAAGCTGGGTAGCATCGCTCCGGTCGAATACCGAGAATCGAACCTGCAAATCGAACCGAAACACAAGTCAAAAACAAGGAGCGAGGATTGGAAATAGTGGAATTTTGGGCCACTTCTGTTCACACCATCTACCAGGCCCGGAAGTATCTTCACAACGGTAAAAAATGCTATCCAGCATAGTGTAGACAGAAAGTCAATGTGCGGTATGTTGGTATCTTCTTACTACCACACACCGGAGTCACGTGAAGTTCTCGAGCGCACGGAAACAGATGCAGAAAATGGCGTTCTTGGTGTTTTCTTCTGTGGTCCTGTTTTTACTTTCCTTCTGCACTGTTATTAGTGCAGATACTCCAGCTAACTGCACATACGAGGAAATACGTGGGACCTGGATGTTTTCTATTGGAGAAGGAGGAAATGACAACACGATCGACTGCTCCAAGGACTTCAAAGTTGTGTCGGAGCTTCAGGTCGACCTGTTGTTTCCTGACATTGTAATGGATGGTGACGGCAATTTGGGATTCTGGACCATGATCTACAATCAAGGATTTGAGGTGCAGTTAAACAACAAGAAATATTTTGCATTTTCTGCCTTCGAGAAAAGTGGCGAAAACGTTGTGAGTTTGTGCGACAAAACGTTTCATGGATGGAGCCATGACGCAGCGAAATACAAACCGGGTAACTGGGCCTGTTACAAGGGTAAGTGGTGAATAAGCTGGCTTCAGATAGGAACAAATCACAATTTTTTATCCAATCAAACACACTTCTTTCACGGAAGATCCATCATTTTGGGGACGCTCGTTGTCTCGCTTAGGGGTGTCAATTTTGGATTTGGTCTCACTTAATTTAATAAGACGCAGTTACACGTTGAAACTTTTATCTGAAACTTTTGTGCAACGACGCTGCGAAACAGTTTCACGAAGTTGAGTTACACGGTCAAACTCTTGTTTTAATTTTTCACCACTGCGACCGTTGCGAGTCGTTCCAGAAGTAGAAAGCGGTTCTACTCTTCGTGAAACTTGTCTCGCAACGGAAGTTCGAAGAAGTTTTACGAAACCGATCATGTTACACGGTTCAACACCTGCTGAAACTTGTTTCGCAGCGCCGTTGCACGCAAAGTTTGAGCTAAGGGTCGGCACACATAAAGGGACTAGTCCCTGGGACCAAGTCCCTTCTTGTGAACTACTAATTTTCATGAAAAAATCTAGTCGCAGGGACCAAATTTTGGTCCCTGCGACTTGTCCCACGAAATCAAACATGGTTTGAATTCGTGGGACGAGTCCCGGGGACTTGGTCCCTCAAATTGTGCTGGACCCTGCGTGTGAACTGTTTGTGGGACAAGTTCCTGCGACCAAATGAAAATAAACCAATCGCTGATCAGTATTTCAGGTCCCATTATCCTTTAAGAACTCCGTTTCAAGATGGAGGGCGACGGTGAAGTTTAATAATAATATTAGTATTTACATGTAAGTTTTGTTTGAATTTAAGGCCTTGTTTGAATAACTGCTGTTTTTCTGCTTTGAATCAGTAGTATGCCGAACGCTAGGTGAAAAAAAAAGCGTTTTCGAACTTATAAATAACTGATTAATTTTATAGATCAACAACAGCTGTTTTATTGATGTGTATGTGTATTTCAATGTTTTGTGATTTAATTAGTAAATTCGGTTTCACTGTTTTGGACCGCTCCTTTTTCGTCTCTATGCTTCCCAGAATTTCAGTGAAAGTGCCCTAAATTTTGTTATTTCGATGTGTAACAGGTCCTCCCATGTAAACCCTTCAAGGAACTTGTCCCCGCAACTTGTTCCATCGTGTAAACCCTGCAGCGGACTAGTTCCTGAAACAAGTCCCTGCGACTAGTCCCCTCGTGTGTGCTGACCTTAGAAGTTTCAACGTGTGGCTTTAGGGTCTTCTGGGCAAAATGCCATTATATTTAGCTGTGAAGGTCTTGTTTAGGGTTGCACACAAAGAAATATAAAATATAGATATTTGTCTGTGTTTTAAAATAATCTTGTTTAGAGGTAAAAAAAAAAAAGCTTTGGCCACGCCCAGATTGGTCTCCTTTTTGGGTTAAATTTAAAATTTCCGATGAGCATCCCCACACCCCTTTCATATAAGAGTCCCAACCCTGGGTAGTTGAGAAACCTGAGGATTTCCAGGCTATAGATGGATGTGCGGCCTTGGAAAAGGGTATAGTTTTTGAGCCGTTTTGGTCTGAAAATGGGTATGGATTTTACAGAAATAGATCTGGATTCTAGAGACTATTAGGTCTCAAAAAGGCTATGAATTTCAGAGGCCTGCCTGGTGTGCATATTTTCTCAAAAAATCCGAAAGCATTTCGGGCCGAAAAGCTTTGTTATGGCCAGAATGTCATTCTTTGCCAGAAATTCAAGTTCAACAGAAGAGGATTAGGTATTTAGGTTATGGTAACAGTTGATCAAGTTTTTACTTTACAGGAAAGGTTCATCAGTTATTTTGACCTTTAAATCTCCAAATTTATTTCATCAGGACAAAAGCTCTCCAAGGTCCCACCAAAAGAACAAAACTTGAAGCTGCTCAAAGGACTTCATAATATGGAGTTTATTTCCAGTTACAAGTTTATTGATCAAATTAACAGTGTTCAGAGTTCATGGAAAGCTGTGGTGTATGACTATTATAGTGGAATGACTGTGGGACAGTTAATGTCCCGTGCTGGTGGGCGAAAGAGATTTGATTTTCCTCAGCCAAGGTCAGTCAAAGTTCTTATAATTGGGTACACAAAATCTCTAGCATTGGGCCATGCCTGAAGCAATGCTGCCTGGCAAAAAATGCCTGGGCAAAGTGTTGTAAATTATTCCTGAAAAACCCAGAGGGGGAGTGGATAATAGGATATTTCATTTCATTTGATTTGAAGTTTAGAGTGTTAAGTTAGTTTGCTTTGGCTAATTTTTATACCCTGAACTAGGTCTGATTTTAATCCAAGTGAGGTCTGTTAAAGTGCTACTACAGTGTATGACGAAATTCGTGTCTTTCTAATCTAAGCCATTTTAAAACATAAACAAGTAGTCTGTGCGAGAAGAAGAATGCTGTTTACTATTTTCAAATATCTCTTTTTGAGTACTTGAATCCTCCTTTCCAGCCCAGCTACTGAGGTAGATCTCTTAGCAGCACAGGCTTTACCAGAGGAGTTTGACTGGAGGAATGTTGATGGAAAAGATTACGTCAGTCCTATCAGAAATCAGGGCTCGTGTGGTAGCTGCTATGCATTTGGCACACTAGCTATGTTTGAGGCAAGGGTTCGAATTTTGACGAATGGGACTAAAACACCTGTGTTTTCTACACAAGACATTGTGAGCTGCTCAGAGTATTCCCAAGGCTGTGAAGGAGGTATGACAGTTATATTTGAGGTCAGGCCCTTCATTTTTTGTTATCACATTGTGTTCAAGGTATATGGGTATGGTCCAAAGGTGGGAGCAGGTCGAGGCCTGATGACAGTACTGTGTACAAGAGGTCATTTCTTCAATTTGTAGTTGACCAGAACAATAATGCCAGAATATTTGCATGCAAGACGAACATCGGAAGAAGAAAAGCAAATTTGGAAAGTGTACTTTACTCTGAGTTACATTAGAACCCTGCTAATTAATTTGACGTCCCAAGGGAAACCAGAAATATTTCTAGTTAAAAGGGCTTTGAGTAATTAGTGGTTGGTTTTGAATTTCAAGTATCCTGTTAATCATAAATAAAATGTCATAGCTTTATCATTTTTTCACAAACACGAGGCACTTTGGTGCAATGAGTTTATCTTATAAGATTGATAAGAACATTAAGTTTGGCCAGGAATTTTAGCCACTATTTTAAGATCGATAAGGTTAAAATCAGTGTTTCCATACATTACAAACATTGTCAATAAATATTTCAGATTTGGAAATGTCACTCAATGAGCTATGCATGTTTTGACAGTTTAAGCTTTACTGACCGACGTTTTTTTTAAATAGGTAGAGTTTGAGTTAGCAGGCTTCTACCGTATTTTCAAAAGTTGGAGGGAAATGGTGTAATACCTAAGTTTTGACAATTCATTACTTGACTGAGATAAGCCTGCATGAGCAACAGTGAACTGGGCATGAGGTACTGTTCTGATTTTATTGGGATCATAAAATCGTCAGTGTCAGTTGGGGCCATGAATTATATATTATATGCTTGTCATTGCAGTACAAACACTTTATTCAGTCACTTTTTTGCATGTTTTTGGTCCAGCTCCATTTTGGCGTTGATTTCAATTTTTCTATATAATACTTAATTCTTCCCATTAATTTAATTTGTCTTGTGGAATACAAAATTGTTGAAACTATAACTACAGTCGAACCTCCCTTTGCGACCACCTCTCGTCAGCGACCACCTCTCATTAGCGACCACTTTTCCAAAATACCAAAAGTTTTCAAGTCAAACCACTATAGATGGAACCTCTCCTAGGCGACCACCTCTCGTAGGCGACCACCTCTCGTAAGGGACCACTTTTAGCGATGAATGTTTAAAATTTTCAGTTGTTTTCAACCTTCCGTAGGCGACCACATGACACACAATCTGCTGTTTCTCTCACCGGCGAAAATTGCAAAATGTATCGCTGTAACATATTGGCCCACATCACTACAGCAGACGCCGTATTAAAATCTCACAGCCGGTGCTACCGGAAGTGTCTCTCGAAACAATAATATTGATAACATACACATGCACTATGGTGTACACTGAAATAAACTTTAATCAGGTTGAATCCCTTGTAGGAAAGAAACTCTCTTATCTTTTAAATAGTACGCATGTACATGCATGACCGGTGATGACTCTCTCAACCTTGTATTACTCAACAACGAAAAATTGTGGCGATAAAGAACATCAACTGGATTATGTTACAATCAAACAAGCGCGAAAGTTGTAGATGTTTTACGCTTGAAATGTAACATTGCAAAAACGCCCTTTACGCAGGGCTTCTGATAGGGTGCGAAAAAAATTTGGAAATTATGCGGCACTTTTAAGTCTCATTATGCGGCAAGAAAGGTCTATTATGCGGCAAATTATGCGATTTCATTTTAGCTTATTTAACCTTGTTTTATTAGGTCTAAGAGAAGCATAATCCATTTTTTGCTGTTCAAGAAGCAATTAGAGCACGGAGAATTCAAGAAACAGCTGAAATAAATCATTTGTTGCCTGATCATTTCAAATTATTGAAAATCAGGTATTGCTAATTTGGTCAGTCAGCTTTTGTTGCTTTCCACCCGCAATTTTTTCCGCGTCCCGCTTGTGTGACTCAGCTTCAAGGTCACAAACTTTCGAAGATGATCAAAACAGAAGAGCAAAACAACAGACCATCTTCAACATGAAAAATTCCTTCACGGTACTTTCTTGCCCGGTCTTTCACCGAAATATTTACACGAAGGTGCGATCTTTTTTTCTTCTGCGAAGAAGCACTCGGCGTTTGAACAATAAACTTATCCATAATGAGGATGTTTGTTTCAATTTAAACAAAATAACTACATATTGCAAGCGACTATCGAGCAGTTTTCACACCAATACCTACATTGCAAGTATGAAAGGATCAAATGACATCTTAAAAAATATATCAATGATTGTGATTGGTGTATTAACATAAAAGGATTGTTTATTCCATGCCAATGATCACTCGCGTAATATTGAAAACCAGCACCAGGTCCCCAACATGTAAAATGAAGCATAGAACGCCTGTTTGTTCACTTGTTCAACGAATGAACGCTTCCAGGTGATTTTTGACACCCTTTGAAAGAAAAAAACTCCTTGAGATAACATTTAAATTATCGGAGAACTTAACATTAAGCGAGATTTTGTTCTTTTTTTTCTTAAATTGTGCGATTTTGTACAAATTCTGCGATTTTTCATGAATTATGCGATTTGTTGCGATTTTAGGTCAATTATGCGAAATCGCAACATCGCATAATATCAGAAGCCCTGTTTACGGTTTGCTCCTAAATCAGACAGTCTAAAGGAAAGTTATTACTTTGGGTTTCGATAAGCACTGGCAAAAGGGTTAGGTCTCCGCAATTACCATATGTAAATTACCCGAAATTTAGACCCCCTGTGGTCTGACCTCTGGTAAGCGACCACCTCCCGTAAGCGACCACATATCCTTGACATGATGGGTGGTGGCTTACGGGAGGTTCGACTGTATATTTTTTCCCCTTAATCTTTCAAGTTGCCCTAATTGCTCCATAATTCTTACTTGTCTAGGGCTGCATTCATTATGTATCCTACAGGGGGGGGGGGGGGGGGGCAGAGGATTTTAGGGGGGGATTATCAAATTTTTAGAGCAAAAAAAGGGGGGATATGAAAATTGTTTAAATATCTCCTGGGGGGATGCTTATTTTTTGTAAGATTCTGTCTAGCTTTTGTAATGGTTTTAAAAAGTGAGAAAAGAAAAGATAAGTACAGCAGCTTCTTTCAAGGATTGTAAGCAACAAGGGTACCTCTATTATTCTGAGAGACTATATATAGTACCTATTTTGAAGTTTTTCAAGTAGTGTGCCTGGCCTGTAGATGTAATGTTTCGATACAGTATAGAAAGTAAAACATCTTAAATGGAAATATTTAATGCAACCTCAGTCTAAGCAGCGCAACTTTATTAAATCAACGAATGCAAAAGAAAACAATGTAATTCAGTGCACAGTTTTATGAAATTGAACAACAAATATGCACTTAAATGTTCAATGAATTTTCTGTACCAGTTTGAAAGGGGTCCACATGCACCCCCTGCTATATCTGCCACTTATCAAGACAACAAATAATTAAGCCATTAAGGTTGAAAAAGAAAAAGATATGACCATAAAATGTAGAACATTGTCATTTTCAATCATTTTTAAACTGGCTGGCATAGGTATGACATAAACAGTCAGAGCTCTCTCGATGTTCTTATTAAACATGTCTCTTACTATTATACAGATATTTATTTTGATATTTCTTGTGAGGGGGGAGGGAGGGGGTATTCATTTTTCGGCTGATTGCTTGGGGGGGTTCTGAAAATTTGTATGGACCTCGGGGGGGATATAAAAAACCGAGCCGCTGAAAAAAAAATCCTCTGCCCCCCCCCCTGTAGCATACATAATGAATGCAGCCTAGTCTTGAGTGTTTTTCATATATTCTTATCCAGGATTCCCCTACCTGATAAGCAAGTATGCCGAAGACTTTGGGTTGGTTGATGAGCAGTGTTTTCCATATGAAGACCATGACTCTCCGTGCAACGAGAAGAAGTGCCCTCGGCAGTTTGGGACTGGGTATCACTATGTTGGTGGTTTCTATGGAGCATGTAATGAGGCGCTGATGAGATTGGAGCTGGTAAAGAATGGTCCTATGGCAGTGGCTTTTGAAGTCTATAATGACTTCTTCAACTACAAATCAGGAATTTACCATCACACAGGTGTGATGCATTAAACTCTTTGCCAAAAATTCCCTCATGTTTATAAAAACTTATTGTTTCATTAGTTAACATATCGACAGCAGTTTTCTATGGTCTACAGTTGTATACTCTAATTATGGACCATAAAATGCCATGAAAAGTCCAAAACTCAAGTAGAGGCGAGTGGTATCACTGCCGCGTTTTAACATTTTGTGGCATTGTTTTATGGTCTATAAGAGTACAGACCATAGAAAACTACCTGCTGGTTTGTTTTATAATAGTTAATAATAATAATAATAATAATAATAATAATAATAATAATAATAATAATAATAAATTATTATTAATAATTACAATAACATGGAAAAATACAAGCGGAATGGGCTTGATTTTCCATTGAGAAAGTGGGCGCGTTAAACATGACATTGTTTTATTGTCTGCACTCTTATAGACAATAGCTACAAGCCAATCAGCGTGCAGGAATTGTGACAGCCATTTTGCAAGGGGTTTATTATAGCATTGTCCGAAAAAAATTCTTAAAAGATGTTTGCATGATGGGGGAAATATTTGACTAATTAATGAGTTGAGCTGGGTGAGCCCCTTGTTAGACTGTTGTTAATCGTTGGTTTTTTTACTTATTCCATCGGCATGGCTTCACTGTCACACTATTGACCTTCAATTTAAATCTCCATTTTTACGTCACACAGGTTTAAAAGATAAATTCAACCCATTCGAGATCACCAACCATGCAGTGCTGGCCGTGGGCTATGGAGCTGACAAGGAAACTGGAGAGAAGTTCTGGATTATGAAAAATAGCTGGGGAGAGGAATGGGGCGAGAGCGGATATTTTCGCATCCGTCGAGGAACTGACGAATGTTCCATTGAAAGCATTGCTGTGGCTGCCGAACCAGTTCTAAACTGAACATTGCATTTCGCTTTTGAATCTTTGAGAAACTGAATATTTCAGGGTCTATCAAGGGACACTTAGCTAGAATCTACAAAGAGCTACAAAGAGAGTTTTTTAAATGATAAGATAGTAAATTCGTTGCGTTTTGAAGAAACACTGGAACAAGCTTAGGGGATAACGTCATCGCTTTTTTGCTTTCGTTCAGGTACACTGTTTGATCTGTACTTTAAGGGTATTAAGGCAGGCCCGTAGCAAGGCTAAAACAACTGAGGGGGCTCAGCAAAATGGTTAAAGAAACTACTCCCCCCCCCCCCCCTTCCCTTCCCGTCACCCCCTAAAAAACCAGACTGATTAGGGAGTTTAAGATGCAACGAGAACAGAAAAAAAAACAGAAAAAAAAGTAGATTTAGTAAGTAAAATAATAACTTTGCACCTGCATCGCACTTTTTGGTACATTTTTTTGCCGTTTCTTTTACGTGGACTACCATGTGAAGTTTCCTAATTTCACGTTTGAAGGAGGACGTAAACAAACGACGACAAATTTTCCTTTATCTTTTAAAATTTGGCTTTAACCGGGCAGTAAGAATCCGACTGTGGGAGAATTTTTTCTCTGGCTCTTGAGAGGACATATTTGCGTGTCTTTCGACAACGCGAGAACACTAAATTGTTATACACTAAGGAGGTCTAAGGACATTTGTATTGCTATAAATGAGCGGATGCCTTAGAAAACAAGTAGTTTATTTTAACAGCTTTTAGGGCTTACGATTGGTTGATTTCGATCCATTTTGGTTCTTATTTCCGATTCACAAGGTAGGAGTACCTTTGTTGTTGTTGTTGTTGTTGTATATAAAAACAAACTGTTAGCGAAGGAAACTGAAAGGTAGTAAACACATTTTTAAAGGGCTGTGAAAAGGCATTTGCAGCGTCAGGGTTTAAGACTGATTGCTGCACATTAATTTGGTTTAATTATTTATTTTTTGGCAAACTGTTTTGTAACTTCCAAAAATTCTGGGGGGGGGGGGGAAGGGGGGAGGGCTCAAGCCCCCCCTGCCCCTCCCCCTGCTACGGGCCTGTAAGGGGGGAGGGGGAAAGGAGGTCTTTGAATTCCCGGGGCCCCAAAATCTATGCAGTGGTGCCTGGAGCCTAAAGCCTTTCTAGACTTGGGGTCTGAACGAAAATACCTACTCTCGCTAAATGGTAACCTGCGAGCAAGCTCTCGCAGGCTACGGAGCCTTGGAGTGAATTCATGGAGCCCTAGGGCCCTGAGTTTTTGGTCCTGTGTTTATTAGCCCGGAGCCCTGGGGTGAGCTGCATAAAATTTAACGTCGGGCGTAACTGCTAACGCCAGACCTTCAGCCCAGTCACATTCAGTATTTTAACGTCTGCAATAACATTTACGCCCGCCGTTTAGTTTTGTGCAACTCGTCCCTGGAACCTAAAACCTGTTTGGGACCCTGTTCTTTAGATCATTATGTAAGTAGTGGGTAGTTTTAGGTTTAAGTTTTACATTGTCAGTTGATAAAACCCTGAAACCCAAATATAGTTTTCTAGGACTGTAGGTTATCAAAACGTAATAAAAACTTAATCACTCGTTCCTTTGTGACGTTACAATAATTCTTCCCGCATATGTCACCTCGCGTGTCAGTGGCAAAGCCGCTGGACTGTCTCAAAGATCGTAAGAGGCGCTTAATGATTTCGGCTTACTTCCATTTTACGCCGACAAGAAAACGAGGTCAGCTTTGCCAATAGTCCGCAGGACGCGATGCTGTTCAGAAATCATTAAAGAGGAATCTTGTTGGGGAAGCATCTGGTGTTGATGAGGAAGACCAGCATTTTCGATCAAACTCGTCAGAAAGTGTAGTTTGTTGAGTGTCTAGTTGTGTTCGTAGAATGGCTAGTAGGTTCTGGTTCGAGAAACGTACGTTCTTTGAAAAACACGGCGTTTTAGTTAGGTTGTCATTCCGCCTTTCTTACGCAAGAGGTAACAAAGTCAATGGGTTGTTTTTCAACTTTTAGTTTTAAACCCAAACACCGGTCGTTTTCAAGGATTCAAAACGTAAATTAGCACCACATGAATTTCCATTTCAGTTACTTCTAGAAAACCAGCGGTCAAGGCCAGCGCCTTACTTCAATGTGAAATCTCAAGACAAAACTTAATAATTTGCTCGTTTGCACTTTGGCGTATATCAATTTGAAGAAATGTGCAAACGCAATTGCGAGTCCGACCAGAAGGCTAAATTTGAACTTCACAAACTTTTTTATATTAAAAAAAATGTTGCTTCAGCACGCTTTGAAGTAACTACCCTCTGCCAGTTGGCTAGTTGGTGGTTCACCAACGATTCGCAGGTATTCATGATCATACACTCTACCGACTTCCCCTCCAGTTCAGCCGTGTGCTTTACATCTGTTCAAACACACCGATACTTAAAAGAACAAAATATGAAAGTAAATATACGAAAATTCATACATTTGAGCTGTGGAAGAAAGAATGAATAAGTGAGCGATCATCACAGTTCAATACGCAACTTAAGCAGTTACGAAAAGAATTCCTGATAAAAATACAGGTTTCATGACTTCTGCGATACCGGTGTAGTGCTCTACCAATTGAGCTATCAAACCAACTGGGAGCTGGTCATTTTATGAGTCCGTAATAAACCTGCGGAAGTGATGAGATGAAAGTATATATTTGAATCGAACAGATATATTTGAATAGCACGGATGAGGTGAAGTGGGGTGGGGGCTGGATATGTTGTTGTAGAAGAATCAACAATTGTACTTTTGTATTTTGTTAAAATGCAAGTAAGACAGATACTCCCTGTATGTATAATATCTCATGAAACTGAGTATAACAAGATCTACTGACACTGAACTGAGTAAGGCAAAGGACGTTTTACTTTAGAGCAATGGTTGTCTATTTTTTTTACGTGTCCCTTTCGCTTAACGTTACCTTTAATTAGTAGAGTGATTTAGCATCGCGTTTATTTACGTGAAACGGCAAACGTCGCCTTGCCGTTTCACGTTTCACGTAAAATAGCGTGAACCTTTTGACTTTAGCTTTAATTTTTGCGAGTTTCGATAAAGTTGTTTTGCGACTCACTGTGGTGAGTTCATGAACAAAAAGTGCGGCAAGGAGTGAGTTATGAAGGATTTTTAAACATGAAACTTAATTTGCCCTGGTACGGCTTGCCAGAAAAATTATTAGGTCACTTGTTTTCAACAATTAACTACTTATATGTGTATAAAGAAAAAAAGGAAGAAATTCTTACGTAGTTCTCACGTAGACGGCAAACGCGAAATAGCCTGTTTTCGCGTAGAAACGGCCGGCTTGAAAACGCGAAAAATGGCGGGGAAATCGTGGTCACGTGGCCATTTTTGCCGTTCGCGTTTCACATATACGCGATGCTAAATCTCTCTAGTGGTACCCATAGATCACCCCCGGAACCAAGTAAACTGATCCATATTCAGATAAGACAAAACCACGCATTGTGAAGTGCTTGTCTGAAACAAATACGTTTAATTGCAATACATCTAACATTTTTTAAACTTGTGACATAAACGCCGGTTAATAATAGAAATTTTACCAACAAACAATATTCAAATCAATCCTGTTCGGGACTGTTGCAAAGTAAGATTCCCCACACACCGACACTCTTACTTAGCCTCCCCTCCCACGCGATCGTTTTAGAGAAGGGTAATAGGAGTCTCCTACTTGGTGCACAAAAACTTTAAGTTGTATGCAAGAGTAAATATTTTTCACCGTTAAAATAAGCCGGTTATTTCCTTCTTTCTCCCTTCTGTTTGGAATTTAATTCCCATAATTGAACTATGATCATAGTTTTAGTCCAGTTTATTCTTCCCGCGAACTGGACGAAAAAACGCCGTCACATTATATATTTTTATCCCACGTTAAATATCGTTTCCCTGTTGAAAAGTAAAAATGGCTTTAAATATACATTACATCTTGCATCCCGGCCACTTCCCACTAGCCGGAACCATTGTTTACGGCAAACTGCAAGACGTTTTATTTGGGGTATATGTGCATTTTTGCTTACTGTCGCCTTGCTTGCGCACGGGGAAAATCGCGGCTGTAGTTAAGCTTGTCAAAGTGACGTGAAAAGCCCTTTTTTAAAGGGACAGTGTCACCTTTTTTTAGTGTCACTTTGAATAGATGTTAACGTCAAAATAAATGTTCAGTTTTGTTAACAAGAACTCTACTAGTGCACAGAATCTGCTTTCATCAATCTTTGGTCGCGGATGGCTAGGATGGAAATGGATTGCAACAATGTTTTCAAGTTAGCTTCAAGTTCAGGCTGCTATGTATCCTGGAAAAGTAGTTAAAAACGGATTCTAGTCTATTCTTCCTCGGAGAAATCATATAATATTTTCCTCCCGGTGCTCTAAGAGCAATGTCATGTTAGCGAAGAGGTTCTTAACCAAATATTTGAGCAGTTTGACCAAAACACAGAAAACAATGAGCCGGATATCTCTCGACTTTTCTCAGGGCACCCAACGGTCCGTTTCGGCCTTTATCGCATAAGTTCGGAGCGCGATTGGTGCCATCAAAATATTACACATAATTCGTTTCACTGTCCCGACTTTTTCTCGCCTTCTGACATTTTCCCGTACCTAAGAAATTCGGCGTATTTTGCTCAAGGGTGCGTTCGATTGACCCTATTCCGGCAAAGGAATACATACAATGGCGTCAAGAAATACCTCATAAGGCGTTTATGAAATTACTGGAGTACAAAACGGCTCTTAAATTACCATGTGTCAGCCAAAATTGACAGCAAAATCTAACAGCCATTTTGCTTATCCTTATTCCGGAATACGGTCAATCGAACGCAACCTAAATGTCCCTGTGTCTTCCACGAAAATGATCTTGCTGCGCAATGACAGCTACACAAATGATTTTCACTGCAGCTTATAGCGACGCGAAATGATCCAATTTAATCCTCTTCTCCCGGGGCGGAGAATCGTCCTTCAATGTGCTTGAGGTTGGCGAGAATACACCACTGGTGGCCGTTTCTTCGCATGTTACTGTACTCATATAGTGCGTCATGTATGGCAATACAACTTCCCAGATCTGCAAACAGATTACAAACAATCAATCAATCAATCAATCAATCAATCAATCAATCAATCAATCAATCAATCAATCAATCAATCAATCAATCGATCGATCGATCGATCGATCGATCGATCGATCGATCGATCAATCAATCAATCAATCAATCGATCAATCAATCAATCAATCTTTATTTAAACACGGTAAAATCCATCAGGAGTATAAAGATTAGAAATAACCTAACTATCCTAAACAAAATTCAATACCTAACTACAACTAATCTAACTAAAACCTGTTTTTCATGAATGCCGTTTATACTAGTACTCTAACATTAAAAATGATCATTAACTAATCTTTTGAATTGACTAAGAGATTTAGCTTCTCTAACATGACAGTGGCAGCTACGCATATAATTCACAGGTATTATGAAGACATAAAGAAAACGATAACATCAATGCAATTATGAGTTAGTAAATGCTGACTAATCGGTAACTTATGTCGAATTTTATCTCCTTTCCCCACAACATAGCTGGCCTCCTACGCAGGCGCTTTTTGGGCTCGTCACACATTCCTCCCCCACGAGGAATGCGTGACGATCCGGAGCCCAAAGAGCATCTGCGTACGAGGCTAGCTATATAGCGAAACAATGCACTCCTTTCTATCGTACTTCCGTTTATTAAGCCCCATATGGGTAGGTAAATTCGAAAAAGATATTGTCTAGGAGATCCCCACTTCTATAACGCAGTGAACTGTGGATAAGTCCTATTTAGAACCCCGCGGTCTGTTCTGCTCCAGAGGCGTATTCAAAATGATGGAGAACAACAAGCTCTTACCTTGCCTTCCTTGACAAGCTTGAGCGCAGTTTCAATGTCGCCTGCCAAGTAGCGATCTTTATCCCAGGGCCTTAAAATCACACAACAAAGGATTTTAAAACTGACTGCAAGGACAGCGTTTTGACTAGAATGCGAGGAAGTATACACATGGTGTTTTGAGTTAATATGCTAGGGCTGGTAAAACAAGGGACGGTGGGTCGGTTTAAAACCAAAGAAAACCAAAAACAAAAATTACAGATTTCTTCGGTGTTCTAGAGGTCAATAACTGAGTGCGAGGACGTGCGAAAAATATCCTCTCTCGGACTTACAAGAGTACAGTTGAATTCGGGTCATACGTAGCCTGCCTCATACGCAGACGTATTTAGGGGAGTAGGGATGGCGCAGTGGCGAGAGCACTCGCCTCCCACCAATGTGGCCCGGGTTCGATTCCCGGACATCACTTGGCGTCAAATGTGGACTGAGTTTGTTGCTGGTTCTCGTCCTTGCTCCAAGAGGTTTTCTCCGGGTGCTCCGGTTTTCCTCTCTCCTCAAAAACCAACACTTCTAAATTCCAAGTCGATCTGGAAAGTGCTCCCAATTAGCGTTCGGCGCTAAATACATTGACACTTAAATGAGTGAGGTGATGAAGTGACTTATGTAATAGGGGACTCGTGGGTAATACTGCGTGGGTGGCTAGGTCACACGCCGACGTCTTACTCCAGTCAGTTTCTCCGAAGCATGAAGCAGTTTGTCAGATTGACCGTTTTTATTCTAGAGGACGCATTATCCGTCTGGACGAACTTGGGCAAACATGCATTATTCGTCTGGTTATGCGTCTCTAGTATAAAGACAGGCGCAAGACGCATTATGCGCCTGGACGAACTATTTTCCATTGTACGTTTTAAACGACGCGAAACGAAAGATAGTTCGTCCACACGCATAATGTGTCTTGTACCCGTCTCCATACTAGAGACACATAACCAGACAAACAACGAATGTTTGCCCAAGCTCGTCCAGACCGATAATGCGTCCTCTATAACAGCGGCACTTTCCATTGTACTAAAATTTTCAGTGCCAAATAGAGAAACTTTTTACCGTCCACACGAAAAACTTCTTTTTCGGTTACAAACTTGCAGTTCATTGGTTGATCAGAAAACTTACGTCATGGCGCACGAAACCAACTGTAAATTTTGTCCAAATGGAACGGTCATTCACGTTCCAAAAAAGTGGAGTAACTCCGAAGCTAAGTAGTCCATTTGTTCCGAAATGTCCAGAATAAAATGTTATAATATCCGCGTTTTCATTCGCATTTTAGCCAGTTGGCTGGATAAAAGCGACCCAAACTGGAAAGATAGGGAAGCAATGTCCTCAGTGTCAACGAAATGATCGAAATTAGGAATCAATCATCTGGGAAAAGATAATGAGGGGGGGGGGGGGGGGGAGAAGATCGAGGCCGGGATGCGGGGCTCCTAACTGTTGTTATCCCCGGGTTGTAACGTAGTACGCACCAAATTATGATGAACAACGAAATAATTTGAACACTTACTTGATGGTTTTCCTCACGAGGGAATGAACAGCCTCAAGAGGTTCTGTAGTTTTCAGAGGTCGCAGAAGATCAATTCCCTGGCATGCTAACAATAATTCTATTGCAAGAACTGAAAGAAAAATAGAAAAGAAGAAAGTTTTAATTATAAATTACTTACAGAGCAAATAGAGTTGCGTTAGTAGCGGAACAAAAGCGGCGTGCCTCAGGCAGCCGTGTGCGAGCCCCAACCATTTTCCCTTCAGCCATTTCTGTTAAATATTATTTAAGGTGGAAGGTTTGAAAAAAGAAAAAAAATACATAATGAAGAAATGTTTCTTTTCTAATTATCTCAATGCTACAGGTGTAACGACCCACCAACAGAACGAAGCGATACGTATACATGACGACGATATATAACGTACTTCAGTACAACGTAGCCAAAGCGAGGCGAAATATCACGGTGAAACAGGTGCCTCGTTGAACCATTACACCTCTCACCAATGCTATAACACGCTTTTACAATTTTCTCAGTTTCGCTTGACCGGCAGTGGATTAAAAAAAAAACCTACTTGCAAAGATCACGATTGGCTCTGTTTAAACAGATAAAAATTACCCTAACCTTTTTCTACATTTTCGACGACCTTGATAGCTTTTCTGGCGGCAAATCCTCCCATGGACACGTGATCCTCTTGGCCAGCGGATGTGGGCAACGAGTCTACTGAGGAGGGGTGGCAAAGGACTTTGTTTTCTGAAACTAGGAATCATGGGCAGTTATTAAAACTTGGAGGAAGCTTTTGAGAGTAAGCACTGACAATGAGTAAAATAATTTTACCCAAAGATGCCGCTGTGCAGTGCGCCATCATAAAACCTGCAAAAAGCAAAGAAAAAAAAGAAAATTTTTATTTTTGAGTAATAGTAGCCGGCCAAATTGTCAGTCAATAAAAAAACGGAAGATACCGCAACACAACTTATCGTTACCGGAATTAAGTCCTCCTTCTGTTACAAGAAATGCTGGCAGTTCACTGTAGGCTGGACAAAGAAAAAAAAAAAAGTAAATCAGGTGCAACATGATCACTAAGTTGTTCAGTGCTAGACCGTGAGAGGAGATAATTTATTTTATTTTATTATCATTATCATTTTTTTATTAGCTAAACCTATTTGCAATCTGAATGAGCCATTTAACAGTTGTGTGCTTAGTGACCTGGCCTTTGATTGCAAATGAGGCTGGTGGTGAGTTCATTTTGAAGTAAACGTCACTGCTTTTCATATGTAAATGATAACTAGTTAGCATGAGAACAGTATAATCTACATATGAAAAGTAGTGAGGTTTGGATTAAAACAAGGCCACCCCCAGCCTCGCTCCCAATCCAAGGCCAGGTCACCAAGCACACAAATGTTCAATGGGCTGATTTCAAAGCAATACAATTGGAAAATGGCAAATCTAGCTGATAAAAGGATAATGGAATCTAAATAACGATAATGTCATTTCAATACAAAAGGACCTGGCGATTTAAACTACAACGCGTGTCGCGTGTTTGCCTGACAGAAAACAGAAAGAAAGTCTTTTCTAGTACGGTGGTTTTGTCACAGCTCTACAAAGCGCTGACAACCAATCTTTTTATTTTCACCTTTTTTTTTTTTTTTTTTTTGTAGTTCTCACTGCAGTGGCAGGACAAAACGTTCGAGTTTTCGGAATTGCGCGTGTTCTCATCCAAGTCTTGAAACCAAGTAGAAAACTGTGCGAGCCAAGCTAGTGACTCGATCACAACGAAAATTTACTAACGCCAAGTCACCTGGATTGACAAGTCTCTCCATTCTCCTCTCGCTCATGCTCGCCAGTTCATGAACGCCAATTGTTAAGTAGTCTAGCACCTAACAAAAAATAAGATGCAAATAATACACATGTAAACCCTTATGATATAACAAATAAACAAACAAACAAACATACCGAAAATTTCATTCAAGTATTGATTCCACTGTGTGATATATTAAACACTAGCAACGTTTCCCTTGGCCCTTGTTGTCTAGTTTACTGAATGTTCTTAAGTAAAGAATAACACACTGTCTGTCACTATTCCTATTAAGTAACATTCACGTTTTGGCCTTTGTTTTCAAGAATAATCTCACAAAAATTGGAGGAGTTCAAGAGTTTTGCTACAAAATTTGTAGCTCTGAAATTTAAGACATATAAATAGGAAATACAATCTACACTGCGTCTAGCGGTTTCTTGATGGTTTTGAGGAAGTACATGGGAATCAATACGCCTTTGCTCCAAAGTTCTAGCCGTGCGTAGCAGACATAATCGGGAAGGGGGTAGACGAGCGAGAAAAGTTAATAGATAACTGGGGACCCATTTCTCGCTCCCCCTCCCCCTCCCCTATTACGTCTCCTACGCAGGCTGGCAGGTTCATATACCATTGACTTACCTTGGCCGGATACTCGCCGTGAAAGTTTCCACCTGAAATAACCTCTCCCTTATCAGCAAATACGATCTATTGATCACCTGGTTAAGGGCTTTCTTTGTCATTGCCTTCCTACAAATCTCTGGTACGCGCATGAATATCGCGCTACGTTACTTAAAATCTTAACGCGTAATTTCGTTTCTAGGTAAGGATACTGGGTTGTCTGTGGCACTGTTCATTTCGGTCGTGATGACATCTTCCACAAAGTCGATGGTATCATTTACAATCCCGTGAACCTGTCATACAAAGAAAGAATGATATGACCCGTTAGAAATAATAAAGAAATTCATCGAATATAATTTTCTGAAAAAGGTAAAAATGAAAGCCGCAATTCTGAAATGCTGGATGCTATCATTTTCTTAAACTGTTGCCCTTTGTTTGTTTAACAATGGCTGACTGTATTTTCCCGCGCTTGAGAGCGGCTGCACCTTTTTCCGCACTTCACAGTGCGCCGGTTGCACATTTTCCCGCGCTTGACGCCGTTATGCAAGGTTACGCAACATAAGCCTTCAAGCGCAACAGGCGCCAAGCTCGGGTTAAAGTGACCTCGTCTAGCAGGTCATGATAGGTTTTAGTTTTAGTAACGTGGCGCATTCAGATAGCGTAGTAGAGCAAAATTACGTTACTTTCACGAGTTACTCTCGAATTTCAATTGACGGACGGCCATTGTGACATTTTCCTGGTTTTCAGAAGCTCACAGTCCACATTTATCGAGAAACCTTTCTTTTCCGGCCATGAATTTAAGAGATTTTTCAAGCGACCTACCTGAGGACAACAGCGTAAAGTATAGGCGTCCTGAACACGGTTACAGAACCTGTGACTCTCTGAAATTGCAAGAAAGAAAATATATGCAAAATTATCTGAGTAGTCTAGGTAAAAACTTGCTTTATTGCACAGTCATTGCATTTTTACTGACATGAGCTTGAGTAATTGTTTTCAAGAACTAAAATAAACTTGAGTATTTTTTTTCAAGAACTGAAATGACTTTGAGTATCTTTTTAAGAACTAAACGAACATGAAGCAACCAAACACCCAGACGTTTGGAGTTTCCTTTCCGGTCGTTCACGCTTGCTTAATTTTTGGCGCGAATTGGCATTGACGTCAGCAGCTGAGGACGCGCCACTAGCTTCAAGCCGGGACCTTACGCTCAGTTTGCGCTCGCTTGCAAAAGAAAGAAGAAGCCTGGGAACTTGGCTGAGAATAACAAACCCAAACCACGAACCTCTCAGTCTAGATAGTCTAAGAGCTGTAATGTACACTTGCCTGCTATTTCCGAGGGATGTATCTTGGAATGAAGTAGAGACCGCAACCTTTCAGCAACACGACGCTGACCAAAGTGTGGGCGCACTTGTTGGATTACTAAAGCAATGAATGAAAACGATGTTAGCGAGACGATACACTCTCTTGCTACCGTTTTCAAATCACAGCTCAACATTAAATCTGTTTTTACTTACAAGTGTCAAATGCTCTTGTTGTCCCTTTTAACACTTCCAGTGAGATTGCTGCGATAACGTCAGCTTGCTTGGCGATCAAGCGAGACCGTTGCACAGCTAAGAGACGAAAACAAAATTCTTGCAGCACCAACCGCTAAATACTTTTAATTAAGTTCCAAACTTTTGTAGAGATAAAATGTCCAATCTGAATTAGTACTGATGAGGTTTTTCTGCTAAGAAAGTAAACATATATAAATTAAATATATGAAATTTATCTACTCTGAACTGCTAATTTATAAAAGCATTGATACATGATACATCTTCGCAGTTATGTACGCAACTTAAGCCGTTCACGCCTGAATTTTTTCCAGGCTTTCTTTTCGCAGCTGCTTAAGTTGCAAACCATAACTGCGGTGGTCTCTCGTATACCAAGAAAGTGAATGCAAAAGTTTGCGTTCGAGGCCAAAAGAAAGTGGAGTGGTCAAAGAAACCTTTACTCTTGAAATAAATTAACGTTAAACTGTTGAAAATACAATCTAATTTCAAATTTCGTCGGAAAACATGGAAATAATATTTCTGAGTTGGACAAAACAGAATTTGATTATCGCCTATTTTTCATTTTAAATGTCCTGGGCACCGCCGTGTTGGATTTCATGACGTAATACGGTTGCACAAAAGAACTTCTGCTTCCTGACAATAGCGGCAACCGTATGACGCCATGAAATCTTAGACAGTGGCGGCCCCCGGGAAATTTAAAATCGAAAATAGACGATAATCACATCTAATGTTTAGCACACTTGAATGTCACTTCTACTTTTCAAACTAAAATTTAGACTTTAGACACTATTTCCGACAATTTACCGTCAAAAAAAGTCGGAGTGCAGTTTCCTTTCAAGGCGGGATTCTACATTACAATGCCTGACATTTTTTGACCAATCAGAAGAGGGACATTGAAAAAGGTTCTGGCACTAGTCTGATAAGAATAGCAGTTATGGGATTTTTTACAAGTCCTATAAACTTTCGCTCCTGGCAAATTCGCCCAGTACGTCTCTGTCGTGTCCTGACTATCCCGTTACTATTGGTTCTCCGAGGAAGACCCTCATGTTAACTGTGTAAACTCTAGTTATTGCGAGACCAAACTGAAACAAAGTGCTAGGCTTACCTTCGGCACCCAGAGAAGTTATTAACTGAGTCCCATTAATCAAAGCAATTCCCTGAAAAAAAGGTAATCAAACAATGACGTTGTAGACGTTGAATGCATATCCCGCTACTTTTCAAAGGCAATGGAGAAACAAGAAAACGAGAACAACTTACTTCTTTAGGTCCCAGGTCAAGAGGCTCAAGACCGTGTGCCCTAAGGACCTGTGATAACACAGGAAAGTGAATTTCATGTGTAGCAGTTAAGAGCTAAACGACAAGATTTATCGAAAATATAGCCATCGCCAGCTTACAGTATGGTACACGCGACATGCACGCAGGTAAACTGCTATTAACGATAGCCAGATAGTGATAACGACAATGCTCACGATCGTGGTTATTGCGTTCGACGTAGAAAGAACGCATTCCTAATTATGTGCTCGTGCTCGTCTTGTCTCGCCTCGACTAGCGTTGTGGCTATTTGCGGGACAGGCCACTTATATCATCTGAATTTGTAAATAAATTGTTGTCATTGTTGTTGTTAATACAGATTGGAGTCGAGATTGTATGGGACAGTCGAACGATCAACGAATGAATGGATCTTAGGACGCGTATCTGGCATCCCCCGCAGATTTTGCAAGGGCAGATGAAATTATCACCAACTTTGCAAAGAGCCTGGGATCGAGATCATCGAACGCACTCCCTAACCTTTGATTGCTATTCCGAGTTGTTATGAACCTCATTATGAAAACGAGGCTCAGTGCAAAACTTTTCATACGAAAATTAATCTGTTTGCTTGTGAATGAAAATTAATTTTCGGAATAAAAACTTTGCACTTAGCCTCCCTTTTATAATGAGGTTCAAAGCAACTTAAAAATGGCCTATTGCGAAGGAGTAACAAGCCAGCCAGGGTGGCGGGGATGAGGGGGGAGTTATAATACTCCTATTTGCTTTATCCTGCAAAACCCTCCCCTGGTGGGGGGCATCTATCGTGATGAGCCCCCAAGGAGACTGGCTCCAGTTCCGTTTTCTGTGAATAGGAATTATCTTCTGTGAGCTGGGCATCCAGTGCTGCGTTAACAATCTACTGCTAAGGACAGACGTCATACGTTCGGAGTGTATCGGATAGTATAAAGTACGAACTTACCAAGCTGGCATCAGCCCAGCCACTCGTGGGGCTCCACATCTGCCCCTCTCCCAGCAAACCAAGAGCCAAGTGAGCTAACGGAGCAAGGTCACCACTGGCCCCAACAGTACCCTGCTCAGGAACCCAAGGCAGACAGGACTCTACAGTGAAATACAAAAAGCTCGATCAACGAATAACAAATCATAGCTAAACAATAAGTACAGCCTTTTAATACATAACAAGTTTTTCGAATGTTTTATTAAAATTTAGACTAATTATAACTAAAAAAAAAAAACCGTGATAATAACTACCTATCATGTTTATCCCTTTTGAAAGCTTTATCTGAGGCGCCCTTGATTTATTTCATTCATCTTTATACGAACGTTTTAAAACATTTCCCGCAAATCGCAAAAAAGGCAATGATCCGACCAATTAGAATCCAAAACAAAAACACGCAAACCAATCAATGCAACTGGTGCTGTATAAAGCGCGGGAAAGCACTGCAACTTTTTCCCGCCCTACAACATGGCCGACCGTTGCGAAGGATGGTTTAATTGCACATGTCGTCTTGATGATGGATGGAAAACATTGCACCTTAAAAGTTTTAGTTCTTGATGGTTTAAAGAACGTTGCACGAACCAAATGAAAACCCGTAACGATTTTACTGGAAGAACGCATTTAAGATGCTGCAAGTGATCTGAAAGTCTTACCATTGAAGGCTGCAACAAGCTGTTTTAAGCTCTTGAGCGATATTCCACTGAAAACAAAAAAACAAAAAAACAAAAAAACACAAGGGGATGTGAGATCGTCCGAAACATCTTGTTCAACTACTTAGTCATGCTAACGGAGATCTTGACCCTATCTGTCGCTGACCAGTATTAGACTCTAGGAACGAGGCTGCAGCGAAACATGATGCTCGAACAAAGCATGGTAACCAGTTTGAAAAATAAAACTCGTGTACAAAGTGGCATTGAGTGGGAACTGACTATTTTAACTATAACATTGCTTCCGTATTCCACCTGGAATCGCTGCTATGTAATTTATCTAGTGGGACTTCGTAGAAATCTAAGTAATTTTATCAATTTTTTTAAAGTATTTTAAATTTATATTGTTACATAAGGGCATGACCTGTATAGCATCTTATCATTTCAAAATAGTAGTACTTTACCTATAGTGTCACTAATTAGTTAATTTAGCTAAATTTAACAAATCGACGGCAGTTTTCTATGGTCCATAACCCGTTCCGCAAGACTCTCAGTGTTGCTTGGCAGAGGATGGCTGAAAAATTATACAGAGACTTGAGTGTTTTGAGACTATCATTGAGCATGGATCAGAGTTGTACAAAATCTAAACTACTTTATGTAAAGCCGACGGTGATCCTACCTGTAACCTTTTGCCAGAACGTTAATCCTCAAAGCAAATAACATTCGAGTGTGCTCGATTGACAAAGGAGGACCTACACCTGGATTAAGGACAGAATAAAATTAAAGCATGAGGACTTGCCTTTGAGATAAATTACCTGCTTGAGACTTCTGTATTAATTGATGCAAAGAAACTCGAATCTTTTCGCAGACATACTCAAAACGCGAGGAAGCAAAAACTATGAAATTAAGTGGTTATTCACGGCCACACCTGTTCGAAAGTCGATAAACGCTAATCCCCAACTAAACGTTAACATAAGCTTTATCGGACTCTGAACGACTGGATCCCCAGGACATTAACAAGGACAAGAGTATTGATTACGAGTGGTTTGGGTTTGCGATGGCGTAACAGCCTTTGACGCAACTGTCTTCAGTTTATAAGAGCTCCCAGGGTTAAAGACTATAAAAATTCTTACAAAATCGGGGAAAACGTCCTAAGACCGAAATGTTTTCTCGAAAATGGTCAGAAACAAAGAAAGTTTTATTTTGAATGAAGAAAAACTTAGGGGTCAGGGGTACTTTAAGTCACTCATTAAAAATTGCTCCAATGAATAACTTGTAACTTGTTTATTTACCTGCAGAGTGTGATCTAATAAGGTTGTCTTGCAGTTCCCTATAATGTAAACAGAAGCCATTTAAACTCTAACCCCAAGCAAAGCCATGATACCCCATCCCGCAACTCCCGGCATACGTCCGGGCGTATCCTGAACTTTTGAAAATTGGCTTGTGCAAATTTCGCCCGTGGGGGCCAAAAAGCCGTTCAAATGCCCCTAGACCCTGGCACAGAATTTGACGGTCAAATGCCTGTCCCCACAAACAAACGCAGTTTACAATTTTAACTAAACGAAGCGTTGCAATCGGCCGGCGGGAATTTATTTGATCATTCAGGCTACCAAATCTGCAAATTATCACACTCTGGTTTTATATATGCCTTCGAAAGACTGTAAGATTTGTGGGGACCCTTTTGGTGGGCCAATCGCTCACAAAATCGACATTTCCCTCTTTGAACTCGTCCTTGGATCATAAACCACGTGTATTTCAAATTTCATAAGTTCAAATTCCCCAGGGCATTTGACGGTCTCACGGCACTGTCACTCCTGTGCAATGATAAGTTCATCGTCTTCGGCCGATAAATTTATGAACTTTGTCTAAAGAAGACGAAATGAGATGGTGAGAATGAACGGACTCTGAAGCAATACTTATTTGAGGCTTAGGCTGATCTGAATTTGTTTTCGGCATTAGAATGAGGTTAAGCCCAGAAACGAAGAAATCAACTCATTTTCATTTTTGAAGGCTCGTTTGGTGGGGCACTTGCCGGTTTGTCTTCAAAAAATCCTAACGCCCGGGGTCGCCCTTAGAATGGAGGGGGGGGGGGTAGTGTATAGGAACTGCTGCGGGGGTGCTGTTGTGTATAGGTACTGCAGCGCTGAAAAGCAAGACGGAAAACATTTCAGAGCGGAGCTTCAAGAACTGGCATAATTTCATATTTTGGTTGCCGAATACATGGCAATGACCATACTTACTTAAGTTTGTCATGGGGAATAACCACTCTTGCGAATTTTCCAAATCCTGTTGTCACACCGTACACAACTGGGAAAATGATAGTGAGCTGTTAATAATCACTTCTCACAGAAGACTACTGATTTATTATTGCCGGACGATAAAATTGTCTACTGGCACAGACAGTCCACGCGGTAGCCAACAAGACGAAATAAGGCTAAACTCGGTTAGCTCGCAATTGTAGTTAGTCATGAAATTTGAAGTAGTTAGTTAATGGAATTTGAAATATAACGCGCATGTGTAAAGCAACCGGGTCACTTAATAGCCTGGTTGTTTCACAGTATAGCGAAGCAAGGATGGGCCATGACAAGGAGAAATGCAAGAGAAAGCACGACGTTAAAAAGGTTAGTGATCTTAAGCCTGGTTCACTCTCGATCGGGCGAAAAGAACAAGTATAGCTACAAGATAAAATTGTGTGTTAACAAGTGTGAGAATTAAGCCCTAGTACAAGTGTGCATAACCACAAGAAAAAGAAAAGATGGAAGGTATTTTCTTCCCTTGTGTTTGTACTTATTTCAGAACGGCTTGTGCTTGATATAACAAGTGTGAACCGGTGTGTGATAAGCACAAACATAAGCACAAAAGTTAAGCGGCACTGCGCATGCGTATGTCACTCAGTGCTTACACCAAACGTACTTGAAATGATGTCTCTTCTGCTCCCAGATCATTCTGTGGCCTTTTTAGACATGTCTTCATGTGTAAGCGTATACAGGCTGATCTGTTTCGATGCTTATTTAATTAGCTGCGGAACGTTTTAGGACGGAAAAGGGATGCATTTTTAACAAGATATTTGCTCATCCGAACACAAAAGAATTAGTTTTCGGGTGTTGCGAAATTTTTGAGCTGACGTTTTCTCGAAGAAAACTATAGATTTTTTCTTCAGAACTAAAATCCGACACCTGAGGCGTTCCGAGCGCCTGGCTTGTAGAAGCTTGTGCGAGATAGGTCTGAATAAGCTGGAGCAAGCACAAACATAAGAAAATCAAAAGCACTGCGCGCTTCAAGCCAGTTCACAAAGTAATGACAAGTTTTTCATTATCATCTAGTACACAAAAAACATTAATAAATGTTTTCGGTTGTGGACAGACAAGGTGGAAATGTTACCTGAACTTGAAAAAGTCCCGGGAAAAGTCGGGCCGAAGTTTTTAAGTAACTTCTTTCAGCTTGTATCCGCTTAAATGATTGAAAATGGTAATAACTCATTTCTGATGCGTTGTTTCCTTAAAAATTCACTTGAGTCATCGCAAGTGATTCAATCGTGTGTAAGAAAGGGATTTAAAAATACATTTTAATAAATTTTTGAGATAATCTCTTTGTCTGGGTAATTGCACTTGGGTTTTGCTTTTGCATGCGCTTTTCTTCGCTTCTCTAGTGAAAGTTCGACCTTTAAGGGACGGAAAATTGAACGACAAGACGGAAGAGATCAAGCAAAGCCCTAAATTGATAACTACCATATATGAAGATAGTTAGGTGATTATCGCAATCTTGTTTCATTAAGGTACCTTTATTCTCTTGAACGATTTCATTCAAAAACGCTCGGGACTTATTCACATTCTTTTCAGACTCTTCTGTCAACTGAGAAAAGAAACGGAAACAAGTTGAGAGGCTCTAGAATATTTACTCAATGCATTAACGGTGAAGCATCTGAGGCTCGCCCGTTTACTTATTGGGGTGCAGTTACAAGGGCTCAGTTTAAGAAAAACACCTTTAAGTTAAATAAAGTTTTACGTCAATTACTTTTAGCTTCAAACACGCTACAGACTTCAGTCTATACTTAGTTCCAGGGTGTGGTTTTTGCGATGAATCAGTATTTTTGATCCCAGATTCACCGGATTTTAGGACTGAAAGGAGCGCAAAATCTGTTTGAGATTTAAGTAAAAAAAAAAACGGTTTTCGACTCAACAAAAGGAAAACACCCTTCATTTTCAAGGAAAATGCAACATTTTGGTAACTCACGTTATAATGCAAACGATCTTCCGTATGCGATACAGTTGTAAGTACATGGTTGACTATGCTGATTCGATTGAACTTAGAATTCTTGCCGTGATATATATTTCTAATAAAACAAATCATTAAAAAGATGGGTAGAGGAGAAAAAACTGGTTACAATTTTACCGTGCTTTTTACTTTTGGACAGAAAAAATAATAAGAATATATTAACTATTAACATTATGCAGCATACCTTAATCTTTAGTTTGCCATTTCCCAGTGCAACCAGAGTTTCAGGTAACAGAGAGCAGCCATCTAGTTCTACAAACTGAAAAGGAGATAGCAGTGGGCGGTGTGTACACTTTGGGGAAGGTGTCTAAACTTTATGCTTTCCTCATCCCTCACTCGGCTTTCCACCCCACGAGGTAGTAACAGTTATGTACTTTTGTTGCCGTAAAATAGCATAAATTCTTCTTCTGTTTAATTTCATCCCCTTCCACACCAGTTTTATCCGTCATTTTTTGCCCCTTCTCTCCCTCCTCTGCCTCCGTTTTTGGGCCACTTTTCTCTCGCTTTTGTCTCTTTCCTGACCCCCTTTTCACTGTCCACTTTTGTCCCCCCCCCCCCCCCCCCATATCCTGACTGCCTTTGTTATGCACTTTTGTCTCTCATGTCCCACTTTTCTTCGACTTTTGTCTCCCATATCCTAACCCTCTTTTCACCCACTATTGCCCCCTATTTCCTGATCATCCTCCTTCCAATTTTGCCCTCCATTTTCCCACAATGACAGCTCAATCTATTCTCTTTATAGATACATCATTCTCCAACTTAATTGTCAGCAGACCCCAGTTCTGTGTTAATCAGTAAATATTTTTACAGAACTTTAAATTTAATAAAAACACACCAACAAGTTGTTAACAGATGCCACATCATTTGTAGACCTGTATCAGCAAATATTTATAGATGATAAGACTGATCCTTAGGGGAGTTAAAAAATAAGAGGAAGAAAATTGGAAACACATATATAATTTTCTTTCAGTAAAGTTCAGGCCTTGCCTTCTATAACTTGTTATCTGGTTAATAATAATTGTAGTTCTTGATTTCATTTCTTAATTTGTCCAAAAACTATTTGTTACTTTACCTGTATTTGTTCCTGATCCTTATTCGCTGTTCCCTTTCTGTTTAATATGTATTGCAGTTAGTTAAGGAATTAACTTAGTCATAATTAATGGAGGACAGGATTGGAATAAATTAGTTGACTGATCATGCAGCTGATCATATACTGCACTGCAGTTATTGTTTTGCTCAGACTTGAATGAAATTTACAAAAGTTAGGTGGGGGGGGGGGGGGGAAGGATGCTAAAAACATAGCCTATAAAATATAGCCTTTCAATATTGTATTCTTATAAGGAGCACTGTCACTGACATTTTGCTGTATTTGTTTTTGGTCAAAGCTGCTCAAATATTTAACAAAGAACCTTTCCTTTAACACAAGATTGTTCTTAGAACACGGCAAGAAAAATATTAAGCGATTTCTTGTAAGAAGAAGAAACTGTTATCATTCATGCCGTTCTCCAGAGATTTCTCTAAGATATACAGAAAGAACTTGAAAAAATTGGTCAATCTTTTCAAGATCTGCGGCCAAAGATAGTAAATACTATTAACTAGAAATATGTGACTCGCAAAACCTCGAGAAGCTAGGACTGGGTGGACAGTTGATCTGTTCACTAGTAGGATTGTTGTTTAAAAAACCAAACCATTATTTTAACGTTTCTATGGATACAAATACGTCTTTTGGCTATTCAAATAAGTGACGCTAAAAATAGATGATCATGACGCTGCCTCTTTAAACAGGAAAGGTTCTATAGGTCTGAGACACCTTGGGTCTCAAAAGACTTGACATTTTCGTTACTCAAAAATTGTGATAGTTATTGGCATGGTCAACATCACCTTGCGCTCTGCTCAAACACCAAAACTAATGTAAATGAGCAAAAGCTGTTGTGTTTGCCAACAAGTACAGTTTGACTTTTGAACTGGACCTAAAATTCTCCCTCTCCTTCTCTTTGGATTTCCTTTTGACTTCATCATGTTTCTTTCATAATTTGTAGCGCAGTGTACTCTGTCTCAAACACAGGTACTTCTCAATACAAGTGCTTGAGATAGATACTAAGCATCAGATGGCAGCAAAGGAGAACAAACAAACATTGCAAAGATTTTAAAAAATAAATACAATTTATGATTTCTTTGCCTTTAGTTTTGACACTCATTTTACTACTGACAAAAACACACCATGATTGCTTACTAGTTTGCAATGAAGTTAACTAAGTATTTTAACTCCTTGTTACTGATCTATATTTTTAATTGGTGTCATTTACTACAACTACCAGAAATATGCTTCAGTACATTGTTTTCTCTTGCAAATTTTAGGGATATTGTTATCTTAAACCCCCACTGAGATAACAGATTTTAATTAAATAAGATAGGAAAAACAAAGAGGATTCTGGTAATATTCATATACTAATTCTATTGGAGAAACAAAAGAAACAGCTCTTAATACACATGCAAGCATGTTTGAACCAAATGGACTAAATGCCTGGGGCAAAATATTTTTTTCGTGATTTGTGTATGCATCTCCTGTTATTGTCAATCATATTTGTACACAATCTGATTATGATCATCAGCAATGATATGGACCCAGTACGGTAGCTATCACATTTTTGCCAAAATAGTGTACCCTACTAAATTAATCTTATAACTCAACATTGTATTGGCTTGTCTTTTTTTTGTTATATTAGCTGATAAGATCTATACTGGTATGGTCCTTCAAAGACTGTCTCGAAATACCTCAATACATCACTGAACATGTGTAATTAACATGAATTATGCACAGACAGCAGCTGTTATACTGGCAGGATACAAAACATTTTCAGCTGAGGTTACATCATCTTCTACTGGAGTTCCTTTTGCTGCAAAAAAATAGAAGGGAGCAATTTTTTTCAGTTTAAAAAGTTTGATCATCAAGTCCAATACAGAACGTCAGACCTGAGTTAGTTATTGACAGATTGCGTCTTAGCAAGCGAGTGACCTTTGTTGATGGTTAATGGACGAGCGAGCGATCACGCGTCTAGCCAGTGTACAGCCGCCCACGATTTTTCCTGAGGGGAGCTCGAGGAGGCGGCTTTACACAGGCTATCACGCGTCGTACATGTGTGTGCTCACTCACTCGTGAATTCAGTGAAATTCCCGCGCTAAAGACTTTTGACGCCTGTATTGAAACAAGGTGTTAGACCCAACAAAACTGAAATAAACATATAAAAAAATAGAACAAAACTAAAACAAAGACAGTCGCTTGTAAGTGTCTAAGGTCCTTGCTCCGCACGTCTGGAGTGATCGACCAGGGGAGAGTAGTTTTAAATTGGCAAACAAGACTTCAGGAAGTCAGCGTTCTGTGTGAATGACAAAACAGGTACACGTTACCGGACTTTGTATATTGCGTGCATGAAAACTGATCAGTGTAGACTCACCTAAAATATGTACAAAATCGCTGTCATTTAATACGTCCCTAATGGAATCCTTTCTTTCTAGTTTCCCTCCACTCTGAACCAAAAAGGCTTCGTAGTTTTGGGCGATGAAGTTTTCCTTTTCGGCACGACGTATTGTCTCTTCAATTAGCCACTCGACTGAATTCTCGCCTTCTCCGCAAGGAACAACGATCCATTTGTCGTTGAATCGAACCGATAATCTCATCTTTCGTAATCCTGTCGACCAATGTAGACAACAAAGTCGTATTCAGTGAAACCCGGCCAACAAAATATGAATAAACAATTCGACGTGTAATAGCTTACACTGTGGCTTATGAGTGTGAAGTATTTGAAAAACCTGATTGCCTGGTTTGGTCTTTTGTTCAACGCGGATTTACATCTTTGTCTGGTGTTTACGCCATACAGGAAGTCGAAATAGCGCCAAAACGTCAACCAATCACATTGCATAACTTGTCACCCGCCTCCGACACACCCTCCACACACCCTCTTGAGCACAAGCGCATATTTTGAAACGGCAAAACGCTGTCTCTAATCTTGTGAAGCGTGGCGATAATGGCGTCTTTGAAGGAAATTTGTGCTGGTCTGCCAGTTGATCCTCTTCCTTCTCCTCGAGATCGAGATGATTCTGTACCTCACGCGCCTGTTAGAGCAGTAAATCTTTCAGATGATGAACGTAGGGTATGGAATTGACGTTAAATCTTGTATTGTACAATCTCTTTCGAGTTTTCTGTAGTTTCCCGCGGTCGCGCGCCTTGGTTATCCATAAATAAGGCCTAGATAGCGCAAAGTTCAATTTTAGTCAACCTGTTTGGACTCGAAGTGGAAGATTTATTTAACCGCTCGTGTTCGATATTGTCAAGTCTCTTTTATGCGGAAAATAGCGTACTATTTTGACTTAGGGCGTTCATTTTCTCCCCTTCAGTCTAACTCGACCATCTGGGTTGGGAAAAGCTAGGAAAAGACAGAGAACGCACCCTGCCCTGGATAGGTTATCGCAAATTTTAGAAGTTTTGCGTCCGTCGCAGGAATGTGGCGAGAAATCAAAGAGAGAAAATTGCACAGCGCGTACATGTACAAGAAAATGGTTTCACAAATTGACCAAGGCACAACTACCATAGTCACATAAGTTATTGTTCACACTTGGGGCCCAAGCACTGGTGCCTGGGCACCGGGCACAAAATAGTGCTATGTTCAGACAATGTAATTATGGAATTATGTACACAATTAATAAACCAGAGCACAGATTTTATCATGCACAGGCATGCATTCTTCATGAATCCTGCTTTATATGCATATGGCCTTTTTTACTTTTCTAATTATGCTGTGTTTGTACATGAGAAACATAAGAGTCGGCGTGGATGTGGGTATGAAAATCAGCAGCTTGTGGGTAAAGTGCCCTGGAATAATGGAAAACACATGCACACTAGGAAGCAGAGCCTTCTTCAGTCAGTCCGAATACAAGGTCTGGACCTTGTACTCAAGCATAGACACCATGCCCAAATTCTTGCGTGGATACTTGATGAAAGGGTGCATTCACATTAGTGCCCAGTGAGAATCATACTCTGCACCATGCTTGGGAACCAAATGTGATTATAGCCATACAGTCAGGGACAGTCCAAAGCTCAGTGCCTGATGTTGACTTCTAAAGTTTCTATGGGAAATTCACTTCAGTTCTCAAAAGGCTAGAATGTGGAATTAAATAATATTTAAATCGGTCTTCCCTTGCATTTGACTTGAAGGGGGTGAGCACCCACTTTTTAGCTTCACTGTGATTTTGCAAGGATTTCTGAAATAAAATCTTGCCAATACCTCCAAAAGTCACCAGGACATGAGTCATGAATTACATGTGTGAAAACCCTTGTTGAAGTGTTTTAATACCTCATATACATGTACATTTTATCTGGACGTAAAGGTCAAGCAGTTATCAATACACAACAGTGGCTTGTACCTGAACAGAACAACAAATGTTGAGTAAAACAGAAATGAAACACTCTAATGTTTGAAGAACCATTTATTGCTATATCAAGGTTGTATGCCATCACATTATTCAATTTGAACAAAAGGTGATTTTCTCACTGCACCAACACCTCAGATATGTTGGGATCCTGTGGTCAATATGAGCAAAGGGTGTGAAGTCAGCTTTGCCTCACTTACTTCAATGAAATCTCACTAACTTTATTTGTATTTCCCATGTTTCAATTTCTGTATGTCAACATGAGAATTAACACTGGCTGTTAGTGGGTGAAACTGTTAGAGTGCGTATTGAATTGATTTAATTAATGCTTACTATAATCATTTTACCACTTAATTTGATCATGACACATTTCAGTCTGTAAACTGTTTGCCTTTGCCTTGCAGCTGGCCTTGCAGAATGCT
Source organism: Pavona decussata (assembly GCF_977016875.1). Taxonomy (NCBI): domain Eukaryota; kingdom Metazoa; phylum Cnidaria; class Anthozoa; order Scleractinia; family Agariciidae; genus Pavona; species Pavona decussata. Next base: position 404,085 of record NW_028145650.1, read on the forward strand.
CTGAGATATTTTCCTCACACTTGTCATCATGTACTTGCCGCAGAGTTTGCTGATGAGCTAAGACAATATGGTCACATCTACATGTATCGCTTTAGACCTCACACTGAAATGCGGTTAGTTATAATTATAATAATATTAAATTTGATACCTTTTTGTTTGTTACTTTTTTGTTCTATTTTATATTTTGTATCTTCAGGAACATAAAGTCATTTATCATACCTTTGCTTTAGTTGTGTGTCTTTTATTATTGTTACCTCATAGAAATGTTATGGTCGTTTACTGCTCTGAGCTTAATATATAGTCTTGTTTCAATAGTATAATTTTTTAGTATTTAATTATAGGATATTTAATTATACCACATTTTTTTTCATATTTTTCTAAATTGTGTTGTTCCAGAAAGTATCTATACCCCTCTCATGAGAGGTTTTTCAGTTGGGACACTCTTCTCCCCTCTGGAAATTCCACTATTTTGGCATCGTAGGCCATTTAATACACTTGCTATAAATAATCACTAGCATTATTACGCAGTAATGACAGTGATATGTGATGTCATTCCGCTGTCTACTTTTGGCAAAGATCATCTGAAGGTGATACCCAGGATGACCTGAGGCCTCTTACTTAGTCTTGATAAACGAGGAAAAAAGGAAAAGTCACCTGAAGTCAGTCAGTTTGAGTCATCTGAAAACTTCCAGAGAATATGACCTGATTTTCAAAAGAATCTGGGGGCACTTACCAGTCTTAGACGCTTGTTTTAGACAACAACAACAAGCTTTATGGTTTTACTCAGATTTTATGCAGTTTAATTTGTCATTGGGAATGCGCTAAAACATGACCATTTTTGTTCTGATGTTTCTAGTGCTTACCCCATTGATGAATATCCAGCAAAAACTCGGCAAGCAGCTGCCATCATGCTGATGATAATGAACAATCTGGATCCCAGAGTTGCTCAAGTATGTATTTACTAAACTACATACATGTAGTCTACCTTATAGTTATAATCTTTATTTGGTTTGAAAATATATGCAGATGTAATAAAGATTTCATATGCAAACAGTTCTGATAGAGACATGCTTGAGGATAATTGCAAGCTTTGGTGAACTTTCTACAAGAATTGTTAGTGGTTGGAAAGAGATGCCAACACTTGACTAATTTGTTTACAACCACCAAATGTTTCAATTGACTTGGTTCAACAGGTCTGACTTGTACACAAAAGAAATTTGTCAAGCATCTTCATCTCTTTTGTGAGGTCACTTGCATTTTCAAGGAAAGTAATTTAATAGGCCTTTACTTCTTTCTTTAGCATTTCGCTCAAAAATTAGATATGCGGCAAGTAAGTTTCTTACATGATAACTGGTGCCAAAATAGAGCTTATCTAGAGCAATTTTGGTTTGAAAGCAAAACAGGTATGAAGTATGCTAGTCTTGCCAAAAACCTTTCAGCTGTTATAACTTTTGTATTTTCAGTTTCCTCATGAACTTGTCACATATGGAGGAAATGGCCAGGTCTTTTCTAACTGGGCCCAGGTAATAATGGTTTATAATTTGTGTTTTGGTTAAATTATAATATTAGGTAGGAATTTTTCATCTGTTATATTAAGAAATTCCATTGAATGGCCAAACTATAGACACCTTGGTTTACAAACTTAAGATTAATATTTGAAATGTGCTCTGGTTGTCCTACATTTATAACTGGTTGTATACATTTATAACCAAGTTGTTTTGGTATTTGTATTTTTTTTAGTTTTGGCTTGTCATGCATTATTTGTCGGAGATGACTGAAGAACAGACCTTAGTGATGTGTTCAGGTCACCCACAAGGACTTTTCCCCAGTAGTCCATCAGCTCCAAGGGCTATCATTTCTAATGGCATGGTGAGAAAACTTTAAATTAAGCTCTTCTCTTCAAATAATATTTGATATACTTGACCATTCAAACAAGTAGGCTGCATGCTTTCGTGGTAACTTAACTGATTCTTATTCTTCTGGCCTGGGTGGGAAAGAGATAGGATATATAATTTCGGAATTAATAATAACGATGTTTAGTGAACACATTTTTGCATTAGAAATGAATTATTACAATGTGTTTACATCGAGTAAAAATTAATAACAAAAATTACAACGTATCTTTTTTGGACTGGGATTTACAAAGTCGAAATTTAAGTTAGTAACAAAATTTCTACTATTTATACTGTAATAATTAAAGATAACCCCTGCACGTAGGTACTAGTTTGTAGTCTAAAAATTATTGGGACTGGGATTAACAAAAAATTTAATTTTTTAAAGTCAACAAAATTTCAAATAGTTAATACTATCCCTTCTGGACAACTTTAGTTTAAATATTTGTACTGAAGTTTTCAAGTAAATCTTTAACTACATGTACACGTTGTTAATCATTAATTAAAAAGACAAATTTTGATTTTTAGGTTATCCCAAACTATTCGTCAAGAGAACTCTATGATAAAATGTTTGCCTTGGGTGTAACCATGTACGGTCAAATGACAGCAGGAAGCTACTGTTACATTGGTCCCCAAGGAATTGTCCATGGAACCACGGTAAGTTCTCTTGCCGAGGAGATTTCCTTTAAGTTTTGATAAACAAACTGAGATCTTTCTTTATGTTTACATGTGCAGATTGTTGTTTTGAATGCTGGCAGAAGACAGCTAGGGGTTAATAACCTCAGAGGAAAGGTACACTGTATTATATTATTCAAAACATTAATATCAATTTATCATGATTTACTTAGTAATAATTTCAGGAAAGATGTCCTTGCTTAAATTTTTAGCCTGATACTGAGAAACCAGAGACAACAAAAGTGAAGACAGCGTACTCAGGTTAAGTTTGCACTACACTTGCAGAAAGATTGTTCAGGTTGTTCACAACATAAATATGATTTTTAAGGGACAGTACACCAACCGAATAGACAGGTTCTGCGTGTGCAGTGACTCTTTTTGTAGTCTATCTTTTCTTTATACTTCTTATTATTAATAGTTTCCCCTTGTGTTCATCAATATTTTCACACCATTCCTTGTTGTGAGAAAATTAAAAAATATACCTATAATACATTTAGACACTTTTTAGACAGCTGTATCTAATGATTACTGATTGTTGTTACTGTTAGGTGTTTGTTACTTCAGGTCTGGGCGGCATGAGTGGTGCGCAGGCAAAAGCTGCTGTGATCGCAGGTTGCATTGGTGTGGTGGCTGAGGTACGTGTTCAACAATTTCTTAAAGTAATGTTTAAAACATGAGTAGCAGTGTTTTATCGGAATTTAAAACCATGAGGCGCAGCCAAGTGGTTTTAGACCTGGTAAAACACGTGCTGGCTGTTTTTTGAATGGCTTCAAGAACATTCCTAGAAAAGCCTGTGTCAAGAGAGTTCCTAACAATGATGCTTTTGTGAAAGTTGGAAATAACCATACAAGAAAAACATTAAACACCACATACTAATAAGGAGCTTTTATTGGGTTTAAAACCACTGCACGTGATGTTTTATTGACCATTTGATAGGTCAATGGGCTTTATGAATTATTAATAAGTTTTTGAATGTCGAATAATGTCTTCTATTGATTTTAACTGTACTTAGGGTGTGGAGATACATGGTGCACTCTAGCTTTATGTTTAGGACTTGTGGTATTGTCCTTATTTGAATCATATTAGGTAAGATAAGGTAAATTTGCAGTACAAACGTAAGTGACCCACACGGCTAGAGCTTAGCCCGGTTTCTGTAGCATGAAGAAACTAGGAATATTGCTACTGCCCTCTGGGTGGATGTCAGTTAATCACAGTCTTAACCCCAGTGGTATGTTGGCAGTACCATTTATTTTATACACCTGGGTGAAGAGAGACAATGTGGAGCAAAGTTTCTTGTCTAAGGAAACAACATAGCAATGAAGACATTAACTTAGCCTTGAACCAACAACCCTGCAGTCTGCTGACCAAAAGTCCGACTGAAAGTTTGACGCGCTTACCACTACAGTCCATTGTGCCTCATCTTCGCTCTTTGTGTCATGCTAGCCCCTACAAAAACAATCTTTTTCACTTGCAGGTTAATGAGGCAGCTTTGAGGAAAAGACACGAGCAAGGGTCAGTGTTTAAAATTTATTGGCCTATTCACTTTAATTTATAACTACAATTGAAGGGGTGCATGGAATATTAGGCCCTAAGTGACTTTTGATGTAAGGTCAAATTCTCCTTTTGTTTCACAAGCGAATACAATGAAATTTGGAAGGAGAATCTAGCTATTAATCAGTAGTCACTTAGGGCTTCTTTCCAGGCACCTCTTTAATAATTTATGACTAGTACATAGCCTCCAATAGATTTTTCTCATAAATTATGAAAGATTTCTCAGACAGATGCAATCTTCTCCCACCTGATACAGACACTCAATTATATTAATTATTTCAGACACCCTAGTTTTAAGGGCAGTACATGTAGTAGTCTGGTCCTGGCCCCTCCATTCTCTGTCACACAACTCACCTCCACAGCATGGGTTGCGTGACAGAGAACAGAGGAGCCAGACTGGACTACTACTGACATGTATTTGAAAGATGTCCTGGGGAAAGCGTAACCCACCTACTTATCAGAAGTACTTATATTTTACTAAAAAAACAGCTCTTGCCAAAATAACAGGCTATACCTATTTCAGATTTCAAACTTTGTTTCCAAATATTTGTCCATTACAAAGTAATAACATTAAATATATAAGTGCACTTTACTTTTAAATAGTTGTCTTTGATTCAAATTCAGAAGGAATACAAAACCTTTGTTTGGACGAGGTTATCTTCTATAACGTCTAATTTATTAAAATTAAAGACTAATTACCATTTTAGATCTTCTTTATTCTGACTTTCTTTTAAAAGCTAATGTTTTTGTTTGCTCTTCTTTTTAGGTGGCTAGTGGAATATACCTCTGACGTGGACACCTGCATTGATATGATAAGGTCCAAACCATTTTCATATGATCAATGGGCTCTCCTTGCAAACTGTTTAGTATTCATTCTTTGTGTTCTTTTACTATGTCATATCTTTTCTCCAAAGCCAATTATCACTGGCTAAGTGAAACAAAAAAAAGTTGAAAATGTTATCCTCATGTTATTAGCGAGGACTTGTGGGTATGGTTGAGGTCATGGGTGACTCATCGAACGTGCCATTGCTTTTGGTACTACTGGCCTTAGCTTTAAGCCAACCCAACTCAAGAAACTTCAGTTTGTATTCTTCTTTAACCCTTTCAGCCCTGATATCAACATTCAAACTCTCCTAACTGCTCTCCATATATTTCTTATAGTACTAGCTGGGAGAATTTGTTTGAACATCAAAACATTTTGTCTTTAGTGATCATTTCCCTTACAATTTTCTCATAACCTACATGTTTAATAAAGTAGAGATATTTTTAGTAGTGAGAAAATACATGCTTGTCACCATTGGAATGTAACAAGTGGCCGTTCTTAGAAGATTTACATCTGTTTTAGCATTAAGGATGTCTGTAAAGTTTTGGTTTGATAACAAAGCCAAGATCAGGGTAATCAGCTCTGTCTCGGGGGATGTGAGAAACTCTTTTCTCTTAGTTACCTTAGCTCTAACGGGTCTTCTGTGCACTGTAACTCAGTGGTAGAGCATCTGAACTAGTAATTGGAAGGTCATAGGTTTGACTCCTGTCAGGAAAACTGAGATTTTCTTTTTTCCAAGTTTGCCTGTGTCACTGGTCTGAAAAATTCATCCATCATTCTTTTCTCCTGTAGCTGATAAGTTTGAGTAGTTCTTCCATTATGCAGCATAATTCACTGACCGATAAACGGTTTTAATTTTATTTACAGAAAAGCTCGGCAATTGAAGAGGCCACATAGCTTGGGATATCATGGAAATGTGGTTGAGTTATGGTAAGAGACATAATATTAAACACAACTTTATCCTCATGAAAATATGGGTTCATTAGAGTAATGCCGTTTTCATTAGGATGACTGAAACAAAAAATGAAGAAACAAATTAAGCAACAACTAAAAGAAACTTGGTAGCCACTACTTGGTTTCAGGAATTGTGTCATGCAAAACGAATTTTGCTTCTTCTATACAGGGAGCGTTTGGTGCAGGAGTATGAAAGCACTGGTGAGCTTCTTGTGGAACTTGGCTCAGATCAAACTTCTCTCCATAATCCTTTCAATGGTGGATATTACCCTGTACAGGTCAGTGAAAGTTAAAGGAGGCTGGCAGAGGAACCGACAAACCTTAGTTTGGCTGGGGAACATTCATTGATTTAGTTATTATAAGTGTTTTCATTTAGGCATGGATAATTCATATTTATCTAACTTGTATGCCAAATGAATTTTGCACTGAATTATTGTTTCCAGCCTTCCTACATGAACACCAAGATTAAAAAGTATGTTATATCATTTGCGCAAATGCATTGCGTGGTTTCAGAAAAATAAAAAAAATCAACACCCACCCAAGAGTAAGGTAATAATTGGAAATTCTAACGGGGAGAGGGTTCTCAAAAATTTTTAAAGGAAAGCACATAATTATTATATGAGGCTAAAATAGAATTTCCAAAAGGGTGGGATGAGTTTCTATCAAAAAGTTCTTTGTGGAGGGAGCATGAATATTACATTTGTAACTTGAAGTCCAGCACTAAGTGTATTTTTTCTCGGGTTATAATTAGGTTAGGGCTAGGTTTTTAACCTTGAATTGAATTTTGATGTATATTTTGTTTTGTTTAAAATTGAAAATTTAATTTAATCTTTGATTTTTATTAGGTAAAATTTGATGAAGCAAATGAAATTATGAAACATGATCCTGAAAGATTCAAAGCCTTAGTTCAAGAAAGGTATATTAAACATAAGATTAAGAGATATTAAGATTATCATTATTATTACTGAGGTCTCGTATTTTGTCAAGATTTCCATTATGTGACGATTTCAACTGCCAAAAAAAAAAAAGAACTTCAACTGGAATTAAGATTTTTGTTGGTATTGCAAATTTGTTAACACACTATTGTTCTTACGTAGTTGCTTCATGTTACAGAAACCAGGTAAAGCTGTGGCCATTTTTGGCCAGCTAGGCCTGCAGCCTGATTTAACCTTTTCTTTTATATATTGCAGCTTGCGTCGCCAGGTTGCAGCCGTAGATAAACTAACAGCCCGTGGAATGTTTTTCTGGGACTATGGGAATGCATTTCTTCTTGAAGCCAGTCGGGCAGGTAACTACAAAAGCCTTCAAATCTTGTACATGTACATGTAAGCAGAGAACCTTTAAATACACTCACACTGTGTAAATCAATTTGACATTTGAATCTAACTAACATGGCATAAAGTACCAGTAAACCTGAGTGGTGTACACATTCATGCCTTTACTGTTTGTACTGTAAGTAAATATTTTTGTTCATATGTTAATAGTTATATTTTTTTCCAAGTGTTTTATACCCAATTGTATTTTCAGGAGCTGATGTGCGCAAAGAAGGTGCACCATTTGGAGTGTTTCGCTATCCATCCTATGTACAAGATATTATGGGGTATGTTGAAGAATGCCTTAAAGCCATATAAAAAACAGCTTGATAGCTACAGGTGTACAAAGAGGTGCCTGTTTACAGTAGACAGTACATTTGCTTTTTGTGTCAGGTTGTGACTATTATGTGTACCCAATGACTAAAACTGAACGAATGTGAGCTTCCTCAGGAGATCCAAAAGGGGCAAAGTGGGATCTGGAATTCAGCTTTCCTTTGTGCTCGGAAAGTGAGACTTGAGGAACTGGGGGCTGGAAATTTTCCACCAGGACTACAAAAAAAACTTCTACTGGAAGTTATATTTTGGCAAAATTAGAGATACATATACTTATGTAGGAAATCGAAGAAAGAGATATTTATATTCCCCTTTACAGCTTTTTCCTTATAGCTGACAAAATAATGTTGAACTGGCTCAAACCGGTTTCATTCAGCTTTATTTCCCACTGTTTCAGACTATGGAAATGAATCTAAGACAAAGAAAAATAAAATTTAACTGTTTTGAAAATGTTTAAACCAAAAACAGTTTTAAATTAACAAAGAGGCTAGAGCTAGCCTTTACTTGTGTTGTCCACCTACAGCTGTGATGCAAAGACAATTTAAGTTGGATAACCTGTGGAGCTTGGTGTAACTGTGGAAATTCGTGCCGCTGGCAATTTCTTGACTTGTGGCACGGTTCTAATTACACGTACTTGTGCCGTGAGGCCACTTCTGACTTGTAATAGATTTATGTGAGAAGTCATTCCATATGTACAAGTTTATGGAACCAGGGGTCAGCTGTGCAGAACTGTCCTGAGCTAAGGTGAATTTCAAGTCTTAGAAATTTTGAAACACTGAATCTGCTTTTGTGTGCAAATAATACGTTGGATTGGTCACCTAGCTCTGGACTGTAGATTACCTGCATGCCTGTTGTTTTACATGATACATGTAACATACTGTAATTTTTCTTTATTTTGTTTATAGAGATATTTTTTCAATGGGTTTTGGACCATTCAGGTTCGTATATTGTTTAGTTTCTTTTTGTTTGATTGTGTTTTGCTTACTCTTGCAAATTTTTTCTTGCCCGATGAAATGTCAGTTTGCTTTTTGTAATGAAACTACATGAACACTTGATAATAAATCATATGCCCCTTTGTCTTGATGTTGTGTAAATTCATAATGGAAGTTCTTACTGTGTTTTTGGATAGATTATGACAAAAAAAAAAAGCTATTCAATGTTGCTAGAATGTTAACAGCTTTAGTGCGCAGATTCCTTTGATAAATAAGCTTGACCCAGCTGATTAGTGTCACTAGCCCCCCTCCCCCCCCCCCCCCCCCACCCCGCCAAAAACAAAAAAAAAAACAACAACAACAACAATCTGAGACTATTGGGTGAACATACAATATGTTGATTCGATTTCTATACCTTCTTTATGTAGGTGGGTATGCACCTCTGGTCTTGCTGCTGATCTTGCAACAACCGATGAAATTGCCAGAAAAGTATTGGAACAAATTGTGGAAGAAGGATGTAAGCATGTTCTTTATAAGACGCATCAACGCTATGAAAAGATTTTACTGTAGTTGGCGAGTGAGAGGAGAGATCAAAACACCGGCATACGTTGCTAAAGTAACTGTTTAGTTGAGCTCAATAGTGTTTTCCTATCTCCCTCTTCTTCTCTTCGAAAGTCGCATGCATTGCTTGTAAAGGCGCAAATGGCCGCTACGGCTGATATCGTTCCAGGGGCCCATTTCTCGAAAGTCCCGGTAACTTACCGGACCCAATAAGTGATTTTGGTGATGAATGTTTCTTAAAAGAAGTCAATTTTTGTTAGCTTTGAATACTAAATTTTAAAATCTTATAATTCTTTGAAAACATTGGCCAAGTACCATGTCTTTAATCATTGTGTAACCGGCGAAAAAACATTAAAAATAAACTTATCGGGCGCGGTAAGTTACCGGGGCTTTTGATAAATGGGGCCCCAGTTCATAATTTACATGTCAGTTCTTATGATCTTGTCAAGGTCTTTGAGTTCTTATTTACTCAGCCGGGCTGTTATGCTCTCCTTGCAGTACCACCAGAAGTGAAAGCACAATATGAGGACAACATTAAATGGATCGAGGAAGCTCAACAGCATCAATTGGTGGGTTTTTAGTTGTCATCAAAGAAAACGTCTTTGTTGGAGAATGCCAAAATTGCATAAGAATTGAGCTTGAGTTTTACAGGGCCTTGCGGCATGAGAGGGTTTAAGATTATTTGTTCCAAAAGATATTCGATCTAAACTCCTTGACATTTTTAAAAACATAAATCGGAAGCGGTACTCTCGAAAAATGGGCCAGGATTATTTTAGAGGAGGCGAGTGACAAGAAAACAATGCAGTAAATTTCGAAAAATGCAAACTCAAGGCTGTGTAGAACGCGAAATGCCGGTAAGCTCGAGCTTGCTTATATGACTGCATGCATGCGATCTCTGGAAAGCGGAGTTTAGTTGCATAAATCAGGTCTAAGCCGGGTGAACGTAAATTTAGCTAACAACATATCAAAAATAAATTAAAAGCATTAGCTAACCTTGTTGCCATTCACGTTGAACTTTCTGATATTCAGGATATTCAGAATCGACATCTCGTAACGGCAAACCTAAATCTTCCCGACATCTTGAATGAAACGCACTGAGGTCACGTGATCGAAATTGGCGCGAAACAACTTGAAAGCCGATTACTGGCCGGATTTCGTGCTACCAGCCGCTAAAGTATCCTAGGAACTCTATAGGATTAAACATTTTTTAGCGTTTTAACTACCAAATTTAAGAGTCTGGATAAAAGCATACCAGGATCTAAGAATTGACACAGTTTCAAATCGGCTAACGTTTTCACCGCATCAAAACGTATCGTTTTCGGTGCCGCAAACACCAACAGGCAAACTCTTGGCCTGAAACTACATTTCGCCCCATGTAACGGAATCCGGAATCCGGAATCCAGAGAAATTTTCATGTTGGAATCCGGAATCCAGGACATTTTTTATGTTGGAATCCGGAATCCAGTGAGCTGGAATCCGGAATCCACTAAAGTTTTGGAATCCGGAATCTACTTGTGTCGGAATCCATTTGTGTCGAATTGTTTTGGTAGATTCTTCTATTTTTCTACCCAGTCACCGTTTAGCAGTCTACCTCTGACTCTTCTACACTTGCGACACTCTAAACACGTGTTCGAACTTGTCCACGCAGGACACACCCCCCCCCCCCCCCCGGGAGGGGGGGATATTTTCCTCATGACCTCAGTTTCAAAGCACAAGCGACAAAAAAGATGCTCGAAGATTCGCTCGTTGACGCTTTCGAGTGCTTGCATCGGAAGTTTTTTTTTAATTTTATCAAGTCGAATTAAGTGGTTTTTAACTTCACTTCGGTTATGGGAAAGCACAAATCAAAGGAAGGCAGGTAAGTTTACAGAAGTTTAGCTTTAAGATATTTCGAGATATTGTTTGTATGATTGATTGAGGCTGTAATAAGAAATACGTGTCGGATAAGTGAAGACAAAAAGAATCCGAAAGGAAAATCCGTCCTCAAATCGAAATTAAAGTGACTTCTCGATCGATCTCGAGTCTGATTCTTGAGAGTATTTATTAGAACAGAGCAAAAAGTAGTTGAAGCCGAAATTAGAAGCAAAAAGAAACTTCAGAAGCTTGAATGACTTGTTGATACTTGAATTTCTCGACATTTCTGCAGAAGAAACTTTGTTAACTTTAAGAAAAACGCAAGGGAACAGTTTTCTGTAGTTTTGGGGCTCCATTTTTCATTTTGATCCGTTGATATACGACTTTAAATCAGAAAAGTGAATCTTCGAAAAGGCAGATTAATTAAAAACTATTTCATTTTTATGGGCTTTTCGTTTTATTGTTTTTCTCGATGTTTTCTTTCTTAAGAGTCCAAAAACTCAAAACGCTAAGCGATCTAGGGTCTTTGACATACTCAGAAAAACGATGGTCGGTAAAACTCAAGTAAAACTGATGGTTAAAGAGCAAGTATCTACAGTGCTTTGTTTGAAATACTAGTAGAATAAAACACCATTTTGACTCTTTACAAGTAAACGTTTCGACGTAAAGAAATAATTGAACGTAAACTGTTAATTCTAGCTCAGAGTTTAGTTAGAGCAGTTAGCTATGATAGCCAACTTTCGATAACTTAATAATCACGAATAATCTAAATTTAATAATTCGACGCAACATTGTCTACAATCACCCTTTTTATAGTCTTAGAAAAACCAGAAGCCCCCAATTCGGAAAAACAACCGTGAAATTGGCAATTGGTACTGTTCCTTCGGTCGTGCGGATATTCGGTTGTGTATGTTCACTTTGCCTTGTGCCCTCGGGACATCTTGTCTGGTTATTAAGTTAGTCATTCAATGTCCTATGTGGTTCCGGCTTTGTGTTCATTCTTCTTTCCGTTTGTCTGTCTATTCCGTGCTTTCGTATGGATTCCGCCTTCTCCGCCAGTTTTGCTGGTGGCACAGCTTACTCAAAATCCTATCATGGGCTCATACATAAAATTTAACCAATAAAATTTACCAATTAAAAGCTGTATTGAAACATTACGAAGAAGCAGGGGCGGATCCAGGGGGGGGGGGGGGAGGGGGGTGGATTGGGTGGCTAGCCAACCCCGTCTTCAGGGTCGTTTAAGGTTGAAATATAAAAGGGATCCAAAGTATCTCGATCCAAAGCATCACAAATGACTCGACGAACGCTTTTACTCGAATGATGAAGAATGGAGGTGGGACACACATACACTAAAACAATGGACTGAGGCACACCATGACAACTTCTCACATATTTGAGCTTTATTTGCGCAAAGGAACTTTTGGAACCAATGCGACCATTCGCTGCTGCTCTACAAGGCCACCTAGTTGAAGTATACTGGAAATGAAATCAAAAGTCGTCGTTTGAACGCTTGTACGAAAAGGTCTTTTAACTCTTTCAGAACTAGTGGGGTCTACAGAACAACGTCCGTGTATTTGCAGTAGACAGCGGAATTGGGATAACACTCCCAACAGATTCAGTGGTACAGTACTGGAAGCCAACAGTGGCATTACCTTTACTGGACATAATTTTCCGCGAACTGAAATCTCGTTTCAGCAAACAAAAGTAGGCCCATTACGAACTCTGTGCTCTCATTCCTACTGTGATCGTCACGAAGTCCAAAGAAGCCTTGGATGAAATTGGTAAATTATTGCAACAGAAGTGAGATCACGTACTCTGGTAACTTCCGCCAACCTTTAAAAGGGACCTGTTTCGCTGGACCAATTACTGGAAGCGTCAAGCAGTGTCAGACGAAGTTTCAATAACCTGCCTTATAGAGACACGTGCTAATAACATGTTCTTTCTTTTAATATCCGAGAACTTTTAACGATCCTTGCGATGCTACAGATGGGAAGCACGGAGGCTGAAAGATCACTTCACGCGTGGCTAAGGAACGCACTAATAACAGAAAGAGTTGCTTGTTTGTGATCACAGCCTACTATACGTAAAATATAATCTCACTCTACAAATAAAATCACGATATAGTACTATTTTATTGCTGTATTGATTATCATCGTAATTTCCGATATCGTTCTGTCGCGTCAGCCACCCCCTCTTCAAAAATCCTGGATCCGCCCCTGAAAAAGTTCCTTCATGTTTTAATACCCGTGGCTGTCTTGCTACAGAGAAAGACTTCTTCTTTCTCCGATCTGACACAAAAATCTTTGGTAGCGACAATTATACAAGTCTCATGCACGGGATGGAAGAGGTAACGCGCCCTCCTTATGCCTAGTTTTGTGAGTTTTGACTAGGGACATAAACGGAAGCGAAAGCATACGACTTTAAGTCATTGAAAACAGACCCGAAATACACACATAAGCATGATGCTTTGAACAGCCACCTTTTAATAAATGCATGTGACAGCTTGTGCGAAAGAGACCAAGAAGGATTGTTATATTATTAGATGTAATAGTCCTTTCTGGTTATGCTTTGCATATGTGGTTTTCCGTAGCATAAGAGGAACATAATCATAATAGGAAGCATAACAAAAAGGGAAATTTTGGATTTTTATAAGCTTTTATACTTCTGCTTATATGCTCGCTTTGACAATGACATAGCGATGTTATGCATATACTTGTGCATATTTCGCTAGTGAAACGAACCAAGCTTTAATATAATAAGCAACCATTCGCAACCATGCTTAATGAAAGACTCAAAAGCAAAACCCTTTCAAAAAGCGCCGCTCATCATGATCTTTACTGTGACGCTCAAGTCGACGATGAGTAGAACTTTTTAAATTTAGTTAACGCACTTCCTAAGAATCAAATGACAAAAGCTTTCTCATTTTTGTGACGTGCATTAATTTCTCAGGGAAATCATTTTCCTAATAAACTAAGGGAACGAACGTTTAGATTTATAGCTTGTGCATCATTTGAACTTTCCATTGATGCCACTGATTTATGCAGAAAGTTACGTAATATATTGTAACCGAGTTTGAACATTAGCCGTCAATATTTGTTGTTCGGTATTTGTTGATCACTGATGTAAACGGTATAGGAATTGCCAGTAAATACTACATGTGACGTTGTTCGATATTTTTTGATCATGTAAATAGTATATAGGAATTGCCAGAATACTACATGTGACGTTGTTCGATATTTGTTGATCATGTAAATGGCATATAGGAATTGCAGAATGACGTTTTCGAAATGTTTTGTTCAATGAGAGGGTATCTGTGTTTTTTCCCAACGGAATCATGACTTATTGTTCCACTACAATATGGGATAAAGGTATGTGTTTTGTTTAAATTATTACACTAGTACCAGAGCTGAAAATACGAGTAGAACCAAGGACGCCGTAATCTGAATTCCAAATTATTGGAATCCGGAATCCAGTTAATCCAGAGGGATGGAATCCGGAATCCAATACCTCTGTGGATTCCGTTACATGGGGCGATACATTTTAGAGAAAAACTTTGGTTTTTCACGAGTGGTCTCTGAAAATAGCACTGATTAATGCTTGAAGACCATTGTTAGGTGTCAAAAGATCTGAAGGAAAGGTCAAAACAAAGCCAAAATTGAAGAGAAAGAAAGTTGTCGATCGCGAAGATCGCATTTTACTTTTGTCGTCAAAAGAAATATATTTTAAGTGTTTCTTATAGAAAAAGGCAAATTGATGCATTGAAAAAATTCAGCTATCGTTTTCAAAACGACGTGTTTTCGGTGTTAGCCACAGTAGGCTAACTGAAACCGCATTCACTGCGTTTTCAAAGCGATATGTTCGGATTAACGGTGCCTTGTAAACGAAAGGCGCAAAACGTATCGCAAAAGGTACGTGAGCTGTTAGTGAAACCACTTCAGTGTAAACGCAGTCTTAGCGTCACCGTGCTTTGTTAACTGGGCCATGGAAGTTCAACTAGTCATCTATTTAAGGACGGTGCCTATTAATACCGAAGTATTTTTGTGCGTTTTATTACTATGCGGGAAAAGCAGATCTTAGCAAGGCCTATTGGAATCCAAAAAAAAAAATTGGGGGTAACCACGCATTTTTCAGAGATAATTAAACATTAGTATCTCTAAAAAACGCCGAAATATAAAGCAATGTGTGGGATTTTTTCCTAAATTGGAGCCTAATTATCTCTGAAAAATGCATGGCTACCCCCAAATTTCTTTTGAGATACGAAAAGCATTTGGTAAGTTCTGCTTTCTCCGTATAGTTTTAAACCGCGCAAAAATATTCCTGTATTAGTAGGCACCACCTATAGGAAACCCGAGTATCTCGCGATGCGCAGAACGTATGCGCAGTAACAATAGTAGGCACCGTCGTTAAGAGTTGAATAAACATCGGTCATTTTTTTTCTTGTTTAAAGGTGGTTGGATCGCAGGCTCGGATTCTGTACTCTGACCACCGCGGTCGTATTGCCATTGCAGAAGCTTTTAATAAAGCTATCAGTGAGAAGCGATTGCTGGCAAGTATTTTCATCTGACAACTGTATAGCGTCATGTTATATATGGTAGTATTTTTTGATATTAGAGCGGTTTTCAGTTGAGAGTCGAAAGTAATTTCGTGTTTGCTTGGTTTTGCATTACTACGCTCTGGGATTGGTTAACAAAACTTGCGTCACTTTCTCAACCAATGGGAATCCAAACCAAAACCAATCGTGTTTTGGCCGCACGCGTTTTTCCGCGCCTGGCGCCAGTTACATGTATTTGCTTCGAATTCTGATTGGCTTGCTGTGTTATTTACTTCTGTAGTAATTGATCAGAGTAATTACCTTGGTTTTGGTTTTACGACACTCAATTGGAAACCGCTCTATTCACTTTAGTTCTGGTCTACCCTTACCTGTTACACCATTTTGTGTTTAACATCATCATCGATCAATAGTCAGTCAGTAATACTATGCAACTAAACTGTGATCTAGTCATAACTGCCTTCACGATTTCTTAACAAAACTCAGTAACTATACTGTGCTTATGTTTACTTAGGGTTGTGTCGTCATCAGTCGAGACCACCATGATGTTAGTGGCACAGACAGGTAAAAATTATGCTGTTGAGATATATTCTTATTTGAAATAAGTTTTCTGACTTTGTAGTTGGGTTCATAATGCTTGACTTACTCATGTGCAATCTATGTTTTCTTTTTCTTTCTTTTTTTTTTTTTTTCAGTCCATTCCGTGAGACTTCAAACATTTACGATGGGTCAAGCTTCTGCGCAGGTAAGACTAAAAAAGGTCATCAAAGGAAATCTAACCGACGCTTACCAAGCCAAGTTGAAAACACTTTGCGGAAGCCAATCTTGCTTCTTGAATAAATTAAAAAAGAAAATTTTCTGGAATCAAAAAGAAAACGTTGTTGCTCACTGTACACATAAAATATACAATTAACAGAAATGCTAGTAGTGATAAGTTTCCGCAGTAATGTTTTGTAATTCTTGTTTAACAAGGCCTGAAAAAAGTAGGGGTTTGGGGGGCTTCTTCATCCTAAACTTCTTAATTCTTTAACAACACAGTCAGGTTGTTTCTCATTTGCTGTAGAAATTACTCTATTACTGAAATTCCTCGTGTTTCTGAAGAAGTAGAAATACCGCTTTTAGCAGAACAGAGCACATAAATGATAAATGATAAATGATGTTTGTTTTGTTCGTTGAATACTGTAGACATGGCTGTTCAAAACGTTATTGGCGACTCGTTCCGTGGAGCAACTTGGGTAGCGCTTCATAATGGAGGTGGGGTCGGCTGGTAAGTTGGGATCACAAACTATAACATTAACAGTCAACTCTCTCTAAGGCGAACACCCTCAGTACCAGGTCTTTCTCTTCCCCTTAGAGAGGTGTCCGGCTTAAACAGAGTTTAGTTGCAGACAAACAAGTGGCACACGGCCGGGACCAACTGTCACACTCGTGTAATATCGTACCCAGGCCTTTTCCGTTGTAAATTGGGGAACACCATGAGAACGAGGCTGCTTCACGATGGTGTCCGCTTACAGAACTACATTTCTATTAGATTTTTTTAAACAACATTCTTCTATTAATTACTTATTATAATTCGCTTGTCATCGATTTAACAAGTATTTTATTTTATTTTTCAGGGGCGAAGTTGTCAATGGAGGCTTTGGTCTCGTGTTAGATGGATCTCAAGTGAGTCGTCTTCCTGAAATTTAGTTTTATAATTGAGGAACAATGTAATCGATCTCACACTGAACCTTCATAAAACCTCGAGTTGTTCCTTTGAGCTTCCCGTGTATAGTACAGTCGTAGCGATTCCGTCTGTACATCTTTTGCATAGCAGTTCCTCTTGCCCTCGGCAAAAATTCCAACAACTTAATTGGACACAAAAAGTCATTAAGCACGAACGCGCACGAGGAAATTTGGAAGACCTATAAAAAGACTGTATTGAGACTGTTTTGTGAATTGACAATTGTTTTTGCTTATTTACTTGTTAGGAAGCCGGTAACAAAGCTCGCTTGATGCTATCCTGGGATGTTAATAATGGGGTAAGACTAACAACGTTCAGTAAAATTTTGCTTAAGTATATCCTCGGGGACAACAAAGATAAATTGATGTCTGTAGATTGAAAAGCTGTGAAATACCAAAACTATAGTAACTTAATTAAAACAGGAATAACGGGAATGGGAAATGGGAAAAGTGACCGGAGGAGGGTGAGCCTGCTTAACGTCACTAATTCAACTTGAATTTTACACTGTTTCTCACAGGACAGTTATTGCATTGTCGAATATGCTATATGTTGGTAGTACGTAAAACAGAATTTCGTTTTGATTTTGAATAAAATAGTTGCAAACTAGTAGTACGGCGGAATTCTGCCTGACGGCCATTGAGAATAAACAACGAGTTATCTACTGTAACTCAAAATGAACTGTAAATTGTTTACGTCTGCTCAAAATTGGCACACAATAAACGCAAACGTTCGGATTCCTCTTTATTTCTTGCACAACAGAACTTGACATGTTTGGTTTAATAAAGGTTGCGTTTTTACAGCCAAGTTTTAGACCATATTCAGCAATAATCAAGCTTTGTTTTTATTTCAGGTTGCCCGTCGTTGCTGGTCAGGTAACGTCCATGCAAAAAACGCCATCTGCAAAGCTATGGAAGAGAATCCCTTGTTGAAAGTAACGATCCCCTCGCATGTGGAGGACCTGACCTTGTTAGAAGAAGCTCTGAAGCCATGAACGATCAGTAGTCCTGCTGCTTTACTGTTAGACTGTTCACAGTCTCCTATTTTCCGTGGGATTTTCGAGACTCGTCTTGGTTTGTAGCGACGAGCGAAACCTGGGGAGAGTGTCTGAACTACTGAGGGAAGCGTGGGTGGGGAACACTCTTCCCAGGCTGCGCTCGCCGCTACAAACCAAGATGGCGAGAGTTCGATCGAAGCGTACGAGTCTCGAAAATCCCACGGAAAAATGGGGGACTGTGAACAGTCAACTTTACTGTGAGGGAATGTGCCTTGAGTGCAACCGAAAGAGTTCGTTTTAATGCTTAGAAAGTGAACAGTTCAGTTGCCTCATACTCGCCTTTTATCGGGTTTAAGCTGGTTCGTTGCGGTGAGGAGGAGGGGGGGGGGTGTTTTATTGGAGTTAGAAAAAACTCCCTTTTGTGTGGAGTTAAGATACTAATATAACAACTGTTTGTGAAACGGTTATAAACCACAGTTATATAATCATCATTTGCAGGGGACCGAAGGCTTTATTAACTTTTCTTACTTAACTTATTCGCGTAACTTAGAAATGCAAGACGCCTCAGTGATGTAACTGGGTAATTAATTGACCATTAAAAAATGGAATATGTTCTTACGTTCGATGTGAAAAGCTGCAGTTTAACCTTGAGAAACCCAATTGTAATTTTGAGTTACTATGGCGATTTTAACGTGGAAATCATCTCAGCAGTTGATGAGGAGACAATTATTCAATAAAATCGTAAAAATATTTTTTGGCCGTTTTCTTGCCTAATTTCACTGTGCGATTGTTCAAAGGTGGGGACATACTTACATTAGGCTCCGCTGGCTAGGAATTTAGGAATTAGTATCGTTAATCAAAGATTATTTTTTTTTATCTTTGATTAATATTTTACGTTCTGTTCCTGAAAGCAAGATCAACATTTACTTGGGTCGATTTTACACCTGCCTTGAATTTAAGTTTTTTTCTCATCACCTCGATCACTTTCCGGATATTTCCGTCAGCCTGGAGCGAGTTGTAATATTTAAAATTGTTCGGGTTATGACATTTTTTTTGCCGGTCTTACCTCTGCTGGAAACATATTTCTTGTATGTTTGTTGGTTTTATTTTAAAATTCCTCTCTTTGAAGTGCAGAGTGCTAGTGCAAGAGAGATTTCAAATATCTTGTTTCACTGAGCAGGGTTCAATTTAAGAAAACTTTTACCTTGTAGTTTACCGGCAAGCTGGATCGCTTTGATTTGACACGCGTGCTCAAAAAGTATCAGAAACAAGTTCAATAATCGTCTTTAAGGGGGGACTTAACCTGAATTTGAATGAAATTTGAAGAGGTTTTAAAGTGTATATGACACAAAATCTTTTATTAGCTTATTAGGAAGAGCTTTCAAAATGATGAAGAATGGCATTTATTTTATTGCGATAGCATTCTTGGTTGCCGAGTTATTCAAGATTTAGGCTTATGCAAATTAGACAACTTATGACGTCACAAGACTGACACAAAATGAAGGGAAATCACAAAAAAATGGAATATCTCTTAAGCCTTCTTCTGTATAGAACTGAAACTTTGTAGAGTTGTTATACTCATCACAAAGTTTCATGATATAATCCACTATGACATTTTCATGGCAACACAATGGGCTCCAGGCCCTCACCATCCAAAGGATAAAATCAGAGTTTCCCTTCCCAAGAAGCGCTTTTGTCTCTTGATGTTTATTCAGTGGGTGTGAGGGAATATGGACATAACGCAGCACAAGTATAAGAAATTCTGTTTGACTGAGGAGCAATAAATAAGGCATTTGTCATTTTGGGAAGGTAGAGGTCTGGTAACGAGTACGTTGCTATGGTGACATCATAGCCACTGTCACAATGTGTAGTTCTGTCAGCACATCAACCCTGTAGATGTAGTATTTGCGTAGATATTCCAAATTTTGTGATTTCCCTTCATTTTGTGTCAGTCTTGTGACGTCGCAAGTTGTCTAATTTGCATAAGCCTAAATCTTGAATAACTCGGCAACCAAGAATGCTATCGCAATAAAATAAATGCCATTCTTCATCATTTTGAAAGCTCTTCCTAATAAGCTAATAAAAGATTTTGTGTCATATACACTTTAAGAAGGGATGGAAAAAAAAAATGATTTTTGGAACACTAACAGAAAGTTATACCCACGCAAGAGTACTCCAGGTTGCTGGTGGACTAACTTGGTATCCGTCTATTAATCATTAACTACAAATTCTAATTTTAAAACTTCATTAATTCTTCAATATTTCTTATTTCTCTTAATTTAACCAATCCTTCTAGAAAAACTATCTCCTCCCAAATATACCCCCAAATCACCCAAAAATTCACAAAACACCCCACAACATAGATTCACGGGATGAACATAGAGTTTTTGGATTGCTTGAAACGTGAACGAGATATTTCCATTAAAGCCATGTCAAGTGCGGTAAAATGGCGTTTACGTTAAGTCCCCCCTTAAAGACTTCTGACAATGTTTCTTGGACTCGTTTTCTACACGAGTGTGTAATAACAAGGGCCCGGATTGTTTGTTTACAAGTGTAAATACCTTTTTTATATTGGTCCCAGGATATCCAGCTCTTGGAGCTGAGGCACCCTCGTGCCCAGGTCCCGGAAGGAGAGACCCTAAGGGATGAGGTTGGGAATGATGTATGGTAGTTATGGAAATCAGCCTTGAAGTTTGGTTCGAGGCGCGCGCACTATTCCGATATTTCCCTTCTTTTGCTATTAAGTTTGAAATAAGTTTTACTTCAAGTAATTTTTAAGTGAATGTCCAAGCCAGTTTATGACTAGTTACATAGACATGTCATAGCGTTTATGACGGCTTACATGAACAAAAATACATGTCAATGAAAAAGTAAAACCTGAGACCTAAATGATTTATGACAGACGGCCTCAACCGATAAAATGAACATTAGGCGACAAAGTTTTACCTGCCGGGATCCGTTGTTGTTGGGTCAGTAGTTCCTAAGGAATTAACTGAATGCTGGTGCAGCATTAGCGTGATTACGATTATTAGTAGCTTGTCTGTGTTCTTTGAAGTGTTCATACAACATACACTTTTAGTAACGCTGGAGAAGTGAGGAAAATAAAACAACCTATAACGTGCAAATCAACTAATCTAGTAGGACATGACTGAATGCCTGAGATGTAAAGAACACGGTACAAAGGAGAAACTAAACGTATGCTTCGTGAACGCTTCAAAGAACACAGACTTTAATAAAAGAAAGGCACTAATAAGCAAAATCACTCTTGTATAACAGTTCGTTCGCATTTCAACTTGCCGTGTCACTGTGTTACAGACATGATCGAGAGGTTAATTCCTTTGAAACTAAAACCCAACAACAACGGATTCCGGCGAAACGCGAGGGGACGCTTACCTCGTAAAAAAGTCAGAGCCGAAAGGTAAAACTTTGTCGACAGACCGACATTTGTCATGAATCATTTCTAGTCTTCTTTTACTTTTCACCATCTCGAAAAACCATGGAACTGCGCCAAGAACGATTAATTTAGTTGGCACTGCATGGGTGAGCAGCGCCTGCTAATTGGCTGTGCAAACTAACACTTGATAATCCGTTATCTTAGGTTGCCATTAACTTATCCGTTTACGTTCAAATTTAATTTTTTAAGAGCCGTTGCATTCAGTTTCATTTCTAGGTCTGCTTGGTCACTTCATTTTTTTTCACTTGTCCGGACGAAGATCTTGACTGAAACGTTTGGTATGGTATGGTATGGTATGGTATTTTATTTATCCACACTACACGAATGAGGAAATGCCTGTGTGAGTACAGGACTCGTTTTAGGAAATGTGACTTTGGATTAAGTAAGCTGAGAAACTAAACACTGCAAACCACAAATATGCAGACAATAGAGTCCTACTAACTACAATTCTGTTGGCTGTATATTGTGGTCTACATTGCAACCTTGGCGTCTCATTTTTAGAGAAATGAGGGGCTTTCCTTTTTCGAACAAAAAGGCATACAACTTGCAAAACGTCCTGCTGCCTGAGCTGCCAGCCGGAAATTGACATATCAAGAAAGCTTATCCAATGTTGTTTTCTATTTGAAATGACCTAATAGGCGTTTCCCTTTGGCGTGTTAATTTACTACGATTCTATTGGCTGTATATTTTGGTCTACATTGTAACCTTGACGTCTTATTTTTAGAGAAATAAGGGGCTTGCCTGCTGGAAATTGATTGGCTGTATATTTTGGTCCACATTGTAACCTTGACGTCTTATTTTTAGAGAAATAAGGGGCTTGCCAGCTGGAAATTGATTGGCTGTATATTCTGGTCTACATTGTAACCTTGACGTCTTATTTTTAGAGTAATAAGGGGCTTGCCAGCTGGAAATTGATTGGCTGTATATTTTGGTCCACATTGTAACCTTGACGTCTCATTTTTAGAGAAATAAGGGGCTTTCCCTTGCAAAACGTATTTAAGCATGACTGAGGTAACTTCGACTGTCAAGAACTGCTTGGTAGTGTTGCGATCTGTGTAAGAAATTTTCCCCAACTCGTCAGCGAGGAAAGACTTGCTCTGAAGGTGAGTTTTCAGTTTAGCCGGCGTTTTCACCAAATCGCAAAATCAGACAAAGACGTAGACAAGGAGAAATTTCGGAAAGATGTCAGATGTCAACACAAAATTACGACACTGATAGTACTGGACTGGATGCATGGTTCCTCTGATCCCCACTCAAACACAGCAAACCAAAAGAACCGGTTTCGTCTACGTTTACCTCATATGCATGCACGCCGGCCGTAAATCAGAGTAAATGTGATATTGAACTTATTTAGTTTTGCTTTTCCTTTTCAACTGTGTTTAGCTCGCAAAGATGGTTGAGATTGAAACTGAGCATGCTTCCGAAATGTTCGATAACCAAATAGTAGACTTGGTCCGCGACACGAGGAAGATGAAAATAAGCCAGCAAAATGCTGTTACCAAACTCCGTCAAACCGCCGATTACCTGAATGAAGTATGGAAAGACTGCAGGGTAGCGAACGCTGTTGGAAATGGAGCTGGAGTAGTGGGAGGATTATTGACAATCGCTGCAGGAGTTGTGACGGTTTTGTCCGCAGGAACTGCATCGCTAATAGTCTTCGCTGGGATTGCAATGGGAGCAGCCGGAGCTGGTATAAACATCGCTACATCTTACGTAGAGTACTCCATTAACTCTTCTCGAGTAGAAGAAGCAGAGAAAGCCGTCCGAGATGCCATGGAGAGCGCCCAAAAAGTGATGGACACAATCGCGAGAATAAAAAGCACAGGACGAAATGGTAAAATGCTTTTCCTCACATTCCTTGCTTCGAAATCACTGGGAGTAGAAGTAGATGAAGTGGTTAAAAATTTACTCCGTGGAATGTTTCGATCCTATGGAGGTTCGCTTGTCGAGTCCGGTGAGACTGTAACTGCCTTAGCTACGACCACAACCCAAGCAGCTGGACAGGCCACCTTCAAGATGGGAGCCAATACTCTGCGTAATATCATGGTTGGAACAAGTGCCGCGTTTTTCGTGTTGGATGCCTTGTCGTTAGGGTTCACTATTAGAGATCTGATTAAAAACAAAAAGTCTGATGCTGCCAAATGTCTAAGACAAAAGGCAACGGAATTAGAAGCGTTCCTGAGTGGCAAGTGACTGTTGTGATATTACTGGACTATTAGTTATCTTTAAAAAGGGAAACTAGAGAGAAGTATAGGGCAAGCCCGGATATCAACCAATCATTGTTTATTTGCCCCATTGAAACGGATTTCTTACAGCAGTTAGTGGTATTTCTAATAGCGACAGATTGGGCTTATAAACAGAGCATCAGTAGATGGCTATGATCTATATGTATAGGTGTCTATTTACTGTGTCTTTTACAATATTTTATAATTATTACGAAATAACTCTTATCATTTTTAGAAATTCACGCATAGAGAAGATATCTTTTGATTTTTTTGTTCTTAAAAATATAAATTGATTTGGCGGTTTTAACAGCCGTTGGAAGGCTGTTACAGACCAAACTTCTTCTGAGTTTACTGATTGAATGTTTGCTATAATTTGTGCGTACATGGTTGATATGACTTTTCGCTGACCCCAGCGATCTTCTATTGTGTTGTGTGTAAATCTTTATTAAGGGTAAAAATGCATCAAGTGCCGTAGGCAGCATTTTGTTAAAGTATTAAAACCTGAATAAACCTGCTTCCTCCTTATATATTTGGTTAAAAGGAAGAATTGACAGCTTTTAAAAATAACGAAGTTAGTGGTCCATATAGCCTGCAAGTGATAAATTATTCTTTATTTCTCATAATTTTCTTTTGTAATGATCTTTTAAATGGATCTAAATTTGATTGATATGTATTTACCCAACTTATCAGTTTCCCGATAATGAAGACAAGGATAGATTAACGCATACTAAAGCATTCTTAATACTTTAGTGACGAGGCACAGTGTCTTGTTTTGCAAAGGATTCCAATTTTATGCTGAATATAGTCTATGTGCTGCTTCCAAGTTAACTCTGAGTCATTGTTTATTACCAAAAACTTAATAATGTACTCACCTGATTTCTTCGCCATCAATTTTTAATTTTAGTGGTTCCTTAATCTTTTTATTTTTATCCTTAAACTGAGCTTTGTGGAGCACCACAAATTACATTTTCTTTGGGCTCGATACAGTATTATTAATTCCTTTACCACTTGATTTCTGTTTGTTAGATAATTTGTAATGCTGAAGTTTAGATATCATAATTGAGTAGTTGACGGTATCAACTTATAAACTGATGCTTTTGATATTCTGCCATGCAGTAAACTTATTTTTATCAATTGCATCAGTTAGTTTGCCTACTAAATCTGATTTCTTTTTCAGTCGAGTGTTTTTTTTCCCGAAATCAAAACTGTTTCTTGTATAGTATGTTGTATTTTTTTATCAAAGGTAGTTAACCTTTTGTACATAATTTTTCTAATATTTGTTAATAAATATTTTCTAATAAATTCCCAAAAAACTTGACTTGACTTCAGTCAGTGGCTTTTTAGCATATGCATAAAATCCAGACGTGCGCAATGATACTAATCAAAAACATATATACTTAGGGAGAAAGGTTTATTCAACATCTGAATTGATGTTTGTGTAGACAAGTTGGTTCAAAATGGCGCTAACGTTGTTATAGAAAGATTGAGTCTCGATGTTTGCATTGCATATATACATCAGATTCTCATTCAGTTTCAAGCTGACTTTATTGCTTCTCATGTCCGGTTGAAGATCTTGACCGCCTGAAATGTTTTAGGAAATACGACGTCGGATTACGCTTAAATGGTGAATTATACGTAAGCTTACTGTAGGTAGGTAGGTAGGTAGGTAGGTAGGTAGGTAGGTAGGTAGGTAGGTAGGTAGGTAGGTAGGTAGGTAGGTAGGTAGGTAGGTAGGCAGGCAGGCAGGTAACCTACCAACCTACCTACCTACCTACCAACCTACCTAACTACCTACCTACCTACCTGCCTATCTACCTATCTACCTAACTACCTACCTACCTACCTGCCTGCCTGCCTGCCTACCTCCCAACCGAGACAGATGCTATGTTGTTCGTTTATTCTAGACTGTCACAAACTGTCTTAGTCACTGACCGGTCGTCTTACTAAAACCCAAAATGACCAACTCACTGACTGTTCGACTCGCTACAAATTCACCTTACTCTAAGCTTCTTGTAGGTAGGTTGGTAGGTAGGTAGGTAGGTAGCTAGGTAGGTAGGTGGGTAGTTAGGTTGGTAGCTACAATCAGGGACAAAAGTTGTTGACACACATAAAAATTACCAACCTTTATCCCTAGGTTTAAATTCTCCTTCTCCCCTAGTGAAAGGTAGCTTCCCCTTCCCCCCTTTTCAAAGTTGGAAACAAATAAACATGCAGGAAGCGTTTTGCAACATTGTTTGTGGGGGGGAGGGGGTGACTACAGATGAAAAAGGTGTTTTCATTCAAATACGTAATACCATGGTTAGTTCGAAAGCGTTAGTTTTGGTAAATTGTGTCAACACTTTTGTCCATGATTGTAGGTAGGTAGGTAGGTAGGTAGGTAGGTAGGTAGGTAGGTAGGTAGGTAGGTAGGTAGGTAGGTAGGTAGGTAGGTAGGTAGGTAGGTAGGTAGGTAGGTAGGTAGGTGGGCGGGTGGATAGGTAGGCAAGTTTACACATCTAGGTATCTCTCAATCAATCGGAACGGAATAAAATTTGTAGCTTATTCTACGTGGAGGCTTGTAAGTTAAATGAATTAATGTTCTGAGTCCATCCATCCTGATCCAAATTTAGAAGAATTTGGTGCATCCGAAGAAAAGGGAAGATGCGAAGAGAAGTGCCAACAGCCGTGCGTACAGAGAAGTGTTTTCGTCAAGAAGCTTAATTCATCTCAAGATATGAGCTAGAATTTTGCCATCTACAAACATTTTATTAACCTGTCCTTTTCTGAGAAGGAGGAGTATATAGAGTAAGTCATTATAAATTATTTTGAGTATTTCACGACAACTGAAGAGCAAATAAATTTTATTGAATGATTAGGGCGCATTCGTGTTTTGGAGAAAAGAAGAATCTGAAAATGAATTTCTACCTGTAATGGTAAACAACCAGTACGCACAATTTTGACGTTCTGTTATTATAGGGCGCGGTTTTCAACTGAGTATCGTAAAACCAAAACCAAAGTAATTACTCCAGATTAATCACAACAGACGAACACAGCACAATGAACACATCACGGCCCAGTTATTCAAAACCCGATAACGCTAATCCTGGGTTAACGTGAACTTTGATTCAAGTATATTTACTAATCCGTAAGGATTTCTCCAAAAGATTTTTGCCCCTCAGTTTTGCCTTGGACTTTTCTTTACCATCAGATTAAAATGAGCCTTTAAAACCGTCCTTAATGAGCGGGTTAAAAACCTCGATTAACTTTTAATCCGTGAATTAGCGTTAATCGGCTTTCGAACAACCCGGCCCAGGAGTTCCAAGCAAATGCATGTAGTCAGCGTCATGCGCAGAAAAAAGCGTGCTAGCAAGTCACGATTGGTTTGGGCTTAACTTCCCATTGGTTAAGAAAGTGGAGCGAGTTTTTCAACCGACCATAGAGCATAGTAAAGCAAACCAAAGCAAACGCGAATTGCTTTCGACATTTGATTAAAAACCGCTCTATCTGAAGGTTTGTTATTACCTGTAGAATTCATCTTGACCGCCTTGGAGTTTTACTTTGACCTGTTATGTGGCGTAGGCATAATCAGTTTACCGTAACAGCCTAAAACAAAGAAAGTACCAAAGGAACTGTTTTTGTACGCGTTTGTGGGGGGAGGAGACTGGGATTTGCTCAAGTCAGGTGACCTCATACGTCAGTTCTTTTTCATTCATTTGTGACCATGACTAGGCATAAAAAGGTGATTTTGGAACAAAATGGTGATATTGAGTGTAGGCAAGCGATGAAATTTAAAATAACGATGATCTTCTCTTCTTTACAGTCAAATCAAGTCAAGATTGAGGGCTTCTTTCCCAGGGCCTTAAAGAAAAGACTTTTCTTTAGTGTAACATGAGGTTGCAAACACATGCAAGCATTAGTCAGTCCAAATCAATTAAGTTTCAGAAGTACTGTCATATGTGTTTCATTTGCCTTGAGCCCTGAAGCATGCGCGCACACTTCCTTCTCCCGCCGAAGCATAAATTGATAAACAGAAGCTCAAATATGTTTGCCATGGTAACATCAAGCTCTACGAACAATGACAAATGATATTAAACTGTTCCATTTTACTGCAAACTTTGGTGGCCGATTGTATCACTGATGTTCCAAGTCAGGAGGGTAGAATCCGTCCCCGGCTCTCCATTCTGGATAAGATCAGAAAATAAGCTATGAAAGAAAAACTAAACTCCGCTTGCAAGCGACGAAAAGAAAAACTGAATGCGAATTACAAAATGAAAGATCAAACGTTTCAAGATGGCGGAGAGGTCATGTTTCACAGTGTTTACGCTTGCGTTGCTTTCCTACCTAACACTTGATTCAAGTCAAGAAAAACAACAATTTGCTTTCTTGAGTTTTCGATATCCACAAGTACTGACAGAGAAGCGGTACGTTCTCTTGAAATTGCACAAACCACTTCTAACACAAGTCACGTTTCAGAAAATACCCGGAAAAACAACCTTCGAAATTATGTTTCTAAGATATTTATCAGCAATTGATGCTATTTTCTTCATTGCATTTGCATCTGTTCATTATAATCAGTTGTCCTTTATTTTTCAGCTTTTTCAGTGCTGAAAAGGTCTAATTATGGGAGCAAGGATGACCTTCCTGTGACCCGGCGTCATGTGGTTTGAGTTTCGCTTGTTGGTTCTCGTACTTCGGTCACCTTCTCCTCAAAAACCAACATTTCCAAATTCCAATTCGATCTGGAGAGTGTCCCCAATTAGTCATCTGTGCTAAATACATTGAAACTTAATATAGTGATTTTTTTTTTCAAATAGGTGAACTGTAAATTCGAAATGCCAGTTTGAGTGGTCTTCGTTGGGGATGAATTGTACAAGGACAACATAGTGCCTCTGTCTTGAGACTACCTGTATGACAGTTTCTGTTGGAAACACTGTATTCTTAGAAACTTGTCGAAACTTGACGTTAAATTGGTACTTGTCGATTTGAAAAACGTCAATAATTGCAAGTTATCAGTTCCACGGGAAACTATCAGCCGTCCATCGACAGGACTGACAAATACTCTATTGTTTAGATCGGTCGTAAGTTTTAATTACTACAGTACAAAGTCACGAATTTTGAGACGAGCGCGCTTTGGTTGACAGTACTTTTAAATTGAAAACAAATTTGATCAGTGTACAGAGTAAGAAAATCACGCACATGTACAGCAAGTGATACTGAATATTACTGCAAACTCGAGCTTAAAAGTTAGGTCGTCTATTAAATCTTGACAGCTAGCCAGGATGCAGTCAAACCGACCTTTACTAGTGCGTGCCCTAAAAACTTTCGACTCCGCGTTAACTGAATTAATCCCACGGTGTGATAACTTCGACTCTTTCCTGTGACGCGGTTAATTGTTTTTTTGTTTTTTTTTTTTTTTTTTTTTTTTTTTTTTTTTTTTTTCAGTATTTGGCCGGCAGACTGGAATTTGGTTATGATTTGTATTTTTTTTTTTCGGCGTCGAAAATCGGCACTCTGGGCAGTGAAAAAAAAAAAACTCCTGCCTAGATGCTTATTGGTTTGGTGGTTTTTAAATAAACTAATATCGCAAAGCCCGTATAGCGAAGAATTTTAGATTCACAGGTGGGAATGAGATGCTACATAGAGGAGAGTCTTTTTTTGTTTCTGTTTGTATGTTTTTTCATCCCGGTGTTAACTTTTTAATGAAGACCAAAATGTAAATCAACCGCTTACAAAAGTAATGACAAAGAAGTTCGTCAAAAATCAAACTCACAAGTGATTTGATTTCTTGGCTGAACATGTTTCCTAGTTTAATTTAATTTCTGTTTTTAAATTTCATTTTGAGGACGATTCTATGTTGTAGCTGAGGGCTTTATTGTATTATTAATTAAAAGAAGCATATATGAATAATTAAACAACTTATTGAAAGCAGTTTTATTATATTTCCGTAATAATTTCGACAACAGAAAAAAAAAATAGAAAATTGGATGCCTTTCCGATGTTATCAGCCTGAAATCTTGCGTCACAAAATTGCTAAAATCTTTTTATTAGGAAACAACGTCTGTCTTTTCCAAGAAAATAAATTAAAGATTTTTCTAAGAAAGAAGACAAATATGAATAAATAAACACCATATAATTACACAGAAAGCTTTTTTTTATATTCCTGTAATAATTTCCATGACAATGAAATTAATGTAAATAAAACTTTTCTGATCTCATGTGATATCAGCATCGCAAAGTTATTCAAATTTTTTCATATACTGAATAAAAATAATGTGTAGAGAACAGTCTTTTTAAAAAGCGATTTTCAGATTTATCTCCAAGATGAAGTGAGAACGTTGCTTTGCATTTAACACTATGCCTTAACTTTTTTAAACGCGATTTTACGATTTATCTTCAAACTATGGAGTGAAATTATTTTCCAACGATGGACTCAAAACGGCAAAGTACCGAGTTACAAGGCGTGAGAAATGACACACCTCATTCAAACAATAAAGACGTGAGGAATGGCGAATCAAACAACAACTATGGCCAAGATTTTGAATCTTTCGCGCAGGATACGACACTGCACGGGGCCAGATTTTTGTTCACCGACAACGTCTTCAGGAGATTTTTCTGGGCCTTGGCCGTCATCGCTTCCTTGGCGTACTGTATATTTCAGGTTGTGGGAGCTATCAAAGCATTTTATGACTGGCCGTTCAGCACAAAAATTTCAAAGAATACCAGTTACCAAAACAACGAGCTTTTATTCCCTGCTGTAACCCTGTGCAATCTTAATTCTGTCAACACGAGGAGATATAAAGACGAGTTCAGGCGATATTACAATGAAGAGATGCTCGAGAGAAAAATTAAAGACCTTTCTATTTTGACAACAACAGCGACGGATGAATTTCTAAAACCAGAGTTCAAAGACCGCAATCGAGAGCTTTTCAAGCGTTTAAATAGGGCCAGCGACACACTTCGCACACAAGGAAATCTAAGCCATCAAATTGGGGAAATGCTTCTTCCAAGTAACTCGCGTTTTTACTCCTGCTCAATAAACGGAAAACCATGTACCGAGAAGAACTTCACCAGGCATATGAGCTCTACATACGGACAGTGCTACACGTTTAATTCTGCAGACAGCGATTATCCCCTGCTTCATGCCACACTGGCCGGTCAGAACAGTGGGCTGAAGCTGCACCTTAACATTGAGCGAAACAGTTACATTAAGTCAGCTGTCCGTCCATCGGTGGGACTTGCAATTATTGTTCATGATCAGAAAAGCTTTCCTTTCATGGGGGAATACGGCATGGCCATACAGCCAGGTGTTTTAACTCTTTGCGCTATTAAGAGAAAAAAGGTTTGTTCGTAAAACTAAGTTGTCGTTATGTTCCCTTTATTCAAGTTTTTTTCCCGGCCTTAACTCGTTAAATAACTTAAGGCTTGGCTAGTTTTCCTTCAAAGACCCCCAGCAGAGCTTTTAAGGACCTCCCATTCTCTGTTGACAAAATAATTTACACAGTCAAGATGATTTCATTTATGACATGCTTGACTTATTTGATTGAAAGATAGTCTTCTTCAAAAGTGTTTTATGCAACGAGGGACGTTTTTACTCACAACTTGTAAACATTTGGCCATGAAAATGTTCATTACGCAGTAGATCTCCCCCCTTAAAAAGCTCTACTGATGATTTTCACTGGACCCCGATAACCTGCAGGGGCATTGTTTTTTAGGGGTTGGTCATTGTTCTGTTGTTCGTTCGTTTGTCCTCTCGACCAACCATGTAAGACGTTGCAAACGGTGCAGGTTTCCCTCCGCAGTACGAGCACACCGTTGTACCCCATCATTAGATATTTTGAGTTACTCTTTCACGTGACCTATTTCCTCAATATTGGTCAGTGTTTGATCATTCATGATTAGAAAAAGACAGAATGATGATGATGCTCTTATTAAGAGTCAAAACACAAGGAACAAACAATATCAATATAAACTGTAGCTTCCCCATTTTCGATTAACGTTTTATAACGGCCACTGGAGGTCGTTTGCCTGTCAAGTCACTTAAATTTAGTATGGTTCCAGAGATGCTTTTGAGAACAGACTCAGTTTTGACTCTGAATGGATCACCTTGGGATAAATAAATAAAGGCCAGTGTATACATGTATGCAATATGGCAAATTTTATCAGATCAATATAAATGTCGATTTCCAAATGCATCCCGAGATCGGACAAATGCGTCCCCTTCAAATGAACTGAAATATGCCAATTATCAGCCAGGTCGATCGAGCTCTGATATAATTGACTCGGTAGCCACCATACCCGCACCGTATGTATTGAACATGATGATTGAACAACCTTAGGAAATACAATCTAGATTCAATCTAGATTATTCAGTACAGATTGAGACTAGATTGTAGCACAGCCCACATTATGCATTGTCAAGGTGCACTCGATATTCGTCGTCCGTACACAACAGAAATCCTGCGATACATGTTATTAATGTATATTTTCAGGCAAAATAAAGATCGTCTCCAGCTTTTCTGCAATAAAACTGTGCTTTGTTATCAATATGTTGAATAATAAAACAATTATCCTGCTCAATCTTGCGGAATATCCCCTGATTTTAACTAACTTGGCCTACGGCCTCGTCGACTAAGTATCAGGTGATATTGGTTGATATTTCGCGCGATTTCGCAGGATAAATGTTAATTAGCCGTAGTATAAGTACCCATAGTAGATGCAATGCACTCAGCGTTACAACTTTGACATGAAAATGTCTTTCTTGTAGATGATAAACTTGCCACAGCCGTATGAGACCAAGTGTGTTAGAGATCAATCCCTCAAGGACATGTTCAGCTTAAGCAATGCTTATGTCTACACCAAAAAAGCCTGCCTGATAAAATGCCGGAACGATTACACGATCGATCGTTGTGGCTGTATACCGCCTGAATATAAAGGTATGAAAATTCCCATTGTATTTACAGTAGCAGTTTTTCAACTGACTGTCGTAACAGCTCTGACCTGTCTCACTCACATTCGTCCTCAGTACGAAAAAAGAAATATTGAATAATCCATGCGTTATTTTTTTTAACTTATCTCTGTTCTCTACAGCTAATGCTCCGTTCTGTGCACCGAATGATACCATACTCTGCGTTCTCCCTTCATACGGTATGTCTACATCTTAGATAACCATGATCGACGCAACAAAGGAAACACGAATACTGATCATAAAGATTTCTTAAGTTTACCTTGTCAGTTATACTGAGTTGACGTCTTTTCTAAAATTGCACACATCCTTAGCTTTCGTATAACATTTCAAACACGAGGAAAAGTGTTTCATCGCGATTTCCAAACACCGAGAAATGGGTTTTGTTTAACCAACCTCGAGATAATTGGAAATCAGATGAGACACTCTTTCGAGTGTTTGATATAGCTTCTTAAACCATTAATAATCCTTGAGGAAATTCAAGTTTAACGTTTACCAGATTTTATAGGAATTTCATGACAAACCTCTGTCATTATAGTTCACGTGATTTCTTTTGTTTCCCTTCATGAATTATTTATGTATTTGTGAAGTAATGGGTCGCACCTCGAAAAAAATCTTTTTCGTAAATTTGTATAGCGCATAATTCTATGACAAAATGATCAAACGCTTCCACATTGATGGGAGGCGAGTGCTCTCACCACCTCGCCATGTCTGCTCTAGTCCACTTGGGATTTCATCCACTATTTTAATCACGTGACAGCGCATGACCTTTTGATTGTGTATGAAGTATTAAATAATATTTGCGCAGTAAAAACTAAATCTCCTGTTGCAGAAGAGTTTGGCACTTCTAAGCAGAAGCTGGCATGTGAGCAGAGCTGCCCTGAGCCATGTGAACATGTGGAGTACGAGACCGCTTTCTCTTACAGCGGGCTGCACACAGAAACGCTTGATGATTATCTTATGGAATTCCTCAACAATACTGCCAACACATCTGTGGATAGAACGATTTACGAGCCTCTGTTAAACATGACGCAATCTGAAAGAGAGAAATACATCGAGTAAGTGCTCTTCAATTCCGTTTGCTGTGCTAGAAATCCCCCCTCCCCCTTCCTTTTTTTCAGCCTAATACCCACCCCACCCCCTTGGTCGCACTTTCTACTCTCCCCAATCTTCCTCTGCTATTGAAATCCAAGATGGCGGCTATAACGCTCGCCCAAAATAATACGCCTACATTGATTACAGGCTAGTCAACCTCATTTATCTCTGCTAGTTGGGTATTTAACTAACAATTATCATATTCCTTTGTGACAATATTGAAAATAGAACTCGGATAAAACGTTCTGAAGCTTTCGCTGTTATCAAAATGGCTTCGTCGGCAGTATGAATAAATTTCTTTGTGGGATTTGCCACGTGACTCTTTGGATCACGTGACAAAATGTGATTTAAGACCACAGGGGGAACAATCGAAACTGATTTTGCTATTAATCATGATCTGTTATACTTATACATTTTTATGATAGCTTTTAACCGATTTATTAATTTGATCTTATTGCTGTTATGCGCATATGAAAATATTTCTATTGTATAGGCGCAATATAAGTTTTATATTTATTATTATTATTATTATTATTATTATTTATTATCTTCTTGAATACAGAAAGAACATTATTTCCTTGAATATCTACTTTGAAGATCTCAGTTACGAGGTCATCAGGCAAACACCTGTGTACAAAAGTTGGGCACTGATTGGTAAGTGTTGCCTGGTTGACTTTTTAATTTTTCGAAAAGAAAACTTAAAGAACTTTCCATATACACATAGTTTCTGCGTTCTCTATAGCTAAAAAGATTCAAACAGGACCAAAAAACTGAGATAAAATGCAAAAGTAGTTGAAATTGAACTGGCACATGTCATAAGAAAAGGCTAATAAGTTTCCGAAGCTCACCGAAGTCTTACGAAAATTAACGAACTAAACTTGCGAAGTTTACTAAACTTGCATATGATAGGTCAGCGATTGACTTCACCCGAAGACAAACAACACAGCGTCGGTCGATAACGGGATATAAAATAGCGATTCTGGATACAAACCAAATTGAACTAGAGAAGACTAATTAATTCCACTGGTCGTCTATCTATCCCTCAAGAGAATTAAGGCATGGGTCTCTAGTTATTTACTCAAAAAAGCAAGGGGGTGGTCAATCTTCTGAAGATTTAGCCGTAACGTCGTAAGACTTTGGCAGCTTAATATGCTTACAAATGTCAACATATTGACATACACAACTTATGTAAATTAGGTCACGTGACCTTTTACGGATGCAAAATTCAAGAAAACTTTTCAGCAAAAATGGCACCACTTTTTATTGCCTCCTGGGGGCTGCCTGTAGTTTTAAAACTTTACCACTGTTAGGCATTTCATTTCTGTGCCCGGGCCTTTTTAAATATTCCCTCAATTTTGAAAATAAACGGCTAATTTTACTTTGGAGGGACTGGGCACTAGTAAAAAATGTCGTTTATTTTCAAAATTAAAGAAATATTAAAAAAGCCCGAGCACAGAAATGAAGTGCCTAACAGTGGCAAAGTTTTAAAACTACCGGCAGCCTTCAGGAGGCAATAAAAAGTGGTGCCATTTTTGCTCAAATGTTTTCATAAATGTTTTGGCCGCAACAGGTCACGTGACCTAATTTGCATAAGTTGTGTACGTCAATATGTTGACATTTGTAAGCATATTATGTTGCCAAAGTCTTACGACGTTACGGCAAAATCTTCAGAAGATTGACCACCCCCTTGCTTTCTTGAGTAAGTAATTGGAGACCCATGCCTTAATTTTCTTGAGCCGTTGCATCAGCCTTGCAGTTTTGGTGACTGAGTACATATTACTGGCTTCCTGACGAAAAAAATTTCCCAAGATATGACCGCTGAGACCATAAAACATCTTATCAAGGGAGTTAAAAAATTGTTATTAATGTGTTATAAATTGCCCTCAGCTGAACTGAACCTTTTCTTAGCAGCACGAGGTTGTGGTGCTCGGTTTATTCTTTCAGATAATCCGACAACCAAAATCTCACAGTCATGAGTTTTTTTAACGATCTGACTTTAACTTCACACCGAACATAACATAACGTAACGTGACATCACGTAGCGTAACGTAACGTAACGTAACGTACCGTAGCGTAGCGTAGCGTAGCGTAGCGTAACATAACATAACATAACATAACATAACATAACGTAACGTAACGTAACATAACATAACATAACATAATTAACGTAACGTAACGTAACGTAAGATAACCGCACTGACCCTGAGCAGGGCACTCGATTTAGTAATGAGTTTTGTCATTTTTTTTAGGAAACCTAGGTGGCACCTTTGGTCTCTTCTTGGGAATGAGTTTGCTGACTATTCTTGAATTCATCGACTTCATCTTTCGAAGAATTTTCCATTTCTTAATCGGTCAAGCGACCGGGCGAAGAAGAACAGGAACCATTCACGCGGAGAAATGAATGAGGCTATTGCTCTTTTCGGAGCAGAATATCCGTAAAAAGTAGTGAACTAAATAATAGTGTAGTTTATGTTATCAGCTCTTAGTAAAATTTTGGGGCTTTTTCGGCTGCGGTTACTCCTTCTTCCGAACAAATGATTAACTCCATCGCGAATGAACACTTCAGTAGAGGCGTAGACGGAGAATAGAAACTACATCAGTCGGTTGTCCTGAAGAATGCGCGATCCGAGTACAATGTTGAAGAGTATTGAAGGATTCTCACTGCTTTATTGCCTAGTTTTGAATATGTTTAATGCGTATAACTTTATCTTATGCAAGGACGCGTGCTGATATTTCAAATGGATAAGGGGGAGGGGGGTTAGTTTCGAAACAAACTGTGTTGTTGCGTCGGTGGGGAGAGAAAAATCAGTAATGTTTGGTTCTATCAACACTGAGAGCCGCGGATAAGGTAATTTGGCAACCGTAAAAAAAATTCGAGTTCTGACGTTTCGAGCGTTAGCCCTTCGTCGATCGAATCAAGGAATTGTGGGTTGTATACAGTTTGATAATGAGTAGCTACAGTGGACCTACGCTATTGGTGGGAACATGGTCACGTGGAAAATATGAAAAATTAGTCCAATGAAAAGCGTTCGTTGATTCCGTGGATTTACTCGAATATGTTTAAGGTGGCTAAATCACCTTATCAACTCTTTTGATAAAACCAAACATTTGTTTTTTCAGAAGGCAGGGGCTTTAATGAGAGAGGGTTGACGATTGGTTTGAGCTGAGAATGACCAGAAAACTCAAGTTGTTATCGAATCGGGTAAATATGTAATATAATATTGAAAAAAAAACACCTTGATAGATATGGTAAACAATAATATTTGAACCCGGAAACAGTGTAGCGAAGTACGAAAATCAAGTTTTCACGTGCACGTGACAAAATACTCCACGATTCGTCAATTAAAGGCTGGTTTCCATATGATCGCGGATCGCAGATCGCAATAAGGTCTGCGATCGTCTGCGATCATATGGAAACTACTTCTGCGATCGTCTGCGATCGCAGACGATCGCAGAAGATAGAACCATGTGCTATCTAAAGGCTGGTTTCCATATGACCGCAGACGA
The DNA here is from genome assembly GCF_977016875.1 of Pavona decussata. Classification (NCBI taxonomy): domain Eukaryota; kingdom Metazoa; phylum Cnidaria; class Anthozoa; order Scleractinia; family Agariciidae; genus Pavona; species Pavona decussata. Next base: position 441,461 of record NW_028145650.1, read on the forward strand.
TCGCAGACCTTATTGCGATCTGCGATCCGCGATCATATGGAAACCAGCCTTGAGTCGGAAAGTTCTGCGTAAAATTCGCTTTGTCACCCTGCTTTTTGCATTGAAATTTGTATTGGCACCAAAAACAGGAAATGGTGTTGACTTGTTGCGTTACACTGCTGAGCTGCTCTAAAAATAATTTTGTATATTTTGAAACAACACGCACTAAAAAATATCCTCATTTCCATACCTGCATGCATTCTTCATTACGGCGGGTTTCAATTGAGTGTCGTTAAACCACAACCAAAGTAATTACTCTGACCAATCACAGCAGAAGCAAACAGCGCAATGAACCAATCAGAATTCGAGGCAAATGCATGTAACCGGCGCCAAGCGCGGGAAAACGCGTGCGAGCAAGTCACGATTGGTTTTGCTTCTCATTGGTTGAGAAAGTGGCGCGAGATTTGCTAACCAATCACAGAGAAAAACAAGAGAGTAAAGCAGAACCAAATCAAACGCGAATTACTTTCGCACTACAACAGAAATTAAATATATGTACTTTACATACCTTTGTGGTTTTATGTCTTTTTCTGAAGATTGCTTTTGAGAGTACCGAGACGGCGAGACACGTTCTCTTAATACACGTACAGAATGTTTTGGTTTCTTTAAAAATTGTTCTTACTGAAGAATGATTAGAATGATAGAATGTTGGACACTGATGCACTCAGTTGTTTACCAACGTCAGAACAACTTTAAACTGAAACATGACAATAAAAGCTGGTATATTAAAGCTCTTGTGTATTTCAATATTCAATCTCATAAGTTTTCTGTCTGAAACCCTTGAGATTCCACTTAAGTCATATTCAGCACTCTTCTCAATTTGATTTTCATGCCGTCGGTCATATGACTTTACAACTGCAATGGTAAACTTTAAACCGAAATTTGTCTGCATAATTCGCTTCTCATCGTCTTCAATTCCTGTATTATTTCGGCGCTCATGGCGGAGTCATTGCATGTCCTTGGTGTTATTTCTTCCTTTCGGTTGCTTGCTTTCTCGTTTTTCCTGAAGCTGAGTTAAGTTCGAGCACTGAAGAAATACGTCTCCTGTGGACGGAACTCAACAAAACACGTCCTCGTGATCACTCAATCGCGTCCAGTCTCTTCCCTCCCCTCCCCCACTTCCCAAAAAAATCTTTGAACAGGCACTGGCAATATGAAAGTTGCATCAGGATTAATATCATTCAGTCCACTTACATATTATAGGTGTTATGAACATAAATTACTATAAAAAGAACAGCTTTTTCAACAATTGCGATTACGTCAGATCCAAAGTGGGTAATCAATATTGGCCTACAAGTTGAAATATCACAGGCGACTTTTTAACTCTCTGGGCTATACTATTTCTTAATATGCCGTTTGTCGGTTAAAATCCTCGGCGACTAAAAACAAAACAAAAAAAATGCCAACTTGTCACATTAGTATTTCGAATGTGACGGGGTAGGACAGTCCAGTAGTTTTCCAGTGGTCCTGAGTTTAGTTTGATGTTGAATAAGGCCTCGTACAAGAATGGTTTTGTTGTTGTTGTTGTTGTTATAAGATAAGCTTTCAATTTTAAATATTAATTACGTCTCAGCTCTGACAAGGTCGCATACGTTAAAGGCTTATTTATACCTACCAGTTTGGCCCAATTTTGTTTTACTCTCTTGTTTTTCTCTGTGATCGGTTAGCAAATCTCGCGCCACTTTCTCAATCAATGAGAAGCAAAACCAATCGTGACTTACTCGTACTCCTTTTTCCCGAGCTTGGCGCCAGTTACATGTATTTGCTTCGAATTCTGATTGGTTCATTGCGCTGTTTGCTTCTGCTGTGATTGGTCAGAGTAATTACTTTGGTTGTGGTTTAATGACTTTAAACTGGAACCCGCTCTGATGAGGAATGTATGAATGGAAATGAGGGTTTCTTTTCTTGCATGCTGTTTCATAATATACAAAATTATTTTAAAAGCAGCTCAGCGACCCGATATTAAAAAAAAAAAAAATGTGACACTGCTTAAGGTTTTTCTTTATCAGGCCGACACTGTAACATGTAAACTGGCCCATGCCACTAAACCTAGTAGCCTTAAATACAACATAAGCTCAGCCTTAGATGGAAATTCTGCCCTCCGATCCTGATCGATATGACTAATAGCTTTCCTTAACTCTAAATCAACGATAATATTTACGAGACGCTGGTAACAAATATCAGCATTTCAATAACAAGCACTATCGATTGACAAGCTGATTATCCGTCAATTGTAAAAACTCGCAGGTAATATTTAACCAACAAGCTTATTCCTGCTGAATGCCGCCGATACGTGGCCATCGAACGAATTTATATTTTTGAGCGTGGTCCAATTTGCAGGAATATTGAAGCCCTTGAACATTTGCCAAGGATCGTACATTATTTGAAAATAACTAAACTCAATGAATGGCGAAGAGAGGGCGTGGGCAATATATTACTGCAGAGTTTTTTTTAACCTTCACTTGTGTCTTAGTTTAAAATAAATCAATGAAACAAAAATCTAAAATAGCTCTTCCGCTTTACGTCAGTTGAAACTAAAAGCGATTCCTTTGATATCAGGCTAGTTTATTTTGTTACGACGCTGTGTGATTGAAAACTCTTCGATCCGTTGTTTGAAGCTATCATAACTCCTCATAGGAATTGTTTGGCCAAGCAAGGTAAGTGTTCCCCACGGCATATCTCCCTTAAGTTTAGTTTTTTTTCTGAGTCTACTCGTTTTCATGATGTGTTCACGGCTCTTAGAAATATAAACCGCAAATTAAAGTTACGCCAGCGTGTCCATTTTGATTGTTATAGAACAAAAAGAAACTCATTCTATTATGAAAATTTGGAATTGATATGGTAATCTAACTCATCTTGGTGCTAGAACAAATTTACTTAGGCTCTCCAAAGCCGATAGAAAGCAAGAAATCAGAGACTGGTGCCACATTTGTTGGTGAAAACTGTGTCAAATTATCGGTAGAACTTCAGTTGAGAGCTAGCATTGTAAAAGGAAGACCAAACCAGATATAATTTTGGGGCCAAAAAAGTAACGTTCTACAAAGTTTTAATCTTTTTCCTCCTCAGCTTTTCATTTTCGAGTCCAAAACATACCTCGGAAGCACACACAAACTTTCTACAAAAGTGGACCATTGTATTAAGGTTCGTTCCATCCGCGGTGACGCAATCGTGGAAGTCTTTAAACTTTTCTTAACCAATACTAAAATATGCTAAAATGCTAACATAGCCTCTTTAGTACACGTATGATAATGTGCAACTATCGGTTTTCTGGAGTATAAATGCGCGCACAACCTGCCCCATTTTTTCTTCTTTGTGATAGAAATACTTTGAAAATAAGTTGTCCTTTATTGAACTGATGATCATTGAAATTCATATCCAATGGCCGCGACTAAATTTTTGAGCCATTTTTAGAATACATATTAAACTTTATATTAGTCTGAAACAAATTAATTTTATTCAACCGGCATGCCAAAAGAAATGGACTCCCCATGGCCTCCCACACAATTATTGGGTCAGCTGTAACCTCTTAGAAGCCGTACGGGGGGACTCCAGGCACCTTGGTCATTTCCTCTTCTACGAGTGATCCCGCATATACTGCTAGGATAAGTCCCCTTTCCCACTAGGAAGGCAACTTGTGTGGTGATTTATATTGCTTCAATGATAGGCTATTCAGCTGTTCACAATGCAAAGTAGACCCTATATAAGGGGGGAATACACTAGTGAATTCTAAGTAGACCCTATATAAGGGGGGAATACACTAGTGAATCCTAAGTTCATGTCGCTCTTAGCCCTCTTCTCCTTAATATCGTCTGACGATTTCACGCAATCCAAAAATCCCGTCAAGTGTTTGTAACATACGGTTGCAGAAACATCTCAGATATTTTCGGTGATTTTTAGAGTGTTTACTGAAAAGAAGGAGTGGAGGCGCGGTGGTGTAGTGGTTAGCGCGTCAGACTTTCGATCGGACGGTCGGAGGATCTGAGGGTCGTTGGTTCGAGGCCAGGTTGGTCTCTTCGTTGCTGTGTTGTTTCCTTAGACAAGAAACTTTGCTCCACATTGTCTCTCTTCACCCAGGTGTATAAATGGGTATCGGCGACATACTGCTGGGGGTAACCCTGCGATGGACTAGCATCCCATCCAGGGGGGAGTAGCAATACTCCTAGTTGCTTCATGCTACAGAAACCAGGCTAAGCTCTGTGGGCCACCTAGGCTATTGTGCGACTTTACCTTTTACCTTTACCACTGAAAAGAAGGAAGGCCGTGGTGAATCGTAATTTTAAGGGAAATTGAGAAAAATGAAGACACCAAACAGTCCACTACCAAACTTTGTCTGCCCCTACATTGTTAGGGGACTGCCTGGGTGTGTGCACGTGTCACTCCTCACTTGATAAACTTTCAGGTATATTGCATTAGGTGCACCGCTTGTAATGGTTTAATTGCCTGGGTTTAATTGATGTCATTATTACATTTTATAGTGATTTCATTTTATCCAACAGAAAAGTTGTGCTTATACTCTTTGGCGTTATCTGACACGACGGATAAATGGAGGTAAACTTTATACTTAAACGGGTTTTTACATTTTTGTTAACTGAGCTTCCGGGACATCGATCTCTAAAACTGGACATGTAATCAAAACCAGTAGTTGCTAATATTGGATGGCAATTATGATTAGTGCCACCATAAATTACAGGCGAATTGTTTGAGGTGAGGGCTGTGCGAGATCATGGCCACTATATAATCAGCAACTGTTCCACGAGCTCGCGTTTCGTATGAGATGATCATATTCAACAACCACGGGTGGAATAATTGTTTCATTACAATCAACCAAGATCTTGCTGATTTCATTTTTCAATGAACTGACCTGCATGCATGACGGACAATTTAATGGCGGATGGCTAATATAATTCCACGGCCACTAAGCCAATCAAAACCCCAAAAATGCATTATCCAATACTATCCAAGTCAGTTTTCAGTAATCAACAAGTTGTTCGGTTTTTCTGTGGCAATATATTTTCTTTGGTGACGTCTCGATTTTTCTTTTAACAAGAGTGTAAGACTGCTATGCTAGTATCCCTTAATCGATAGTAGCGCGTAAACTTTTCAGAGCCGTTGACCAGCAGGAAACAACTGAGCTTCGTTTTTTACTTTTTGGTTCAGCGGTTGAGTATGGTAAAATTTCTAAAACTTTGTTTTCAACATTTCAGCGCATGTGCAAGACATCACTTGTAACCTTGGTCTTTTTGATAGCGTGCATTATTATAGTGTACAGCTACGACCCGGTAGAATATGAAGACTATGAAGGCCAAGAGATGAACAGAGATCCTATAAATGTTGGTGAGGCTTGGAAACGAAGTAGAGGGTTTCTTCATCGAAGAAACAGTAGAAGAACAAGAAGATTGTTTCGAAGAAACAGTAGAAGAACAAGAAGATTGAGAAATAGATATCCCTGGAAACCAACTTCAGTACCTCCAACAACGATTTTAGCAAAGAAAACAACTTCTCCTCCGAGGCGAGGTCCAGAAATTTGCCAAAATCACAGAAAGGTTTCCCGAATTCAAGACGAACCCGGACCTGTAGTGTGCCTGCGTAGGACGTCCCAAGAACTTCTCAAACAACTTGAGTCCATTGGTGGATTTCTTAAGAAATACGTGGCTGTTAACCAGTCAGAGGCTTGCGGTTTTGAGGATCTGACATTTTTTTCAAACGGAGAAACAAAGCCACCAAGGACTACGACAACGCCCGAGGTTACCACGAAGACTACAACTCCAATGTCCGGAAGCAACCGTCACGACGACGAAGAGACATCAACGTTAAACTTGCTGCGTCGTAAAAGGAGCATTCCCACGTCACCGGGCACGTTTATCCGTGGGTGTCAGGGGCGAGGTACGATAGTAGACGACACTGACCTGCATCGTCTCTGCACAGAGTGCTCTGCGACCACGCGTCTCAGCGATGACAGATTTCCGAGCTACATAAATGAAGTGATTTGTCAGGATAAGGATCACCACTGTGCAGCAAAGATGGGCATGTGCTTCCAACGGACTCTAGAGCTTTCCTTCTTACGATTTGAAGGCAAGTTTGAGAAAGACCACCAGCTTAGTAACATAGCTGGTAAGGATGTGTACAGGGAAGTGTGGGAACCGTACACTCAGGAGATCAGGTCATGCTGTGAGTGTGAAATGTTCCCTTCTATTTATCACATGATCGCTTCGAGGGATGATGATGGCGATGGGGATGGCAGTGACAGCGATGAAGAAGAAGATAAAGAAAGCTGACCATTACACACCCTCCTCCACAAGCCTGAAACAAAAACAAAAAAATAAAATCGTTACCAGTGCTTCAAAAATGGCCAGTTTTCGGATCGAGCAAAGATAGAGACGTGGTTAGACTCGCTGATTTCTAATGACAGAGTTTAGAACCAAAGCCATTTCTGGCCGATCACTACGCAAACAGCCCAATAAGCCAAACAGAAGGCTTTCAGTCAAAAATTGCACTGTACCATTATTTTCTCTTGTCTGTACATGGACGGATTGTTTATAATACTTCAATTAATATATCAAACACAAGAAAGAGTGTTTCTTCCGATTTCCAAACACCGACAAGGGGGTTAAAAAAAACGAGGCGTTGCCGATTTTTTTTTAAACCAACTTTTTGGTGTTTGAAATTTGGATGTAAAATTCTTTCTAGTGTTTGATATAGCTTCTCAAATCATTAATAATTATTGAAGAAATTCAAAGCAAAAGTTCACCAAATTTATGATAATTTAGATTTCCTTTGTTATCTCTCTATGAATTATTAATGCTTCTGATGATATGTGCTTTTATCACTGATAAAGTTTTCATTTAATTCATTTAATAAGTAGTCATAGATTTTTATACATATATAGTTTTATTTGTGAGTCACTTTTAAATGAGCCTTTAATAGATTTACTTGATAAAGTATTGATTTCTACTCGGTACTGTCGTAAACGCGACAAACAGCGGTTGGTTTTGTCTTTTTGTCTTTAACTTTTAGTTCATTAATTAAAATGTTGAAAAATAACTTTTTGTGGACCTACCTCAATCAGTTTACAGACTGGAACGCTTTCGAATAAGAGCTATAAAACGGTCTGTAAGCTACTCTTCATTTAGTTGTAATTTATCCTAGGTAATTAACATAGAAAATACTTCCTCTGCCAAATTATCGCTAAGAATATTCCTATTCGCCTCGCATAAAATTAAGACTTGTTTCAACATTTTCCCATTAATCAAAGACTAATTAAACAGCAAATATCGTCATTTTACTTTCCGCGGCGGATACGGACCGCAGGTAAGCAGTGGCCCCGACGCTCTCGAACTGTCGACTTTGCTTCTGTTGGCGAAACAAAATTTCTCAGCCCCTCGGGCCCGAACAACCAGTAACTGAAGAAAAACTATCTGTCCTGCTTATCGAAAGCAACTCTCGTAAGCTTGTAATGGTTTTGATTGTGTAGCAGCTGCTGTTTTTAGGGTTGGAGGTATTGTCCTGTTGTTTGTTAACGTTCCATTGTTTTCTATAAGAGTTGCCAGCCAATCACGTGGGACCTTATGAAAGCTTCTACATCGTCAATCAAATATTTCCATATTTTTATTTTATTTGCGCGAAGGAAGTAGCTTTTCGTTTTCTTCCTGCACTTAAGTTGGGTCGAAAGCCTGGTTTTTCCGGCTACGACTTTTGTGTGGCATAAAAGCAAAGAACCCAGACATGCGACAAAGCCAAAAAAGCCTCTTGTTTCGCAAGGTATGCGCGTGAGACCTTACAGAAAAATATACTTCAGCCAATTATAGTTTGCAGCCTTTGGCAGTCAGGCCAACTCAAAATGCAAATCTCTTGTGATGGACGGAGTGTGAATAGTCATGGCCCTCCCTGGATAATGTGTGCTATGAATAGATAAAGAGCATCGACCAATCAAAACTGACGTAGGTTAAATCTTCAATACTGTAACATAACAAAATCTATTAAAACACACGGACACGCCACTAATCGCAGTATATTAATTTTATAATGACTCAGCTAGCGCATAACAAGTCATCAACTAAATTTTGACCCAACCCAGCTTTTTAAGCAGCGTGTTGTTGGAGCAACACGACTTGGCATTGATCTTTGAATACGCATTATTTTAATCTATCACATACGACCTGCAACACTCAAGCGTGTTTTGCATTACAATTAGCCCCTGAACAATTATTTGCATACAGCCAAAAGTTCAGATATCGTACAGGGTTGCGCTGTCCAGAGGCGCTTGTACAACAGAAAAATTTCTACAACTGCAGAAACGTTGCTTGAAATCTAGTTCACGAAAGGTAGGCTCTTTCTGCTTTTATTATAAAGCCTGAACTTCCTTTCAGTAATAAAACGTCGAAAATTTATGATAATTTTAAAATGACCGCAGTAACACTATGGTTTCATCGACCCGGCCGGGTTGTATCTTCCAGTGCAGCGCAAATATAAAATTTAGCGACAATTTTTACATAAATATTTTGAGTTCAAATCATGTCAACGAGTTCTACAAGGTGGCTAAATTTATTAACGTTTCCATAAAAACAAAGACATTTTATTCAGGCCACGTTGGCAGAAGACTCAGCGGTTGCACATGCGGTGTAACTCGAGGGTAGAAAAATTGAAATGAGTTCTCCACTGTTAAAATGGCCGATTTGGTAGCTGTGTCAAAAGAATAAGTAATTTTTTATTTCGTAGGAAAAAATTTCCTTGGAAAATATTTCAGACGTGAAAGGAAACCTCGGAAAGGAAGTGAAAAGTGAAACTGTGCAACGACTGCAACCAGGCGCCATGTACCAGTCAGCGGAAACATTAAGACAGACCACGCGCGTCACGAGATGAAATCATGACAATTTTGTAAGAAACCAAAATAGAGTGTTTTTAGCGGCACTTTCTACGAATGAAATGCCCAGAAATCGATTGGAAAATTTCTAAACAGGGCCCCTAAATTAAACATTTAGATGTCATTGGACGAAGGAGGGCGTCCACTGATCGATTTCGTCTCCGACGGCCGCCCTAATGGCCCCGATGTAGTGCCTTATCACGCCGACCCGGCGAGTTATAGCACAGCAATTGTCGGTGGCTCGCATTATTTTGATAACAGAACTTCTGAACAGAGACCCTTACTTGGCAGATCGAGATCACGAATGGACAGTCATAGCGACACAGAATACCAGGGAAACCATTTTGACGATCCAGAGTTTACTAGCATCGTACATGCAGCGGAACAAGCTATTGATGTAGGAATTTTGCCAGAACGGATCTATCAGGGTTCGAGTGGAAGTTACTTCGTAAAAGACAAGGAAGGGGTGAGCTTTCTGTGATTGTTTGTGTATTTAACCATCTTTGAGTCCTATTTTTGCACATCGTTACAGAAATTACGTGTCTCCAAGCGCGGTAAATGTGTTTAGTTGTGCTGTGTTATATTTTGGTTATTTCTGTCCCTGTTGTAATCCTATTTCCGGTTTCGTTTTCACTACCATGATCTTGAATCATCAATACTGGATGATAATCTTCCTTGGGATAAAGAAAATTGACTGGAAGTCTCACAATATACATCTAAGCCCTATCATAATTATATGTTGTTGTTATAACTGTAGAATAGGTCATGTATAATTAATTTAACACAGATATACCAATGATTAATTAATTTTGCCCTGTGATGTTCCACTTTGGAGGTACAACTGTTCAGTTCTAACACATCTGTCATCAGTGAGCTATTATGCAACAGGACGGGCAAAGTAGGAAGACAGCAAATTGTCCTCGTGTGACCAGCGGGATGCCTATTGCAAATCACCTTCTTGTTACATGTATTTTCATGTTTAAATGTCATTAGAGGACAAGAGTTTACATGTAAGTTGAAAATCATGTCAAAATGTGTTGATCATTGGGTGTCACATTGGTCATGCATCCTCTTTCCTCAGCCGTCTTGTTGCATAAGTTCACTGTTAAGCTGGAAAAGCTGTCTCTGCAAGGAAAGTGGCAGGGAGGGAAAGTTTCCCAGCTTTGTTGTCTTTTACTGGAAGTCATTTTAATACTCTAACTACAGCTGTAGCTGGATGTCTTCACTGTAGTTTCAGGACTTACTATAGTTGCTGGCTGCTGGCAAGTATGGACCAAAAAAAAATGGAATTAAAGTGGCTTGCCCATCAATCATTGGCACAGAAATGAATTTTCTATTGCCTGTTGATTCTTTCGGTGAATACATGTACATGTACAGTGTAGCAATGGTTCGTGTCACATGTCACCTACTGATATTAATGTGCCAACCAGAGACCTCTTGAATGTCAAAACAAAGAGTTCTTTTAAAGTTTAGAAAAAAAAATAGCTTTTAGGATTCCCCCCCCCCCCCCCCCAAAAAAAAAAAATGAGGCATAAAAACTCCTTTGCAGAATCATTTTCAGGTAGTGAGATGTTAATTTTTGTCATGTGACTGCTGGTAGTTTAAAGTTTGTATGCTTTAAATTTATTTTTTTGGATCCTGAAAGCTAATTTTGTTTCCTAAACTTCAAATGACAGGATCAGAAAACAATAATTATTTATTTTCTCAAAGAATTATTTTGGTTTTTAAAATGAAGCAAAGAGTTATCCTTTAAGTGGGTACATGTATGAACTATCCAGGGACCCTAAAACATACTGTAGTTAAAGCTGTATGCAATATTAAATGCATAAATTATCATTATGCACATGTATGTCCCCTGTTTGCCCCTTCGTTAATCTGTCAGTGATGGTAATGGATTTCAGTTCACTCTCATTGCCAAATAGTTTTGGAATTCCTTGTCTGATAAAAATTATCTAAATGACATTAATATTTTATCAGTCACCCAACTGATTTAAGGCAACAGGTTGCTAGTATGTAACTGTTAGTGAGAGGACTTGGAAACTGTCAAGTGCTGTCAATGTGACAGTTTGTGGTGACAACCTCAGGGCATTACAGTGCAATGAACTCAACCGGGGCCACCCAACATTGATCAGCCAATCACAGGTCAGGTTTACAACAAAGGAGTCTGGCTTTGGTAGCTTGTAAACCAATAAAAAACGAGAACATTTCTTTAAATTTCAAAGTGTCGGTTTTTTCAGTGGCCCCGGTTAAGTTCGTTGCACTGTAAATGTGACAATTTAAAATTAATTTGGTCAAGGAAGATCACAAGCAGTGAGAAACATGGCAGTCGACTACTCTTACTAGCAGTTTTGTCTTGAGCTGACTTTTATCAACACTTGAATAAAATAATTATCATCTTTCCATCTGAGCTGTTGTCCTGTGGCTTTGATTTTACTTCTCCTTCTGCATATTTTGCCAATTCTTCCCTCCGATGGCAGCTGCTTACTGCCACCATTTTGAAAATCTACTCAGTCCCAGTTTTATGCTTGCATACCGAAAACCCAAAGAAATGCTGGGTAGGTGATCATTTTGAGTGTTGCCAAGAAACCATCACTTCATCCAATCACAGCGGCGGAAAAACAATCAAAATTGTATTGTTTTCACAACACTGCCAAGGCCCTGGTTGGCAAGACAAAATTGAAAGATCTGTTGGACAGCTAACTTTCAAATAATTATGTAAGTGAGCCATTCACTCTTACTGTATCTTACAAACCCATCATAGACAAACTGACAGCAATCACCTACCCAGCTTTCCTTAGGAATTTTTCAGTGGGCAGCGAAGAACTGAAACTAAATGGAATCTCAAAATGATAATAATAATAATAATAATAATAATAATAATAGTAATAATAATAATAATAATAATAATAATAATAATAATGCGCAAATTTCATGAAATGTTCAAATGCACATGACAAGATTAAAAATGGAATAAAAAGGCTAAAAAGCTAAAATTACAATCAACAGTAAACTTACAATGATTAAAACAAAAATGGCAGTGGGTCATAGCTGAAACTTTAAAAACAAGAATTGGAGAGAAATGGGGATATGTGGAAAAGAAACAGTGTAAATGAAAGATACAGGTCATACATGCACATGTACAGCATAGGGAAAGTTTGGTCATCCAAAGCCAAACTTTTTGCAATTGTGAGTAAATTGTATGGTTGTTTTATAATTCTGTTGTTCTTTTGTTGTAGAAAAAGATATCTGTGTTTAAACCAAAGGATGAGGAGCCCTATGGACACTTAAACCCCAAATGGACAAAATGGTGTCATAAGATTTGCTGTCCATGTTGCTTTGGTAGAAACTGCTTAATACCAAATCAGGGGTATCTGTCTGAAGCTGGGGCAAGCCTTGTTGATCTAAAGCTTGGTCTAAATGTTGTCCCTAAAACAAAGGTAAGAAACTAGTGGGCATTTTCTGAAGGGATCTACCTTTATGAAGTACCTTATTCTCCTTTATTTTCGCGGGACTTAAATTTCGCAAAAATTTTCTCAGCACATTTCGCAAGTCTTTAATTTTGTGATCGAGGAGAAAAATTGTGTTTGCCTTGTGTTTGAAATTAACGATTAAGTGACTTTATTTTACAAAAATTGTACGTTAATCAACAAGCGAAACAAAACCAATATGCTGTCCCTGAGCGGCAGCTGTGTTCCTCTAAAAGTCAGTCTAACAGTAATAAAAAAAAGTCTTCTTGTTCTTCCGAGTCATTATCGAGCATCGAGAGTATCGGTAAATGTCCTTTCTTGGAGATCTCAATAGAACCTTCAATCTCTTCGAATGGATCCTCGTGCAGGGGGAAGACTAAACGATTCATCTAATAGTGGGGCGATGCCAGCCTTTTCCCACCCACCCCTGTGGCACCTACTTATATCACTGCTGAGATATCTTGACACTGATTAACATCTAAAGTTGATAGATGATAGCTCCTTGTACTAACACCTTGTGTTAAAAATTGTTTAGGACCCTTGAAAACACTAATACATGATTTTTCTATGTCCATTAAATTTCGCGAGATCAAAGTTCGCGGTTGTTATTTTTCGCGGGTCTTTATGTTTCTCATCCGAATCTTTACATTACGCGAAGAACCTCTGCAAAAAAATTTTTCGATTTGTATGAAACGCGAATTTTTTATGATTTTTACAAATCTTTAAAATCCTATTTTATTGCGGTCCACTTGCCCCACTGATGAGAATGCCGACGGGCTCACAATAGGGCCACGTGACGTGGTCTGTGACGTACATTCAGGAACTCTCGAGTCTATGCACTCAGTTGACCTTCAGTAAAGTACATTCCCGGTAGAAAGAAAATCGTCAGATTCACCGGTAGGAAGGAAAAACTTAGCTCCAAATAAGTATATTCCATGGCAGAAAACTTATCTGACACGGAAAGTGAGCAAACCGCTGAAGAAAGCAGCTAGGACGAATTTGAAAGCGTCAAAGTCAAGGCGATAGATGGCGTCCACGAAACAAGTAATACGTGTGAAGATGATGATACACTCGAACCGTACGCGGACGAGACGATAGCAGACGAAGAATGGCTAAAAAGATATCGCAAGGAACAAGAGGAGAAGCGACGACTCGAGGAAGATTTAACGAAATGTTTGGAGAATAGAGTGCGTGTTAGTGGATGGTAAAGTTCTCACCTTGCATTTTGCATACGCGCTCTTCATTATCATCTGTCAAAACTATGGCCAAGGACTCACATACATTCGAACGAATTATTTTCCATGTAGATGTACTTGTGGTTACTGTAGCCGTGATCCGCTAGCAAATATCAGCGAGTGCTACTGCTGCAAGGAACTCGAAGGCAATTGGAAAGCGCTGACTAGCGACATTGTTCTCGCGGAACTACAGGAAGGACACGTGTTGAACTGTGATAATAATAGCTTGTCTCGTTCTCTGAAATTTCGGCTGTAAATTTTATTGTAGGATGGAAGTTGTTAGCTTGTCCAATGACAGGTTAATTTCCTTTTTGTCACTGTCCCACAGTTTACGAAATCCATTGTATCTTTTAGGCGCATACGTCTTGCGAAACGTTCGAAGTCTAACAAGAGTTGGCGTCTAATTTAATTCGTGTCTGTCACCGGTGTCAGGACAGATTTGAGCCCTTTAGAAATAATGCTAACAGGCTGTCGCTAAGTTGTTTGTTTGAAAAATTCTTCATGAATTTCTCGTGTTTTTCTCTTTGTGTCTCAATCCGTTTTTTAGCCAATTTTTTTCTGCGCTCTTTGCGCTTGTTATTTGTTTTGTGCCCTTTTTTATTTTGAGCCCCCGTTGTGGTGGTTAGGTTTTCAGAGATAACGCTGTTATACTTTTCAACATTTTTATTGTTTGCAGAATTCTACAACACATGTGTGTACAATATTTGTTTGAGCTCGTTGAATTCTTGCTGCAGTTTATCTACCTTATCTACATCGTGGTTTACAATGTTTTCTGTGTTCGCCGAGTGCGACTGTTCTCGCATCGATCTATTTACATCAGTGGTAGCATTTGTGCTAATATTTTTTGAGAGCTCGGTCTCAACGAAACTTCGCGGATCTCACGATCTATGAGAATATATACCAAAACAATTACACCATATTTTATAAAACTTGCGACTGAGTTAACAGTGAGGTCAAACTATAAACCTCAGAAGGTTACAACGCTTAGAATGTCACAAGCGGGTGTCAATATTTATCGAAAGCTTACCATTCGCTTTCCCTGCTCCTCTTCGAAGGTGGCTCTTGGTTTTCGTCTTCCTTTCGCTTAGCTGGTTTAAAGGATAAACACAAACGCGATGTCATCCTACTTCAGTTCACTTTTTAAGTTTAAACCTGAATTTATCAGCCTTGTGAAATCCTCGTCATTGAAGTGCATGGAGCACAAGGACGAGGTCTTTCCAGGCGCGTGTCCACATCTTCCTCCGCTCCAGCATAAAATCGATCCATTTCTTTCGCCTCCTCAGTCTTTGCGGGCATGTGGTGCTACAGAAAGGAATCCTGTGCATGCTTATTCCATTCGCTTCGTCTTTGATGTTTCCACGTCTCGCTGCAACACATCTTTCCGGCATTTTCGAGAAACGTGCAGAAATACCGCGACTTGTTTTCAGTGAGATCCAGAGAAAGGCTGAAGTCACGTGTTCCTGAATCTACGTCACAGCTCTTGCTAAACCGAGAGGAGACTAATGCGAATGGTGGGCCAAAATGGCGGCAAATTTGAACGTCTTATTAAATTCATAGAAAATTCGCGTTTTATGCAAATTGAAAATTTTTTCACTGAAGTTCTTAGGGTGATGTTTAGATTCAGATAAGAAAATAAAAAAAATTCCGATATGGGCACTTTAAGAAATGCATCTCACAAGAATCACCTGAAACAACAATAATTTCAACATAAAAATAATGTACAGTGTACCTCAATGTTATGCTGCTCAGGGGTGGGGTGGGACAGGAGGAGGGGGGGGGAGGCTGGGCATTGTCTGTCTGTGTTTGGGAATTTCTTTACAAACGTTCTGTAAATGTTTAGTGACTCTTCACCATGCATCCAGGATTGCCTTGCAGTGGAACATCTGAACAGAAAATCTCAGCTTCATTGTAGGTTGAAATGCTTTTCCTTTGTCTCTACCCCTAAACCCCCCCCCCCCCACCCCTTTAGCATTGATAGATGCTCTTGAGGTGTTTTTATTTAATTGCAAGAATCCAAAATAATTATTTTGTCAGATGGATTTTTGTAGTTTGGTGATTACAGTTCTTGAAATCTGCTGAATTTTTTGCAGTTTGCAGTTCCAGAAGATATCCATACAATAAAATTATATTCTCCACGCAGATGGTGTTTTGTTTTGCACCCCCCTCCCCCAAGGAAATTCCAGTTTAGCTTCATACTTTGCTTCTAAAATTTTGACCTTTAAGACCCCCTCCCCCTTATGAATTTCCTATGACCTTCCATGGGGTGGGCATGGATTTTTTCTGGAACTGCACTATCAACAAACTGATCTTTTCTGAATTTTTTTTTAATCAATTTGACAAATAAGGTTTGTGGTTTAGCATGCTCCAAACAGTATTGATAAAAATTTTCTCCTGGGTATTTTTTATGACTAGTCCTACAAATGAAAATGTTTTTGTTGATTTTCAGGTTGTAAGACTTGCTAGTGATACATTTAACTACACTGCTTTTGATCGTGCGAAGGCAAGGTCAAAAAAGTTTGCTACGGAAAGGTTTCCTGATACTTTAGGAAAACATGTTAAAGCTGGACTGCCTCCTAAGGTATGTCAGTGGAAAGATTTAAAATGTTAATATATTATTAATTGATGAATCAGCGTAAAGGGAAACTATCATGAATGACACATGTGCAGGGGTTAAATCCAAGCGTGAAAAAATCAGGCCAAAATTTTATCCACTGTAGTCCCAGTGAGGTTGAAATAATAATAGCCCCAATTTCCACAAAAAGAGAAAGAAAGATTCTGGTGCATGTACATTATACACTTGTAGTTTTAGCTGGTCTTTGCAGCACACATTTCTACATTTCTACATTTCTACAGAAATAATATTTATTAAAAGTTATCTATCAGGGAAAGCAGCCGGAAGATAACTAGTGAAATTTTTATTATCTGGCCTCAGTTGTTCAAAGAACAGATAACTCTATCCAGCAGATAAAATGTACTGCAACCAATACATTTTATTTGCTGGATAGCGACTTATCCACTGGATAAAGTTATCCGCTCTTTGAACAACTGGGGCAAAGTGAATGCACACTGGCCAATGTCACAATGTACTAATCAAAATGCTGATCTCCATGTATTGATTGTGATCTTTTTGTTCTTTAGCTTGGCTCCTTTCAGCTGTTTGTAGATGGTTATAAAGATGCTGAGTTTCACCTCAGGAAGTTTGAAATGGATCCTCTCCCTACAGCCACTAATAAAGATTTTATTTTCCAATTTCAAAAGCTTGTCTGTCTTGATTACATTATTAGGAATACAGGTATGATAACACAAGTTAAAATACTCTATTTAAAAATTAGATTATGAGCTCGAAATTTCTATTGCGTGATAATATCATTGATGAGGGCAAAGCCCGAATCAACTATCATGTGATAGAAATTTTGAGCGAATAATCTAATTGTTTTATTGTAAATCTTCCAGTCGTTCAAAACTTAACAACAACAGCAGGTTCACATTTTTACACACCACACTCTACTCACTATCTATAGCAGAATAGATAGTGAGTAGCGTAGCCAATAAGAGGGCCGCATTTGTGATAGAACGCTAGTAGATGTATACTTATAATCTTTACATGCAACTACAAAAGTGATCAGCATCCAATTTCTCCTGACAACAACACCACCTGATCATACATACAGGTCATGAGAATAAGCAAAATGATAAAAAAAAAACTTTTGATGGTTAAACAAATTGCATTAACTAGTGCTATAAGAAATAATAATATTATATTAAGAAAAAAGATTAGGGGCACAGGTGACGCAGTGGTGAGAACAATCACCTCCCACCAAGGCAACCCTGGTTCAATTCCATCATATGTGGGTTGAGTATGTTGTTGGTTCTTGTCCTTGCTCTGAGAGGTTTTACTGTGGGTACTCCTGTTTTCCCTTCTCCTCAAAAACCAACATTTACAAATTCCAATTCGATCTGGAGAGTGTTCCCAATCAGTGCTCTGTGCTAAATACAGTAGAGCACTAATGCAGTGACACTTAATAAATATATCTTATTCGATGGGTTTACATATAATACGCGCGGATATTTTGCGAGTTGCAATGAGCAAAATGTCTGCGAGTACATATGTAAAACCATCGAATAAGAGATTTATTATTCCACTACAAAAAGATTTTGTTATTTTGGCTTCTCTGTTTTGGTAACAGTTTTGAAATACACCAGGCATTAACTGTCCATCGGTATATGGCACGTACGAATGACGTAAACAACACAGAAAGCCTGTTAAATGTCTTTAATTTGATTGGATAAAATGAAAAGATAAATGACAAGTGATTGGCATGCTAAAAACTTGTTTTTGAGCTTGCATTGTTTCAAAAACTGTTCTTCATCCAGTCCGGCCATTGTTGCTCCTTTTATCTGCCTTTTCCGTCCGTATTCGCTCTGTTGTAAACCGGTCAAACCGGGACACTACAGTGTATTGCAGTCTCATATTTTGCGCGTTCTCTTGACCTTATTTGGTGAAATGACATAATAGTGGAATAATAAAGTGATTTATTTATTTTGCTTATTAAAAAAAAAACAACAACGAGAAGAACATGCATGTTGAATTGTCAGGGCTTAATTCATTCTGAACACAAACCAACCATTTCAGGTTATCGCAGGTTTTAAAAGAACATTCAGCAATTAGAGTTGCAGCAGAGGTGCTTTAGAACTAACCTTTGACAAGAAATTTTAAAGACCAAAGGCAAACTTCAAGATGTATTAATTTTTGGTCATACTTTGTTCTTGTCGTACATTGTTAAATTGCAGAATGTTCTTTCTTTGTTGTTCTATCCTATTAGATCGTGGAAATGATAACTGGCTAATAAAATACGAAAGAACTCCAGAGGTGGATAGGCAAGTGGAAGGTGAACATGGGGTGAGTAAGCATTATACATAGCACAATGTCATATAATATTTTTATGTAGCTCTTGACCCCAAGTAATCTGTAGTTAACCCTTACATTACTGAGAGGCTGTACATTAATTTGAAGCTAGAAAAAAAACACCTTACTCTGAGGTAGGGGGTGGAGAGGGGTCGGTGCAAGTGTGGGGGGATGGGGGGAGGAGATGGAGGGGATGTATGGAGATTTTCTAGAACTACATGTACATGTACTACACTCTGTATGACAAATGCCACTTGGTGACAGGCTTACATGTATGTTGGAACCAACACGCCTTATTGAATATACATGTATGATTTGATCCACAGACTCAAAAGTTAGTCTCAGCTTGTACATGTACTGTATGTACATTTATATCATAAACAGCAATAGAGGAAAGTACTGCTCAGTAGCGTTTATTTGAATGTTTTAATGATCACGGTTTAGGATTACATACACTGACTCAAAAGTTAGAAACACCTTGCACAGCACAATAAACAGCACCAAAGGAAAGTACTGCTCAAGGCAAATTGTGGATTTCAATGGTCATGGTATCGGATATCTTCCAAAGATTCCCAAAAAATTTTCCATCTATTTCCAGTTGTAGTTTTAGCAGGTAACATCATTTTATTTTTAATATTCCCACAGGGCGACTGGGATTACGTTGATGCCCCCAAAATATTTGTGGCTGCTATAGACAATGGACTGGCATTCCCGTTTAAACATCCTGACTCCTGGAGAGCTTGTAAGTTAAATGCGCAATTATTGTTACTTGTCTTGCTGTTTTTGCCGTATGCTGATATTTTGCCTTAACATGTTAAATCTTGTTTTCTGTCAGATCCATTTCACTGGGCGTGGTTAACACAAGCTAAAGAACCCTTTGTGGATGAACTTTGTGATCTCATTTTACCTCAATTAGCAGATATGAATTTTGTACAGGATCTTACAGAAGACTTGTACCTCCTTTTTCGGGTATGATTGCTTTGATGACTCGCAGTACAAGAGAAGACATTGGTGCTTGCTTGTTTACCATTGTTTATACAGGAAAAAGAGCAAATTTATGTACATGTACATGTTTTAACCTTTAATATAATTATTCTTAAAGTCCCAGTCACATTTTCAAGACATTATTTTACTTGTACAATTTTTGAGAATTGGTTTAACATCAATTCACTTCCTTTGCAATATTGTTAACTTGGTGATCATTTCCCCAATTCGTCTGACCTGTTTTCTCAGAGTCAACGATTCTTAAAATTAAGCAGAGTTTTGTCAAAGCCAAGAACTAGTAGAGTATGTGTTGACCGGATAAATCTCAGGTGCCTCCAACCAGTGCGTGTCCAGATTGTACCCTTGACTTCAGGCCCCAGTTGTTCAAAGGGCAGATGACTTTATCAAGTGGATAAGTCACTATCCAGCGGTAATAATGTATACCGAACAACGCTTCCGGCAGGTTTTCCACACAATACCATACTTAAATTAGACATACATGTACACTTCTACTCTATACACAAATTATAGAGCCATAGGGAAATTCTTGCACACATTTAGTTGCTGCATAGCGACCTATCCAGTGGATAAAATTATCCGCTCTTTGAACAACTGGGGCCAGGTATTTTTGGTGTTGCGTTTGTAGCTATGAAGTCAACAAAACAGAAGTTGAGTAATGTTAGAAGGAATTAAGACACTGACTACGTACTTTGGGAGCTTTATTTTCTTGTTGATCAACTGGGTTTTTTTTCTTTATTTACAGGAGGACAAAGGCTTTGATAAATCTTTATTTGAGCGCCAAATGTCAGTTCTAAGGGGACAGGTAAATGCTTCAGTCATTCTGTTTAGTTTTGTTGTTACCCAGGACTTCCAACAACGAACCTTATAATGTTGGCTGCCCTGTGGTACACATTTATAACCCGCAATTTACATAGTACATTTTTCACGAAACTGTTTCTAATTGAATGTTTTTTTTCTTTCCTCCCTTTTTCTACAATGGAGTGTTGTGGTTCAGTAAATTGTTTTTTGAATGATCATATCTGGTTTGTCACCAAAGGTTCTCAATTCTCGTTGACGAGTTTACAACAAAAAAGTGCTCATTTCGGCGGTAAAGGATGTTTTCCAGCTGTTGTTGACTTTGGTAGATTAACGGGAAAATAAAACAGGACTCGCGTTCAATTTGACTTTACCATCTAAATATTACATTAATTCACGTTTTCATTGTATTAGTTTTCATTGTATTAGCACAGCTTCTAGCGTGCGTTCGATCGACTCTTTTCCGGAATAGGAATACATACAATTATCACACGAAATCCCGCGAGAGGTTTTTGGCGTTACTAGAGTACAAAATGGCTCTTAAATTATCGTATATCAGCGAACGTTTGCAGAAATGTCTTTCCAAAGAGAAATCTTACAGCAATTCCGCTTATTTTTATTCCGAAATGCGGTCAATCGAACGCAACCCTGATCGTGGACGGATCCCAGTTTTTGACTCGTTATTAAATCTCGAATGTTAAACTGAACAATGCAGATTTTTACAATCAATTCACACAGTCTCTAGATCAGACCACTTGTACAAATGATCTAACCTGGCGCGCTTCTATAAGTTCTTCTCTTTGTATTTCAGATCCTAAATTTAACACAGGCTCTACGGGACAAGAAGTCCCCTCTTCAGCTGGTCCAAATGCCTGTTGTAATTGTAGAACGAAGAAAAGTCGAGACTGGAGAGAGGTTACGGAGCCAGAGCCACGCTTTCACGCAGAGCTTCCAGCACAGATCGCCATTCTTTTCCTGGTGCTAGTCCTGTAACAAACACCAGCGTGACAAACAGACGGACTTTTCTTAGTCAGTGATCGTCGATGATCTGCTTAGGTGATTCAAACGCCAGAAACATTGGTACGATGAACATAAAGAAATACGCGTGGTCGATCAAGACCACACAATTCAGAACTGAAATGAAAAATCATCTGACGGTATTCGAACATGTGTATACTCCAGGCAAAATAGTTTCGCCTGACAACGAGTGAAAGCATGCAACGAGATGCAAGATGGGTGAGAAAACCTGGTGCTTCGTTGCTCATAATTTGCTTGTCCAATGACAGGTTTTACAGGGCTTACATAGAAAATAGATGGCACTTGAAAAGATCGTGGAATTTTTTCTCCCACAGTGACAGAACTTTACAAAGTAAAATTGTTTACTTTGTGCATATTTACTTTAGAAAACTGATAACCCTCCCGCTTTTACCGTGCCCCGGGCTCCAAGATGGTGAAAAGATTGCATACAGAAAGCAAACGTGAAAATACGCCCGGGCGTATTCCCATTCGCTTTCTAGTTTTTTTTCTTTCCTCTATTTTGAAGCTTGGAACAGGGCTTAGGTTAAATTAAAGGGAGAAAACAACCTTTTTTACAACCAGTGATTCATCCTTCCATGTTTTGCCATGGACTCTTCAAGAAATGTGTGTACATTTCTTTCCCAATTTCCTTTGCATTTGCCAAATCTTGGGTTAGTGTAATCAGAGTAATTTACCAATAAGCCATTTTCATGATGGCGTCATTTTACTACAACTACCAGAATTCATTTCGTTTTCCTTTTCAAATGTAAATTTTGTAATCCCAGTGGACAGCAAAGAACAATAGCTCCAATTAGCATTAGAAAAGAAAAACCAGAGGGATTCTGGTAGTTGTAGTAAAATGACGCCATAATGAAAATGTCCTATTTATGGCGGTTTCCGCCATTGAGGCACCAAAATTATTTTATTTATGATCTAGAACGTGTGATAAGCCCAAAGATTTTTTTTTTGTGTACTTGTTCAGTCGTACACTATTCCCGCCAAATAACTATTTTGTTTGCAAAGTGAAACGGAATGGCCAGATCGTAGGTTAATTACATTTAGGTATACTGAATAGACTATTTGAGCAAATTATTAAGATAACACAATTGTGCTGCAGTGTCTGACATGACACAATTGCAGGGAGAGGGATTACAAATTTTCAAACTTTTTAAGCAAACAAACAAAAACATCCAAATTATTGACACGATAACAAGAAGAATAGCACACGTACAATTTTGCGTCAAAAGTCGAGTTCAAATTCACAACACCCCCATAATTAGAGAAGATCTTACCCTTGGTTGGGTGTGGTGCTGAGTTTTCACAGTAATGATGGATCTAAGATAAGAAAAGTTAAGCTTTCTAGATAAATAGAAACTATTGAAAGGTAATAAAATTCGAGAAGGCGTTCTTGCAGTCCGTACGTCACTTTTTGATAGAAAGGTTATTGGGGAGGGTGGGGAGGATAAAAAGTTAGACATTCTGAATATAAATGATTAAAATAAATTAAACAGATGTGTTGTGTATTGAACTGTGTGATACATTTTTGGCTTTTATTTAAAATAGCCTAACTTTCCAGGAGAGCATTATTTGTGACGCTCTCTCACACGATTTCCTTGAATTCTTGGTAAAATGAGCGAAAAGACAAATCCTTTCTTTCTTTCCTTTTTTTTTTTTTTTGTTTAAAAACAGTTTGGGACAGAAATATCACTTTTCACACTGTCTTTGAACCTGAAACACCTAAACTTTTAAGATAGTAGTGCTTTTTGCTTTCGAGTAATAGACCATATTCGTATTCTCGGTATTGAACTGGATCGAGCTTGCAATGGAGGCTCTTGCGGGGGAATATATTAGAAACTATTTGCATGTGGAAAGATTTCCCCGCATAAGCCTCGTGTGCAAGCTAGTTCCAGTTCAATACCTAGAATACGAATACGGTCTATTGTTTCTTGTTGTTGTTGGTTTTTTTGTCAAACTGCAGTAGCGGAACGGTTGATGTATGTTTAGGGGCCATCTTTGATTGGCTAAACGTGTTGGAACTCCCGACACTTCTGCTCGACATTTTGACTCGCCCCGTCATTGCTACTTGACTATCAAATGCCTTAGAGCGGTTTTCAATTGAGTGTTGAAAGTAATTTTGCGTTTGCTTTGCATTACTACGCTCAGTGATTGGTTAACAAAACTCGCGCCACTTTCTCAACAATGGGAATCCAAACCAAAACCAATCGTGCTTTGGCCGCGCGCGTTTTCCCGCGCTTGGCGCCAGTTACAGGTATTTGCTTCGAGTTCTGATTGGCTCGTTGTGTTGTATACATCTGTTGCGATTGGCCAGAGTCGTGAGAATATGACATAAAAAGAAAGCTCAAGTATGTTGATGGCTTTAAAGTTATTAATAAACTATTTACTTGCTGAAGCTACGAAAACTATTTTCATTTTCAAACTCGGCAACCTTTAGGCTAGAAATGAAACTTTGTTAACATATACACCTGTATCGTGAATGAAAAAATTCGACAGTAAATTTTCAGAGCCATGAAAATCGCCCACCAATTTCACAAAGGGAACTGAAACTTGGAAGCTAAATTTTCTTAGGAGCGAACAAGCGTCTGGGGACTAGGGCGGGAAATCTACTCACGGACGAAAAGTGACCAAAGAACTGGTTCCATGTCATCGTTTTCTAGTGACTCTATACCCTCTCTCCTACGAGATCAGATCAAATTTCAGTTTGGTTTTAAATTCGCCATTTGAGAGCGGTTTTCGATTGGTTGTCGAAAGTAATTCGCGTTTGCTTTGGTTTTGCTTCACTTCGCTCTGTGATTGGTTGGCAAATATTGCGCAGCCGCAATGAGTAGCAAAACCCAAACCAATCGTGACTTACCTGCTTGCGTTTTCCCAAGCTTGGAGCCGTTTACAGGAATTTCTTCGAATTCAGATTGGTTCATTGCGCTGTTTGCGTCTGTTGTGATTGGCCAGAATCAGATTTGTAAGGTTTGGCAAGCAAAAGCCTTTCAAAAGCTTTCCCTCGCTGTTGTTGTTGTTATAGTGTTCCCTCAGTAAAATACCTAAAAATTGATCCTGTATCGGACCTCAGTTAGGAGTTACGAGAGTCCTGAAGGAAGGAAACTCTCTGAAACTTCTTTAGTTGATACATCACTTTCGTGTCAGTCTGGGAGTACTTGAAAGGAGAACAATATATTCGGAAACTTCTCTTGGCAAATGATATATGCCAATAAAAAAATGTTAGAAAGCCGGGAAACCCGGCGGAGGACAGCGAGTTTCTATTGCTGCAACATTTTCGAGTTCTCTGTGGTGACTTTTTAACAAAACAAAACAAAACACCGGACCCTTACGCTTAAGTTATCATACGCTTGGTTCAACTTATTAATTAAGGAAACGAATCATAGTCTTCGTTATTGGGTTCAACCGGTTTTGTTCCTATCTTTTTACTCAATGTTTGATCTGGGGGCTCAACACATTCGCTTTTTCGTGTTTTACTTACATCAACCATGGAGCTTTCAATAGTGAAATCAAAGCTGTTAGTATATTGAATTGGCATTAGTTTTAAGTTTTGTTTTGCGTCACGCGAAAACATACTTCAAATCTTTTCTGCCGTTGTACATTAATTCGCCATGTTTGGTGACTTTTGACTGTATTTCTCTTAAGTACGTGCGTAAACTTTCAACAATGCGCCAAGGATTTCAAGAGCTGGGTAGATTATTTACTTGCATATCTGTTTCTAACAAACTTGATTCTTGGAAAAATAATATTGGCTAATTATGTATTTAACTGCAATGGATGACGTGGGTTGGATGATTGAGCGTCAGTAGATCAAACGTTATTCGTCAACAAAGACAAAACAAGTAGTGTCGTTTGTCCTACGTATCGACAAACTATCAGAAAGAAATATTTTCTCTGACATGAAATAGCTCTTATTGAGAGCACCAAGAGGAAAATAGTAAGTGATTTCTCAGAGGAATGGAAAACTATAACAAGTTTTTAGCGATTTGTCTAAAATGCACAGACAGAACTTGAAAAGAAAATGGCCAATTTTTCAATTTGCAATCCATTTCCTGATCCAAGCCATCTACAGCCAAAGATAATTGAAATTAATTTTTTGTGCCGTAGTAGGGAAATTGTTAACAAAACTGAACCATTATTTTAACGTTTTGAACAACCGATTCAAATATTTTTTCTAGCCATTCAATTCAAAGTGACGCTAAAAATGTGTTACACTTAACCCCTGTAAGTCCTGTGTTGGAATAGCAGCCCGCATCCAGGCATCCAAGGTGGAGTTAAGAATACTATCGTTTCGCGGTACAGTAACCTGTGGAATGGCTGAACATTGATGCACAGTTGTGCTGTATGAATCGTGATGACGTATCCAAATTAAACAAATACTGCTTACAGAATTAATAAGGCAGACATCTTTAACCAACAATTTTTGTTGATTTGCCTCGTTTGCCACACATTAAACAAACAAGAGACAAGGAAACCATGGGGATCATGGGTTATTTAGCCTCCAAGATTTGTTATAAGACTAAACGAAAACAATTACTCAAAGAAAATTGCATAATATTAGCTTTGCATAAACTACACTGGCATACTATGTAAGCATTTCAGCCCTCCAAAAGGGAGAAGCTTGGCGTTTCGAGTATGAACTACGCCGGAGTTACATTAATGAAAAGAAATTCAAGTTGTCGTTAAATTGTGCAGGCAAAAGAGAGTTTTGAAATGACGTATTAAACTAAACATACGTAGGTCGTAGAATTATTTAGTTCCTTTTGGTGGGTAGTGCACTGTATAGTGCTCTACCCACTATGCCGTCAGGCATGTAAGAGTGAGTGAGTGAGTAAGCAAGCGAGCGAGTGAGTAAGTGAGTGAGTGAGTGAGTGAGTGTCCGTAAAGGTCCGTAGTGCGTGCATACTGAAATCACGAACGTGATGAAGGCACGATTCAAATAACTGACCAACCCTATATTATTAATTTCATGATTCAAGCCATTGTTATAATTATAGTACATGAGATAATCGTTCAAGGAAGAACAAATAAAATATTTTAACCAATATCACCCTATGTTGGTCGAAGTGGCGCATCGACGTTTCTTCAATCATGATATTCCCGATTCATGGAATTTTGAATTTGAATTTTTTAATCCGAACATTTTCTAATCACTTTCAATACGCGCGATAATTTACCAATGTCAAGAACTATCGTCCGATCTGAATGAAATTTGGAACGATTTTTAAAGTGATTGATATTTGTCAAGAGTTAAGTAAATCGAACATTCAGAGACAAGGGAGTGTCTAGTTCCTGAAACATACGAGAGTGTAAGGAAGGTTGACAATATCAGAATATAACTAACGCGGTTTGTTCAACTGATGGCTGTTTGCTCGCCTACGTAATTGTTAAATTACTCAGTATTCCCGATTCCATGTTAATCATTGTCCGCCGGCATTATAAAGCTGCACTCGACTTAACTCAGTTAAAACCTTCAATGTTCAGAGTGCTTCCCTGAAACGAAAAGGTAGGGTGCATTTGTATTCTTTCATCGTTTTCGCTAACATTTATAGCATGCTGTATATCCGCTCTTGAAGAATTATCTTTACATCATTTCTAGTTCAAAGAATCATATCTGACATTTAAAACAAAAGATTTGTTTATTTAATTTTTTAGATTTATTGAATGGATATTCAATAATATTTACTTTGTTTTATGGAAAAAACATATACCTCGTCAATAAGTTTAAGTCTGTAAAGTTTATGTTTGAAAATAATATGTTCAACAGACCGTGATCTGAGTAGTATGGAAAGCGGTAGACAAAGAACCTAACGCAAAATTGATTGTACACTTCCCGGCAACTCTATTAATTTACCCTCTTACCGTAGGGAAACTTGAATTTAATATGTACGTGCCAAACACATTAAACTATACTTGAATCATCGTATAATAAGTTAACTCAACGAGATTAAGGATTAAGGTGCCAATTTTGACGTGACATGATAAAATGTTAAGGTTGCCTGAAGCGATCGAAGGAAGCCACGTGCTCTCATTCGGTTTGCGAGACGCAAGTCTAATTTCAGCGGAACAGTAACGAAATATATATTATACCGCGGTCATTATAGTACACTACCTTCTAAACGATCCATTTTTTCATGCTTACAGAATTTCCGTTTCTGTATTAAAAGCTGAAATATTTATTTAATAAACATTCTATTGGCCTGATGGAATGGTTCCTCGGGACGGAAGGAAGCATTAAGAGTGCCTGACTGTAACTTTCGAGAATCGCTGGCCAAGCTTGAAAAATCGAAACTCCTGATAATTTGCCTGAAGTTTACTTTTGGGGAACTATCTTCGAAAATATTATTTGAATGTTCTGGAAATTTTTAGTTTTCGAGAATTTTGGAGAAAACGAAATAACGGGTTTTGCCTCATTAATTATGCAAAAATCTCACTCAAAATTAGCCAAGTTCAATACGCTTGTGTTGAAACAGTACGCAACGCTAGAAAGCGAGGTCGGTTTTGAATAAGAGCATAACTCACCTACTTTCTATCAATGGGATCTATGTAAACTTTTGTAGAACTTTGGAGGGTTTTATGGCTCTTTGAAAAATTGACATTTTGAGGACTTCGCGATGAGGCGAAAATTGAGTAAGTTTGAAGGTTTAAAATGCCTCTTGGTATGTCAGGTATCGACTCGAGAGGAACATTGTGATAAAGCTTGGGTCTTCGTCTTTAATAATACGAAATAAAAAATCTGGGCAATCAATGCACGCGCTGACGAAAACCAAAGTTAGCGAGGCTTCGTTAACAAATTTGCATAATTCGCAACTGTTGAGAAAATGCTATGTTGTGGCGACTCGGTGAAAACATTGACCCAGGCTATCTTCAAATGGTTATTTTACCCACATTGCATTTGTCTGTTTCTCTTTCTTGTTTTAATAAGGTGTTAGAAAAGGTCTGGCAAAAAATGCGTGATCGGAAAAGAAAATATTCGTCAAATTCTGGTGGGAAATTTGCATAATGCAAATCTTCCAATAAATCTTTCTGCAAAGGAATCTGATTGGGAAGGTTTCGTTAAGAGACCATTTGACCGAAACACCCCACATAAAAGGAGTCAAAACAACGTTTAATAATTCGATTTTAACCAATTATTGTCGAATCTTAACCTTTAAATTAATAGTGCCAAAGTGATACTCGCTATTGCGTTATCTGCGTCACGTCAGTAGCTGTCGATAAGTCTTAGAATATAATGCCCACAAACCAACTTGTGCTGCGAAATTGCCAATTACGACAACTAGAAAAAAGACCTTTATTTACTGGCATATGAGTGGTTTTGATAAAAATAAAACGTTCACATGACACTTGAATCACGTTTAAAAGATACATGCTTGTCAAATGAGATGCGAAAGTTGGTCAAAGTGAATATTTTTAATTAAATCAAGTTTGTTTACTGGAATGCATGCTTTTTCAAATAGCTAGTCCAACCTTCTTCAGTGGCCTTCCAAATAATGATCACCCAGAATTGGGTCAGTCAAAAAAGCTCTCAATTCGTGTTGTTTGATACTGTACCTTCGCAAGTGACTGAAAAACAATGTCAGCTGGCACGCCATATTTTAACGTAATTACTGGTATGAAATGTCACGTGTACATGCACGGATACACGCTTCAAAAAACCTGTGTGCTAATTTCCGTTTAACAAAATAATAACCTACCTACAGTCCACATTGGCTGTAGGGCATGCATTTATCTTTGTCGAATGTCAACAACAGAAACACGGGTATCTCAGTGACACTGTATACACGCAATGTCTACTGCATACATCAGAGGTAGCCGAAGCTCTATGACCTTTGTTTGACCTTTATATTTTGATGTCACGATGAGTGTTACGCAATGGCGTAAATCGTTACGGTTTGTATGGGAATTTAGGAACGTGTTTTGGAGTCGAAAATAAAGGACATAGATTGAACAAGAATTGCTTACCTTGTCTCCTTGATCTCTTGCCAGTGTTTGTGCGCCATATTTTGGCCATTTTAGTACGATTCCAGTGGGTATTTAAAGGTTTGTTGAACATTTTCCTCGCTCTATATCCTGCTATATATGTCCCCAAAAGGTTGGTCACTTCAGTAGCAATAGTTTTCGTTGCAACGTCAACAATGAGGTCAGTACAAATTCTGAGTCGCAGACAAAGGACTGCGGACCACGGACTGGGTATAAAAGAGAAACTAAAGTAAGGGGAGGACTTCGGACTACGGACTACGGACTACGGACTGGGTTTAAAGGAGAACTGAAGTCTGAAAATCATATTTTTCTTGTATTCATTCTCAGTAAGTTTAATATGTATCAAATCAAGTTTCGGTAGTTGTTTTTGTCCCTTTATTGTTTTTTTTTTTTTTAGAAACAAAACATGGACTTGGAATAAAATAGTGAGGATCGACAGTGCAAACATAAAATCTTGCTTTATCTCAGCGAAACAGCTGGATTTTAAATACGCGCTGAAGAGAGCCGTCATTTTAGTTTTAAGCATTCATCTCAGGGTTCGATATGGTGAAAACTGGCGTGATTAAATTCGCAAAAGGATGTTTGATGATCATGATCGTGATCAGCCAATGAGCCCACGTGCGCAATCATCTAGATGTCGTACATAGACATGTATGCAGTAGACATTTCGTGTATACAGTGTCACTGAGATACCCGTGTTTCTGTTGTTGACATTCGACAAAGATAAATGCATGCCTTACAGCCAATGTAAACTGTAGGGCGTGCAGTCAGTCCATAGTCCGTAGTCCAAAGTCCTCCTAACCTAATACGAACTTTATCCCCACCCCGTGGTCCGCAGTTCTTCGTCTGCGACTCGTGTTTTATAATGACCGCGTTGTTAACGTTGCAATTTATTTCAAAGAATACTATTGCTACCAAAGTGACCACAATTTTGGGGATATATATCTATAGTGGGATATCGTATAGAGAGAGGAAAATTTTCAGCAAACCTTTAAAAACCCATTGGAATCGTACTAAAATGGCCAAAATATGGCGCACAAACACTGGCAAGAGAGCAAGGAGACAAGGTAAGCAATTTTTGTTCAATTCATGCCCTTTACTTTCGACTCCAAAACACATTCGTAAATTCCCATACAAACCCTTATAATTTACGCCATTGCGTAACACTCATCGTGACATCAAAATATAAAGGTCAAACAAAGGTCATAGAGCTTCGGCTACCTCTGATGTATGCAGTAGACATTGCGTGTATACAGTGTCACTGAGATACCCGTGTTTCTGTTGTTGACATTCGACAAAGATAAATGCATGCCCTACAGCCAATGTGGACTGTAGGTAGGTTATTATTTTGTTAAACGGAAATTAGCACACAGGTTTTTTGAAGCGTGTATCCGTGCATGTACACGTGACATTTCATACCAGTAATTACGTTAAAATATGGCGTGCCAGCTGACATTGTTTTTCAGTCACTTGCGAAGGTACAGTATCAAACAACACGAATTGAGAGCTTTTTTGACTGACCCAATTCTGGGTGATCATTATTTGGAAGGCCACTGAAGAAGGTTGGACTAGCTATTTGAAAAAGCATGCATTCCAGTAAACAAACTTGATTTAATTAAAAATATTCACTTTGACCAACTTTCGCATCTCATTTGACAAGCATGTATCTTTTAAACGTGATTCAAGTGTCATGTGAACGTTTTATTTTTATCAAAACCACTCATATGCCAGTAAATAAAGGTCTTTTTTCTAGTTGTCGTAATTGGCAATTTCGCAGCACAAGTTGGTTTGTGGGCATTATATTCTAAGACTTATCGACAGCTACTGACGTGACGCAGATAACGCAATAGCGAGTATCACTTTGGCACTATTAATTTAAAGGTTAAGATTCGACAATAATTGGTTAAAATCGAATTATTAAACGTTGTTTTGACTCCTTTTATGTGGGGTGTTTCGGTCAAATGGTCTCTTAACGAAACCTTCCCAATCAGATTCCTTTGCAGAAAGATTTATTGGAAGATTTGCATTATGCAAATTTCCCACCAGAATTTGACGAATATTTTCTTTTCCGATCACGCATTTTTTGCCAGACCTTTTCTAACACCTTATTAAAACAAGAAAGAGAAACAGACAAATGCAATGTGGGTAAAATAACCATTTGAAGATAGCCTGGGTCAATGTTTTCACCGAGTCGCCACAACATAGCATTTTCTCAACAGTTGCGAATTATGCAAATTTGTTAACGAAGCCTCGCTAACTTTGGTTTTCGTCAGCGCGTGCATTGATTGCCCAGATTTTTTATTTCGTATTATTAAAGACGAAGACCCAAGCTTTATCACAATGTTCCTCTCGAGTCGATACCTGACATACCAAGAGGCATTTTAAACCTTCAAACTTACTCAATTTTCGCCTCATCGCGAAGTCCTCAAAATGTCAATTTTTCAAAGAGCCATAAAACCCTCCAAAGTTCTACAAAAGTTTACATAGATCCCATTGATAGAAAGTAGGTGAGTTATGCTCTTATTCAAAACCGACCTCGCTTTCTAGCGTTGCGTACTGTTTCAACACAAGCGTATTGAACTTGGCTAATTTTGAGTGAGATTTTTGCATAATTAATGAGGCAAAACCCGTTATTTCGTTTTCTCCAAAATTCTCGAAAACTAAAAATTTCCAGAACATTCAAATAATATTTTCGAAGATAGTTCCCCAAAAGTAAACTTCAGGCAAATTATCAGGAGTTTCGATTTTTCAAGCTTGGCCAGCGATTCTCGAAAGTTACAGTCAGGCACTCTTAAAATGATGATGGTGGGAGTTGCGGTGAAATAAAAAGTATAGAAACAGGTGTTAAAATGTATTACTTAGCAAAAGTCAATATGCTGACATTGCATTTATTTCAGGGGCAACCAAAGAGAACAACTAAGTAAAGTACTTAAAACGCTGTCTCCTTTCCCAGATCCGGTTTTGTGTCCCAGTAACATTTGTGTTAGCCGAATACAGATCTGTTCGGATACTTTAATAGCCGAAAATTTAAGTTGTAGAAAGCCTTAGGAAACGAAATTTTATTCCCCGAAATTACTAACTGTTGTTGGTGACTCAACATTACGAAAATGCTAGATGACATTTTTTCGCATTTTTAACGACATATTTGCCCCTGCGAAAACGAAAGGAGTTATTTTTCCGGTGTTTGGCGAAGTATTGAGCCGACATTTTGCAAAAGAAATGACTGTAGATTTTCTTGACGACTTATACCTGAATGGCCTTCCAAACAGTTATCCACGGAAATGAACCGTTTTAATTTGGGTGTTCTTGTAATTCCTGTATTTTAGATGTTTTTGGATTAATTTTATTTGCTGTCATGTACCATGATGTGACACAAGAAAAAAATACTAATTCGTAGCCAGGAATTCCGCCCAAATGTTCTCCGTCGAAGGACCCAATCGGTCACCAAAACCGGCTGATGAAACTCTCGAGGAAATTCAGACTTCAAATTTATCCAGAGCAGAAGTTATTATAAGACGAACACCTAAAGCCTGTAACATGTATAACATGCATATTGAAAGGCCTTATAGACAACAACAGCCTTACTGGTTTAAGAAATTTCAGACAACCAGAAAATATCGATCTTTCAATTCGCAAAAATCGTTACTCCAAAGTCAGGCATCTCACACGGTATTGTAGGCGAAAGCGGTAGCATTAATGATTCTTAATTCCCTGAAACAAGCAGAGCAACGTTAAAAAGAAAGCAAACAAACATTTTCAAGACTTCCATGCAAACTAAAATTAGTTGACTCAAAGTAAGACAATATTTTGACCCGGCGAATATGACGTATTTCATCAGCACCAAGAGGCCAATTAAACGCGAAGTGATGACGTCAGACAACTAAGTGTTTAACCACTAATTCATTAATCATGTCTCACAAATGAGTTACACTATCGAGGGTTGCAGTTGTGTCCAGCGCTACTTAGTAAGCTTTCGTGGCTGAATGCCAGTTTTATACGCTTTTCTTCACATTAGAAATTCTCAGTGAGTAGTTGACTTTTTCAGCACTGAAACTAGTTCAGTCGGCATTGCAATTAAATATTGTGACCGGCATTTTAAACGTACACCTACATCTTTGAATGAGCTCATTGCTCATTCTGTGTAACGTGGCTAAATAAAATACTACTACTACTTCTACTACTACTACTACTACTACTACTACTACTACTACTACTACTACTACTACTACTACTACTACTACTACTACTACTACTACTACTACTACTACTACTACTACTACTACCGTAAAAGTAGGTTTTTTAGAGACTCTGGAGCTACTCGGACGGGAAACTATATATAAAAAACTGATTGAAACCCTAGTTCTTGACGCCCAACATACCAGAGGCTCATTCTACTCCAAAGAGCCCCCGAGTACGAGTCGCTGTGGGGACTGGGTCCAAAGAATTCTGAAAACTCGCGATTTCTCTTTCCCAGGCCTTGCCCTAGCTGATCCCAGCTGACCGCCTACAAATTGTTTGCAAAATGGCGACCCCTTGGGTAAAAAAAAAATCAACAACAACAACAACAACAACAACAACAAACCTTTAATGACAGTAATTGGAGCTAAAAGGGTTCCATATGACAAGTTTAGCCATCAGCGTTGATGAATAATCTCTCAATGATTTTTTTCTTTCTTCCAGAGATAATACATTGGATTCTGTTTATCATTGAAATGCAGGTTAGTGTGTGGCTATGATGAAATTATATAAGTAAACCGTCTGAGTACCATCTAGCTTACGAGAGCAAACGCGGTCGGAAATGGCGTCTACTCTTGCAGGCTAAGGACATCTTGATTAGCCGGATCGACAGTGACTTTAAGTTACAATAGTACTTGTTGGCCTTAAGTATCGTGTTGGACGTGAAGGTGGTGCTAATGTCTTGTTATTGGAGGATGGTGTGATTTGCAGGATTCACTTTGAGTGTAGCCGAAATTTAGGAAACGGGGCGTTTATAGCATGGAAGTAGCTTGTCACTGAGGGTATTCACATCGCTCCTTGTATACTCATAAACATTTAATCCTTTTTCAACAGACATTTATCTTCTCAGCGGTCCTTATAATCTACATCTTCATCTTCTCACAAACAAGTTTATCGGCTTCGCTTCCCGAAAATGAAGAGGAAAGTTGGGACGATCCACAACCTTGGTTAAGGAGTTATAACGATCCACATAATAAACGCCTTCATAAAGGTTGGCTGTGGCGATGGCGAAGAACAACCCCTAGACCAACAATACCAACACCAGCAAGAACTACACCAACGCGGCCTGATCCGGAAATTTGTGAAGACCGTAAGATTGTCTCTCGAATTGTGGATGAACCGGGTCCCGTTGTTTGCCTCCGTAAGAATGTCACGGAATTGATGGCAGAGCTGAGGAGAATAGGAGGACCTATCAAACGATACGCAGCCGTTAGAGTAATTGATGCATGCGGATTTGAAGATTTGACTAACATAAAGAAACTGTTCTCTACACAACCACCAACGAGTCCATCGATGCCTTCAAGAAACATAACTTTGGGAAAACGTGAAGCTGGCGTACAGCAATCTGACGCTGAACTTCAACGGCGGAAAAGGACCCTCCCCACTTCTCCAGGTACCGTTTTCCGTGGATGTCAGGGACGAGGTACCATAATTGACGACACCAGCGAGCACCGCTTATGCACTGAGTGTGCCGCCACAACCCGACTTGGAAACGATCGTTTTCCGACTTACATCAATGAAGTTGTTTGTCGTGATAGCGATGGTCAGTGTGCTGCTAAAATGGGACTGTGTTTCCAGCGAAGTCTGAAGTTGCCATTTTTGCGTTCAACAGGCAACTTCCAGTTTGACCCTTTTTTGAGCGCTACGACGGGGAAGACTGTGTTTAAGGAAATCTGGGAGGAGTACACTCAAGAAATCAGATCGTGTTGTGAATGTGGAATGTTTTCGTCGATTTATAATAAGATTGCTTCAAGTAGTGACGACTGATTCGAGATACCCTTGATACTTATTAGGCTAATTCTAAAGTAGCTGAATATGTACGAAAAAACATTATTTTTTTGAAAAAGTAGCGATAGTTGGGGTTAATTGCTCATTTTGCTTCAAATTGAATATTGCTCTTCAGGACTTTGTTCAAGAACTTAAAAGTTCGACTGATTTTAGTTCGATTTTACGGAAAGTACTGAATACCACAGGAAATGCTGCTAATAAGCTTTCATTTGAATGATCACATTTCAGAATTTCATCCTCAGACTCAACAGTTAGAATTACCTTATGCACTGAGCATAATGAAAGAGCTGAATGTAGAATAGTACCGTGCAGCTCAAATAGCTTTCATTTGAATTACCGTGCTATAGGATTTTTATCAGAGAATTGAAAAGGAGAACCGCAGGAAAGTAGTGCTTAGTAGCATTCATTTGAATGGTCACACTTTAGGATTTCACGTACAGATATGAAAGCGAGAGCCACCTTATGTAGCATACTTAAGAGTACCCCAGAAAAGCGATACTCATTGGCTTTTCTTTAATTGGTCACACTCGGTCCGCTTGTATTCAGAGGTTCAAGCCGCCTTAGACCATTTTACAACACTAAGGGTGCGTTCGATTGACCCTATTCCTGAATAGGAATTAATGCACGCAACGATGACAAGAAATCCCTCCTAAGAGGTTTTAGGAGTTACTGGAGAACAAGACGACTGTTGTGTCAGCAAATGCTTGCAGAAACGGCTTCCTAAGTTACTAAAAGAGAGAAATTTAACAGCTATAGTCCCGCTTGTTCCTATTTCGAAATAAGATCAATCGAACACGACCTAAATCTCTTTTCTAGCGTTATGGAACATCTTCAAATGCTTGTAGACGAAAAGAAAATTCTGTTGGTATCCAGATAATTCCAAATGGAACAGATTCCAATAAACATGTTCAATTTAAATTGTAGTTTCTCATTTTATCCTAGGATGTTTACATCTGCATCACCGTCATCATCTGCGTCACTCTTAGTCGTCATTAAGTACCTTGTTTCCTTCTTTTGAGAATAGAGCGGTTTTCAATTGAGTGTCGTAAAACCAAAACCAAAGTAATTACTCTGGCCAACCACAACAGGGAAAACGACGCAATGAACCAATCAGAATTCAAAGCAAATACATGTAACGGGCGCCAAGCACGGGAAAGCACGTGCGAGTGAGGCACGATTGGTTTTGGTTTTACATCTCATTGGTTGCGAAAGTGGTGCGAGTTTTATCAACCAATCATAGAGCGTAGTAATGGAAAACCCAAATTAATCGTGACTTGGTCTCACGCGTTTTTCCGCTCTTTCCACCTGTTACTTGTATTCTTCATTGTGTTATTTGCTTCTGTTGTGATTGGCCAGAGTAATTACTTGGTACGCTACTTGGTACGTTTTGATTTCACGACACTCAAGTAAACACTGCTCTAATACAGACAATTACTTAACAATATTACGACCACGCTTTCCAATATATCCAGTAATCCCCATTAACCAGAAGTTCCCGTTAACCTTTATTTTCTCGATAAATGTTCCCCGTTATTACGAGGACCGCTCGAAAAACGTGTTGGTTCAGTCTTTAAATGACAAAAGAAAGCACAAATGGCAAATGAAAACAAACAAATTCAAAACTATCCCTCAGAGCTGTATTTGGCAATAATCGTTTCCAACGATATTTCGCTGTGTTAGTTTCCTAATTATGCTTCTTCTATTTTACTCTTCAGTTTTGCCTCCCTCATTTCAAAACTTAAAATTCTACTCTAGATATAACAAAACGTAAATATATATTTTTTTACCTACGGAGCACCAAAGGGCTCCCTATAACACGAGATAAAAATTAAAAAAAAAACTGCATGGCCTTCATGTTGCTCAGAAAATTTGACACTACTCAGTCAATGCGACTGAAGTTATTAAAGTGTTTCGTAACAAGTCGGTGTGTTCATTGTGTACGGAATAGAAGAGTTAATTCTCACGGTGGACATTTTCATTTCCCAGACTCCAAACTCAACTGAACGAAACACTACGGGCCAGTTATTTAAACAGAGTCTAACTTAGGCCGCGGCTTAAGACGATCAGTGGGCCTCCAAATCTGTTTATAAGTGGTTTATTTTACGTAGATAAATAGTTTTCTAGTCTGGGATGCAAGCCTTCTTGTTACTGTCAGCAGCAGACAATGCTTAGATATGACTGTTGGCAAAATTGAAAATGGCTTAGGACGTGGTTTTGTTAAACACCGTCTAAACTGTCTTTTAAACAGACCCTACATTTTTCGAAGACATTTTTAAAATGTAAATTTTATCAATTTACGTCAAATTACTGTGCACGTGTTTAAGATTTCCTGTTTTTCTTGCCACGACTGACTCAAGAAGGAAAATTGCAGGCCGGTGTTAAAGTGTTTTTCCCTTTATATAGTATTTTGTTTTCCCAACGTTGTTTCTTAAGAAAGACAAAACTATTTTTCTGTTTGTTCTTCTTTGAAGCGTCACTAAAGGTTGGTTTCCATATGATCGCGGATCGCAGATCGCAGATCGCAATAAGGTCTGCGATCGTCTGCGATCATATGGAAACCAGCCTTTAGATAGAACATGGTTCTATCTTCTGCGATCGTCTGCGATCGCGATCGCAGACAATCGCAGAAGTAGTTTCCATATGATCGCAGACGATCGCAGACGATCGCAGATCTTATTGCGATCTGCTATCTGCGATCCGCGATCATATGGAAACCAGCCTTAAGAAAGAACCTTCTTAAAGATTTTAATTGATCCGTAGACTTATGCTTCTTCAATCGGTTTTCGTGCGTCAAGTTTTTAAATTAAACTTGCATTATATTGATTGATCATGGTTCAGGGGGCACCCAACGAGGATATTTTTTTTTTAAAAAATAATTACAATATTGGTTGTGTTCCTAGATAATTTTCTGACTTTTTAAAGGCATATTTGTGAAAGCTAATAAAGATTGATCTCTTTGGATGCTTTGGCTGAGAATTTAAGTTGCGCACGAAATTTCAATTCCCAAATTTGCTGGCTAGTTGTTGTTGTGAATTGGTTTTACGAATAATGCTAGCTGACATTTTTATGCATCTTTAATGACATATTTGATTCTTCGAGAGCGAAAGGATTTAGTATTTCCACTGTTACGAAATTTGAAGAAGACAACTGTAGATTTTCTTCACAACAAAATCTGAATTTCTGAGTCGATTTGGGCCTTCCGGCCAGATATCTACAAAAATGAACCGTTTAGGAGTACCCCCGAAGAAACTGAAAAGACCAGTTTTTCGTATTTCAGGGCCGAGTTGTTCAAAGCCCGATTAAGTCAATCCTGCATGGCCGGGTTAACGTGAACTTTGATTTGAGTATATTTACTAATCCGTAAGGATTCGTCCAAAAGATTTTTGTCCCTCAGTTTTGCCTTAGACTTTTCTTTACCATTAGATTAAAACGAGCCTTTAAAATAATCTTTACCTCGGTTAACTTTTAAGCGTGGATTAGCGTTAATAGGCTTTCGAACAACCCGGCTCTGAGGATCGAGTTTTATTAGAGATACGGGGAGAAATTTTGAAGAACCCAACTCCGTCAATGCGACTGAAAGCTACTGAAGTTGTTAAAGTCTTTCGTAACAGGTTGGCGTCTTCACCGTGAACGGAATAGAAGAGTTTTTAATTCTCACGACGGACCTTTTCATTCCCCAGCTAGGGGAGCTCCAAGCTCAACTGAACGAAACACCACAGTTTTAAAATGTAAATTCTATGAATTTACGTCAAATTAGACTGACGTGCACATATTTACAATTTCCTGTTTTTCTCGCCACGACCCAAGAAGGAAAATTGCAGAAGTGCCAGCGTAAAAGGGTTTTTTCCCTTTATATTGTATTTCGTTTTCCAACCATTGTTGCTTAAGAAAAAAACCCCTAATTTTCTGTTTGTTTTCTTTGAAGCAAAACAGAAAGTTCTTGAAGATTTTAATTATTTCGCAAATGTTTGTTTGTTCAGTCAGATTTCTTGTGTCAGGTTTATAAATTTAACTTGCATTCGTTGATCACGTGATACTAAGAAACAGGGGCACCCAATGAGAACATTAAAGGTCATTAAAGTAAAATAATTAAAATGTTGTCTCCTTTGTTCCCATATAGTTTTCTGCCCTTTTAAAGACAAATTTGTGTAAGCTAATACAGATTGACATGTTCGTATGCTTTAGCTGAACATTTAAGTTGCAGAAAGCTTTAAGGAACGAAATTCCATTCCCCGAAATTTATTTGCTGTTGCTGGTTTAGGAAAATGCTAGCTGACCTTTTCTCGCAACTTAAACAACAGTTTGCTCCTTCGAAAACCAAAGGAATTAGTATTTCTACTGTTACGAAATTTGGAGAAGACAGCTGTAGATTTTCTTTACGACAAAATGCTAATTTCTGAGGCAATTAAGGTCTTCGTAACCGGATATCTAAAAAACTGAACGATGCGTTGGGTGCCCCTGAAGAAACAAGACCATTTTTCGTGTTTCTGAGGATCGAGTTTTAGAAGACACGAGGAAAAATTTGGAAGAACGAACAGGCAAGACTCAAGTTGTTCCCAATTAGTTATCTAACAGCACTTCAAAAAGGTTTCTGTTATCCTAGAAAATAACTCATAGGCAGCACTTCTATCAGCCAATCAGAACGTCTATCTTAAATATTTTCCTATTAAATACGAAATCCTTCACTAAACACGCAAAAACAAAACCCGTTTGCCGAGTATCCAAAGAAACACCAGACAGATACGGCAGATACCCATTCGCCGGAGCATGCGCAAATGTTATCTAGCGACGTGACTCAAGCTGAGTGTTAACAAAAGATTACCTTGTCGGTTGCCTTTCTAAATTTTGAGAGATAAAAGAATGGTCGAGGGTAAAAGCCCATTGGAATAAGCAAAACACACAAATGAGTTATTTTCGCCATTTATAAAGATATTCGTATATAGCGGTAAGCCACAAATCTTGGATATCGACTACGCAAGCATAACCGGACCCCCTAAGCTGAAAATAAAAATAAACCATTACTACGTATCGAAAGCTGACGTCGACATACTTACAAACGCACTCAGCCCTAAACCACAACTCAGGAACTTACGTAATATCTATACAATCAACTGATGCAAATTAAGATGTCACTGAACACTTAGTGTTTTGCTTATTTAACGGTTTGCCTTGAAGTAACATTTACCGAGGCGGATATTTTTTTAATTATACCAAGTGCACTCAACCTAAACCACGCCCTCGGTGAAATTCTGTTGATTTCTACCACTCTACAGTGGCATTGAAAAGTCGAAGGAGATACAGTAATAGATAAAATTAGTGTTTCTCAGACATATTATTTAAATTACACACTTTTATAGGTCAAATAAATATACCAGTTTTATGTCTCTTTGCTCCATCAGTTTTAACAAGGTTGCAATTAAGAGGTGTGGTGACCCCTAAGCGGAAGTTATTAACATGCGAGAAAAAAACCCTCTTTGTTTTAAAGAAGTCTTTCATCAAAAATTTATTCTGGACTTTTTCCGCTTTAGGGTGGTTAAATAGGCGCTGTTTTTCGCAGTGTAGCACTCTAAGCCGAGATAAAGCTTGAAAGGGAGACATTGCAAAAAGTAGAGGTGAGTCAACTGTTTGTTGAGTAGAATTGATGGAAAAACTGCATGGCAGAAGAGTACCGTTCAATAACCTTCCTTTAATCCGACTTAATATTGAAATCATACCGAAAAAAACCAATAATTCAAGTTCAAATTAACTGAAGTACTGGATAGTAAGCAGCACCGTGGAAACGTACAGCTCAAAGCTTTTAACTGAATGATACGATTTCATTCACGGTCTCAAAAGTGGAATCATACTGTAACTGCACAGTTGTAGACACGAGCAAAGGAAAGTTAGGATCTCATATCATCCACAAACTCAAAAGCTAAAACCTTTTTGCA
Organism: Pavona decussata; assembly: GCF_977016875.1. NCBI lineage: Eukaryota > Metazoa > Cnidaria > Anthozoa > Scleractinia > Agariciidae > Pavona > Pavona decussata. Next base: position 482,731 of record NW_028145650.1, read on the forward strand.
CAGCATAATTAACAAAATCATAGGAAAGTACTACTTAGTAGCTTTCATTTCAATCGCACTTTAGAATTTCATCTACAGACCTTCAAACGGAACCATTATCACCTAAAGGCGCTGCTTAGCGTATTTTCTTTGACGATGATAAAGTTAGAATACACTTTACAGCAATGCATTACATGCGGTGAGGAGTTACACTCCATGCGGCGTAGGTATTCGTTGGATTGCGGTTGTGAAAATCTTACCTTCATCGGCGGGATTAAACTAATTTTCGAACAAAAGTTTAACAAGTTGTCGTAATTGATGGAAATCTCGATACAACAGGAAACCTCATCTCTATCGTGCTGGATTTCTGACTAGTTGTTACTCGGTTGTCTTGGTTCGTTCATGATTGATGTCGCTGTTTAGAGTTGAACCTCGTAAAACTTACCATCTGAAACGGTCCGCGTGTTCCCACATGAGAAATTCAACAAAAAGCAGAATTTAATTAATTTTCCCAAATGCTGACAAATAATAGCGCGATCAGAAGGTACCACTCAGAATGATTTCATTTGAATGGTGACACGTGTTTAGGATTTCATCCGAGACAGTTGGTCCCGAGTCACAGCGAACAAGGAAACACGTGCGACATTTAAAAAAGCGCAATACAAACCACTAATACATCCGTAGATCTTAATGGCTCACGGAATGTTTACCCTAACTGAATTTTTTCTAGAAAATGGTGCTTATGAATTCGTTAGTCGCTCATTTAATTTCCCTTTTGTAATAGAAACCGGCTTAGGTACAAAGAGATTCGTCTCGGAGACTTGTTTACACTAGCAACCGAACAACATTTTTTTCAAATGATGCTTATGTGCACGTCGGGGCAATATTACGTTTGCCATGCCCAATTTCGTGTTCTGTTCACCGTTATTAACGGTCGTCATGGTAACGCTCTGGTATATTTTTCACTATAATAGCAACATAAAGACCTTAGTTTAAAGGAGATTGGGAAGTGAAGGGGATAGAAATTATTCGGCTGGACTCTGATCAGCTAAAACTGGAGAACAGTGCTGAACAGGAAAACCACCATGCGGCTGACTGTTTCCTTTTCTTTTGCAGCCGATATCACAAAAGAGACCGGTAGGGGCTAGTGAAAACAAGAATCCATGGATGGCAAGCTGAAGGTAAGTTAACCTTGGCTGTTGACTTGTTCATCGAAAGAAGACGCTGAAAGCCAGATAACTAAAAACCATTGACACTGCTGGAAAGATCACCTTAAAATTAATTAAAAAGCCAAGTTTGAGAGACTTGTCTTTAAAGCAACGAAGATATATGAAAGAAATGTGATGATAAATTTCCAGCCTGGTGAATGAATGAGAATGATGATTATTCTAGAAAGTGACGCAGGCATACTCGGAAAAAAGAAATCCGAGTGCTCCTATCAGGAGTCGAACCTAAGACCTTCCGATTACTAGTTCGGATGCTCTGCCACTGAGCTACAGGAGACTCGTGGGAGCTAAGGCCATTGACCTCCTGATAGGAGCACTCGGATTTCTTTTTTCCGAGTATGCCTGCGTCACTTTCTAGAATAATCATTATTCTCAACGAAGATATAGTTCCGTAAATTCAGGAATTCTTGCGGTCGTTTGTTTGAAGACTGGGGCAAAACTTGCCCGTTTCCATACAAACGTCTACAAAATTTCCAGACTTAACGAAGCTATATCTGCACTATTTTAAGAGACAAGAATGACCAAGACTCTCAAACTTGGGATTTTTACTAATTTTGAGTTGCTCTTCCTAGCAGAGTCAATGGTTTAGCGTGACAAGGCCAACATCAAAATTTCAGTTTTAACCTCCTTTTTTAATTATCATGATAAAGGAGAATTTGGCATCTTCAGACACGTGCACGGTGTAAAATATTCACGCATCTGACTGTCAATCATTCAAGTTCCGCTCTGATCGTAATCGTCAACGCAACGTAAATTCAATTTCAATTGTTTTACTGCTTTTATTTTCAGTTGCTGTTCTTCGTGCCTGTTATTCTTCTATTTTGTGATCTCTCTCCATCTTACGGCTGGCGAGCTTGGTCCACATCACGGCCAATGGTCAAGTCCACAACACGCCAGCCCGTCTGGGCAGCCACTACACCGAAACCGACACCATCAAGGCCGAAAATTTCAAAGAAGAGATGTGGTAGGATCGTAGACAACCTCCCTCAGTACGCCAAAGAATATGATAGGTCTCGCCCACTGTGTGTGCGCCGCAACGAGTCCCAATTATTCGAAAGGCTCAAAGACGTGGGTGGCTGGAACCCGAGGTACGTGGCCCTTAACAGAGAAGAGGCATGCAAATTTACCGACCTTTCTGGAGATGCGTATGCCGTAAAGAAAAGATCCCCAGGCCGTCTCATTAAACCTGCACAGTCGAGACAAAAGCGCTCTATACGAGGATGTTGGAGTCGAGGCTATGTTCCAAATGGCAGTAATTTGAGGCACATGTGTACCGAATGCGCGGCAACCACTCAGCTTCCCGCCAACGTTTTCCCGCCATTCATCAACGAGGCCATCTGCGGCGATGCTGACCACTTTTGCTACCTTCGCAAAGGAAGATGCGTTCAAAAATTTATCCAGTTTACCTTCCTTCAGGCCACCGGAGATTTTGAGCTAAATGACGACTTAAGCAACGCTCATGGGGTCGACATCTATGAAGAAGAGTATGAAACTTATGAGCAAAACGTAAGGTCGTGCTGTGAATGTCGTATGTTTTCATTCGTATTCGGCGGTCGTTAGCATTCTTTGCCTGAAAGAAACCGCCTTGCTAAACAGTTTTTTACTCATCCAGGTAGAGTTTTCAGTTGAAAACTGTGTATCGTGTACCCTGGTTTTCTAAGTAGTCGTTTTGTAAGAGAATTTTTTTCATTGTTTGAGCATTTACACCAATAAACCTTTGAAAATGAATATTTTGTGTGGTGCGTGATTAGCCAACGTAATGAGGATTGAGAGAGAGGTACGCTTTCCTCATCCAATGCCTTCCGCTTTAATCGAAAGACAGGTTTACAGTGTGAAAAATTTCCAAAAGTACTAAACTAAAACAGAACAAGAATTTGAGCTGAGAATCATTGTTCAAAAGCTTTTTTTTACGAACAACCTAGGGAGCTTTAACAACGACGACGGTGACGGCAGCGAAAACATCACTCTTAAAATGAATTCGCGTTTTTTCAAACGTTGTCGCGATTTTTCCAACTCGCTTTAAATGTCAAATGTACGTGAAATTTCCTGGAGCTGAATTCTTGGAGACTGTTCCCAAGTATTAAATTCGTCGTCGCGTGTGCATGTTTACGTTCTCCATAACACGGCCCATCAGGAAACTCGGCTTCACGTCCTAGTCGTGCAGTGACGGCAAAGCTGAAGAAATATAACAAAAAGTGTAATGCACGTGCAGAGTTGTTGTTTGGTTTTTAAGCCTGTTGCTTTTTTGATGTTCTCGTTGCCGTCGCGGTCGTCGTTGCTAAAGCTACCTACTTATAAAGCTCCCTACTTTAAGAAACTAGGATGGCAACGCCAACGAAAACTTACGTCACTTGAAAATATAAGTTTGCGTTACTAGGGAGCTTTAACAACCTTAGGAACTTGACGTATGCTTGAATTTGTATTTCTATACAGTTTTTAAATGGTAAATTATGTTAGATCACCTCCTTTTTATTTAGTTGTAAAGCCCTAAATAATTAGTTATAATTTAGCACAATTGTAATTTTGCTTTTGTAAACCTTATCGCAATTCAGCTCTTGGCTGTAAGTTTTAAGGTGAATAAACTATCTATCTCATCTATCTCTATCTCTTACTTGTACTACTTTGCGTTTATTCCAATTCGTTCACCTTATACAATGTGACCGAACTATCCAGTTACAGAACAGGTGGGAATCGGCGATGTTTAAGTTGCAACTGGAACAGAGAATTTGGTAATTTCCGATGTTCTTTAGCCGAGTATGGCAAAGAAACGTACCAAAATTTATGACGCACGTAGAGGGCCATTGTTTTTCTCACTTAATCCTATTCAGTGTGCGACGTTCTCATTGCCTTCGAGATTTCGTTAGATTTGTTCGAAAATATTCGATATCTACTTCATCAGATGATGCGCTGCGCATATTGCAGTCATGTTGCTCAGAGATTAAGGTCAAGAGAAAACCAGGAATTTTATCATTATGTAGATAGCCGTAAAAATAGCAAGCAGGTATAAAGTTTAACAATGTGAAGCAATTTCATTGACCGGAGAGTTACGTGATGGGAGTTATCGGTTCCATCAGAGGAACGTCATTAATCACGCGAACAGCCTTGTTTTGAAGTTTAGAAAGAGGGATATCATAATTGTTGAGAATTATGTATTATATTCAAAGTGACGGCACAAGCATACTCGGAAGAAAGGAAATCCGAGTGCTCCTATTAGAAGTCGAACCTAAGACCTTCGGATTACTAGTTCGGATTCTCTACCACTGAGCTATAGGAGACTCGTGGGAGCTACGGCCATTAAACTAGGTTTGTGTGACCAACATCCTGTATACTGCAAGTATTTGAATGTCAGTGTGTGGCTTATGCGCAATGGAATAAATGTGTAAGAAAAAATATACCATCACATTTATTCCACCACAATTGTTTTCCCACAGAAGACACTCTTAAGTAAGATGAGGAAAATGAGGGTATAAGACACAGAGACGAGAGGATTGAGTTGTGAGATTGTAACGTCATAGTCTCTTGAGCCTAGTCATGGTGTTTAAATTTTTCGGCATATTTTCGATATGATCCTGTGGCCTTGAATTGGAAGTTAGTTCAAAATTGCTTCAACGCGACTGATGTGTAATCAGGGAATAGTTTTACATAACGCATAATTTTGTTATTTTTGTTCAAATTTACTAAAGGACACAACGAAATAAGTCAGTAATTTCCCTGTAGCCAAACTGATTGATCTGGCCTTAAACAAGAAGTACTGTTTTCATTTGCTAAAATAAAATACCGGGCTAAATCGGGGGGAGGGGGGATCCTGGCTAAATAAAGTTTGTTTAATCATTATCCGACTGTTGTGCGAGATAAGCGACTGCGTCAGCTACTTTTAGAATTATAACCTGAACACTTTCAGTTAATTTCAAAGTCAGTCTCACGTGCAACCTCAATGGAAACGTAAAAATCCCTGTGAAATAGCTAGTCCCGGCCTTTAAGCTCGTCATCCTAAGATCCTAGCTCGAAGGCTTGGTCGCATAGGGAATTTGAACTTTTTCGTTGATGCATGGTTTATTAAGGCACTGGTGATGTCACTGTTGCCATCTTTACAGTTGATAGCAATGACGACTGCGGTTTATGTTGGAAGGGCCGTAACCTTGCACAATCCTTTGTTTTAACGTTCACATTACAGCTGAATATTATAGGATCGTTTCTATTGGTCAGTTGCTCCAACACATTTTAAGCTGTATTATGGTTTGTGCACGGCCGGTCAAGGCCAAAAATGCAAACCAAAAACTGATATACTGAACAAAAAAGGCTTGTCTGTCTTCCTAACCATTTCCTTTTATTAACCCGTTATCTAAAAGAATTTGGGTATTATATGAAAACCTGGAAAACGGAATAGTGTGGGCGGGGTATTAGAGCGCTTTCCATTTGTCAGACTGAGAACTGGCCGCCCATTTTAACCATTTCGCAAACGGACTGTGTTAATTTGAACGACAGTTATGCTCACCTCGAAATACCCAAAGCCCGTGTTGACCTCATGCAGACCTGAGATGAACGCCACCGACTATGTGGATCACATGACGAGCAATGTCCTAAGAGGGGGTATGCATCTACACTCATTGGATCCTACCCCGAACCAGTCCCTCTCACAATACAACTAAAACATAATGAGCCGAGTAAAGACAAACATCCTAGTCAAAAGAAAATATTTCATTTTTTTAATTGCTTCCAAATGGCGCTCACTACTCTCAGAATGTGCCATTTTGAAAAATTCGAAGAATCAGGCCTTCACTGAATTGGTGCACTCCATTTACGGATCGACTGGTCTGACTGGCCAGTGCTGACAAAAGGAAAGCAGCCTAAAGACTGACTTGGTGAATCTCTTCAGCGCGGATAAGTTCAGCTATATAATAACAGGGAATAATAAACAGAGCTAAATAACAAATACTTCTGTCGAAGGGAATAATCTATTTCGAGGAAAAAATTCGCCGTACGCACTTTTTTACACTTTAAACTTTTCTTATTATTTTCAACAAATATATAAAGACAATTTACACAACCCGCGTGTAGAATTAGCTAATCTTGACGGGTATTAGTAATAGACAAAAATTAAAAAATTACAATATTGCTAAAACATCGGCACTACAACGTAAGACTGTGACATGCAGTTGTAAACGAAACAAATAGCTATTAGGTATAATAATTTGTAATAAACAAAAATTAAGTATTAAAGCTAAAAGACAACAATATTGCTACAATATCACTACAATATAAGACTAAGACATGCAATTTAAAATGAAACATGTAACGAAACAAATAGCTATAGGGTACAACAATTATTTGCATTAAATTTCAAATTCGCCGTAGCTACTTTCCAGCACCAAAAAATGAAAATCCCCGGCACTGACAACAAACCCTGACATCTTGTTCGAAAGTTTCCATTTCCTCGACAAAAACATCATCGTCAAACTCCTCACTAAGATCGTCATCTCGCTCGAAATCGTCAGTGAATCGAAGGAAAGTAAATCTTATTATCTGTTGTTGGCAGCCTCCTATGTTTTGAAAACAGCGACGTTCGTTGCCACAGATTACTTCGTTGATGAATCGCGGGAAAACCCCCGGTAGTTCGGTGAAAGCTGAGCATTCGCTGCAAAGACGCCTGAAGTTTCCGCTTGTGGCTGAACCTTGGGGCCTGCACTCGCGAAAGGTAGTGACTGAACGCTTGCGTCTTGTCCTGGCGGCTGCGCCAGTTAGCTCCCTCTCAACTTGGTCGCGAACTGAATTTTGTATGCCCTCCAAAGGCGATTGGTTGACTTGAGAGGAATTTTGCGCGATGCTGGTGAGATTTGTAGGCAAAGGCAGCTGATCGAAGGACAAGTCAACAAATTGAAGTGCTTCCTCTCTGTTGATTGCCATGTATCGAGGATTGTAGCCGGTACCTCCTTCTTGCAGCTTACGAAGCAACTGGATTTCATTCAGTCGAAGACAGATCGGACCTCCAACGCGCTTCTTTGGAAGTTCATGCACGATAATTTTGCATTCCTCTTGAGGGATGGTAGCGTTTTGTGATGTCGGGCGTGGAGTTGGTGTTGTCGGAGGCTTGGTTACCCGGTGTGCAATGCGGGTCCTGTATCGATGATAACGATAGCGATGATACCGTTTTCTTGTCCTGTAGCGGCCATGGGTTTGGGAAACTTCCGACAGAAGAAGCATTACAGGAATGAGAAAAAGAAACTGTTAAAAAAGAACAGAGAAAACGTAATCAGTATAGAACCATGAGGGAGTTTTTAAGGATGGTGCCTACGTTTGTTACTGAGCATATGTTCTGCGCATCTCGAGATACTCGGGTTTCCTATGGGTGGTGCCTACTAATACAGGGATATTTTTGCGTGGTTTAAAACTATGCGGAGAAAGCAGAACTTAGTAAGTGCTCTTGGTATCCAAAGAGAAAATTGGGGGTAACCATGCATTTTTCAGAGATAATAAACTAAGCTTCAATTTGGGAGAAAATGCCATACATTGCTTTGTATTTTACAGCTTTTTGGTATAAATGTTGCTTAATTATTTCTAAAAAATGCGCGGTTAAGCCCAATTTTCTTCTTGGATTCCTATAGCCCTTGCCACGATCTGCTTTTTCCGCAGTCATAAACTGCGCAAAAATGCTTCTGTATTAGTAGACACCATCGTTAACTTATTCGGGGGCAGTAGGAAACAAAATGGCCAGCCATCAAATCTTCTCCAAAATTCAGTGTGTTCACAAAGGAAACAAAGAGCACCACACGTTTGTAAAGCACTGCGGTCATTTAACAAATCGACTGCAGTTTTCTATGGTCTATACTCTTATAGACCATAAAATGACGTCAAAAAATGTTCAAAGCTCAAGTGGAACCACGAGCCGCAGGCGAGTGGTTTCACTGCCAAGTTTTGGACATTTTATGGCGTCATTTTATGGTCTATAAGAGTATAGACCATAGAAAACTGTCGTCGATTTGTTTTTTACAATAACATGGAAAAAGTACGAGCGGAATTGGCTATGTTTTTCGTTGAGAAAGCGCGCGCGTTACATCTGACGTCATTATTATTGTCTGTACTCTTATAGACAATAGCTACGAGCCAATCAGCGCGCGAGAATTTGGACAGTTATTGTAAAAAGCTTATTTGAATCACTGGGGGGTAATTCCTATAATGGTCTATACATAGGGCTCCATCCGAAAGGGATACCTTTTTCAGGCTTGAAGTATATAAAAGCGTAGGGATTTCTCGAGTTGAAGTATAAAATTGGTAGGGGAAATTGTTGTCTAGGTTTCAAAATATCTCGAACAGACACAACGTAAAGAGATGTAGTGCTTCTAAGGTATGTGAAAGGGGTACCATTTTATATAGAAGGGATATAAAACGGTTTCCTTTTCTGTTAAAAATGGTATTTATAAAAGTGTAGGGGTTTGGATCTCGGGGCGGAGTCTCCCCTTATATTAATGAAAACTTTGCTGAGTAACCCCACCCCCCCCCCCCCCCCCGGGAATTGAATAGCAAACTAGGACAAGCAATGACAATTACACGTTATCAAAGGTTTCCACCTCGCTCGTGGAGAAATGTAGTTATGAAAGCTAATTTTATGATTAAGGGAAAGAAAAGCTGAAGTCAAAACTGAAAGGCAAAGATTTTTTGGAAAGATTAAACTGGAAACTTCGGACCAAACCCGATTTAGTTCAATCGTGCTTTTTAAAAACTGGCTCTGTCGCTGGTTTCATATAGAACTGCTACACCGTGCTGACGAGTTCCAATAAGAACGAAACAGCTGTCCACGGTTGCAGCCCTGTTTTGTCGGTTTCTGTCGGGTTGTTGTCTCGCAAAGTCAACTCTTACACGTAGTATCAGCCTTGCAGTTTGTGTTACTGTTCAAAAGCTTCTCTTTCATTTGAATGCGGGTCACACTTTGATATACATTCAAGAATACAAAGGAAGAACTAACACGCGCAGCAAAGTACACAGCCAAACAGAAAGTACTCTCCAGGGTGACAAAACAAAGCAAAACAACACAAGCAATTCAAACGTTAAATTACGAAACTAGGCATTCAGTCATTATAACCGCCGAGTGTCTAGACGGTCACGGAACTGCAGCTATAGAATAACTGACAATTTATTTATTTACTGGACTTAGCATAAAGGAATAGACAAACAAGCGGATAAGATAACAGGGCAAAAAACAGTGACACAGGCTTGGAATCCACAAAAGCTTGCGTCAATTAGTGATGAATATTGTTTGTGTTTGTATGCATAGTTTCATAGTTTTTAATCGATAATTAAAGTCATCGATTTCATGGCTTTTTGACTGTGAATATTTAAGATAGTGGCTTCGTGTTTTCTTCACGTTTAAAAAGAGCAAAGGAGTCTAGCTTCACAGTGAAAAGAAGCAAAGAGTGTGAATTGCTGTCTTTATTGATGGCTTTTCGGTGAAAAAGAAGAATTAAGGTATTTAGGATTGGGTTGGGAGAGGTGTCCTTCACGTCATAAGAGACCTTTGGAACGAAGGCACAAATACTGAAATTGGTTCTTTCTGAAAACAGTAACAACTTTGGTCTAACTTACTTAAAATTTAAATTAAACTCTTCACTCCATGAATATTATAAACCGCTACATGCACACGCCAAGTATTTTCTTTTTTAATTCCTACTCAGTTTCCACTTTTTGCGACTAAAACAAATCTCGAAAATATCATAGAGATCATTTGTGAAATCTGCATGCATTATTATATTCATGGTCTAAACAAACATAATAAACTTTAAGATCGTTAATTAACTTGCGGATATTGCCATACCACCAACGTTGGCGCAGACACCGCTTTCAGCCGACCAATAATGTTTCTTGTCATTTCGGCCAAAATTGGGACAAACTTCACTGTAATCACCCAGAAACAACGCTAAGATAGTTTTAAAATCGTTGACAAATGGTGAACGAAATATGTACACACGTTTTTCAGAAATAACAAATCCTTATACCCAAGATGCCTATTCGAAAGTGTTCCACAAAGATAATTAACGTAAAATGAATACTGCAAAACAGTTTTTGGCGTTAAAGATTTCAGACCACTCTAAAATTTCGGATGCCGATACTTTTTTTTAATTGCTCTGGGAGAAACGACACTTTGGTGGGAATGATTTGGACACGAAACTCTGACACTTGATGAAACAAAGACAGTCCAGCAAGGTAAAGTGAAGATTGGAAGAGCTGGTATTGTAAAGTTGTACGGGCTACAGTCAACTAGCTGACATTCATTGCTTATATAAATTAACTTTTACCGGAGCGAGAAAGAATGCGTGTACCTTAAGTTTTAGCTCCATGAATCAGTACTTCACTTGTCTTCCTCTTCCGCTAAAATTGAAACCAAAGCTTTAATGACAATACAAATAATGAATCAATACTCGAGCGTTTCAAAAGAGAGAAAAATATTCAGTTTTAAGCCTTACCAAAGGTTGTTTGAAGGAAAGAAGAGGCCTACAACACTAGCCTTCCACGTTCCAAAGACTTCTTTCCTTTTCGAAAAGCAAGTCTACTGCGTGAAGATTTGGAGCCGTCTTTAGCTGCTCTCCGGCTTCTCCACTTATAAAGGGGCAACCCCAGACCACCAGAGTACATTTATAGCAATTGCCATGGCGATGACGAAAATAAACATTATTTCATGAATACATGTACAAAAAGTAGACGTCTTCCCCTGCGGCTTATCATTGTAAAGAAGATATTTGCTTTCAGATGAAAATGCAAGGTAGACCGCATGCGAAGTTGATAACTAGGACACTTCGTGTGCATCTATGCGTTATGTCATAATTTCTTCACCCTTCGTCCTTATTTTCATTTGCAATTACATTATGGTATCAATGCTAAGATCGTCGAATTTGAACAGATAATTGTTATTCAAACCTCTCTATGGCCAGTATTTTTTATATTAAAAATAAGGTACTCGGCGATATTTCACGTTTCAGATATCGTATGACGTTAGTCTTGGAAACGCTTCATTACCTATAAAATTAACGAGATCGTTCCACGTCCCATTCATGACTTAAGGGCTTTAATGTGAGCGACAAGAAGATGATTGTATAAAAACAACGACTAATAAGAAAATCAGTACATATGATCAAAATTCGATCGTGCGTTACAGTACAGAATTTTCACTGTTTCAGTTGTGCTACTATTAAATAAGAAAAAGAAAAAGTTTCTAAGTTGTGCTGAACTCATTTTCTAGAAGCTTGTCTTGAGCGTAAATTTATTTTGAATGACATTGCTCCATGTGCTATTTTTTTTAACTGCCGGCATCTTTAATAAGCTTCAGTCGGCGTATTTGTTTTGAAAAGCAGAATTTCCTGCGGGCTCGACTGAAAAGCAACTTAAGACGTGGCATTGGCGTCAAAAGTTCTTAAAAATAGATTCAGTAACAGTTATTAGTAATAATTATTTACCATTTCCGCTAACGAAATATTGCATTTCAGACCATCCCGCAAAGTCTAAAATAAATTGATATTCGAGGAGAATGTAAATGAATATCTTTCTCTTGGGAAATGTGCGACACACCTACCCAATTTATTTATCGATCGAGGCAATTTAAGAGCATCAAATCTAGATTCAGTCAATATAATACCTTCCCACCCCTCCCCCCTCAAAAAAGATGTCTATAACATAGAGAACATATTATAGTGTACCAGATAATGGTCTTGGAATAAGAACCGAAATATTACATTTATATCTTGTTGTTTTCTCTTCTTGTTGATACTTATGTTTTAAGTTAGCAAGATGTTTTTCGGAGTTGTTTTTCTATTGCAGTCTGATCGCTTTCAACTGATTACGTGACGGGATTGTGTGCAGCAGTTTCCATTCGCCCAAAAAGGCCACATGGTAGTCGTTCACGAATAAACATCCCATGTATTCTTCTAGTTCATTAGCAAACAGGTCGCTTTCACCGTATTTTTATCCGTATGTTCATTCGTGTCTATCCTTAAGCTTCTTAAAGATCAAATTGCTAAGCTGTAAATGCCAGTCTCAGTGGCTTTTGTTAATGCCCCTAAGCAGTTTGATGTTCTGAATATTTCTTTCAAGAACATCAAATGTCCGCGGGGCAACTATCAGCCGAGAATCCCTCAACGTTTGTAAGCACTCTATTGTATTATTAGTCAGTTTGTAAATAAATTGTTATGCGTGCTTATGGCAGCAACATTCATTGACAACCTCACCTGCTATCCCTAAACTGTACAGATTTCTAAAAAGCTGTGAATTAGAAATTCAAGTGGAGAGATAGGTAGCCTGTTTTGGTTTCATCGATACTCAAAACATTCCACACTTTTAAAACTTATATTAATTAGCTGAAAAACTCTCAACTACGATATTCGACTCTCCAGTTTGAGTACAGACAGCGGGGGGTTGTACAAAGGTTCAGTATTTTTTTACTTGAGTCCTTTGTCTTTGTTCTGGCAATTTCAGCAACATTCTATTTAGTCTACCTTTCACAACTGAGATATTGAAACAAGTGTTACAAAAACAAATAATAATTCAATGTTGGATCATGGTGTAAGCGGTATACTGAAGCCGTGTTCATTTTCCTCTGGAGCCAAATATTTCTTACATACTCTACCGCGAAATTCAGGATTTATTTTGTTCTCTAAGGACACTTAATTTCGGTGTAAGTGACTTGTTATGATCGTTCTGTTCACTTATATTGAACCGAACGCATGCTAAAAGTTTAAGTAATTGTTCATACCAGGTTACACAAAATGATTTTGTAGTGCGTCTTCGCCACAAACCGGGAAGTCATATGCAGAGATCTCTATATATAGACCTGGAGAATCAGTAGCCAATATTTCCAATCAGGCATTAGGAAACTGTAAGCTCAACATCATGCAGTTGATGTCCACCCACGCCTAATATGACACACCTCTAAAACGTAAGTACTACAGTTGTCTACAATTATTAACAAACATAGTTATCAAAGTCTTATCTAACACATTTTATTGTTTGTCCATTTTCGATTTCCGGCCGGTTTTTTCCCAGGTGGAAGTTTGCGGGTGGCAAATACACTTCCTCGGGGGAAGTTTTAAAAAAAGCGATATACTTAAAATTCGATGAACATGAGCGATGTGATATCATGTTAAAAATTAGAACGTTTCGTGCTGATCTGTGGATCATGACATCGTTACATTGTCCTTATTTTAATTTACAAGTTCATTATGGTGTCAATGTTGGGATCATTGAAATTGAACAGATATATATAATTGCTATTGAAACCTATATATAGTCAGCATTTTTAAAAATAAGAATGAGCTACTCAGCGATATTTCTTTTAAGACTTAACCAATTTACATATCATAGCGTAACCTATGACGCCAATCTGCTAACCGTTTATTATCTAACAAAATTATTGATTTATATCTCTAACGGTTGGATGGTTGCCATAAAAACAATGACAAGAAATGAAAAACTACCCTGGTTCGTGTTGTTTCAAACAAGAGAAAATTGTTTGCTTTGGTGAAAGAAGGAAGCAAATGCGTTATTTGTGCTAAGCTCGTTTTTAATTTCTCAGGAAGCTTGACTTCAGTGTAAATTTCATCTAACTTTGGCTTGTCAGCATTTTCAGTGGGCGTAGTTCTGTGTGGTTGTAAGTGCAGATAGTATTGGACCTCTTCTTCCTATTTGATTGATTGTGCCTGAACTCGCTTAAGGGGTATAAAGAAGTATTTTTGTGTGTTCAGTATGACTAAGCAGGGAAAGCATATCTTAGCAAGGGCTATTGAAATCCAAAAAGAAAATTGGGAGTAACCACATATTTTATTTTAGAAACAAACAGTAAAATACAAAGCAATGTATGGCGCTTTTTTCCAAATTCAACCATTATTATCTTTGAAAAATGCATGGTTACCCCAAATTTTATTTTTGGATACCAAAGGCACTTGCGAAGTTCTGCTTTTTCCGCATAGTTTTAAACCGCGCAAAAAAATCCCTGTATTAGTAGGCATCACCCATAGGAAACCCGAGTATCTCGACATGCGCAGAACGTATGCCCAGTAACAAACGTAAGCACCGTCCTTAAGTAGTTTTCTAGTGTTTGCAGCTACCATTTCACTCACTTCAATTGCACTGGAATTTTACGAGCACTCGTTTGCCGAAAGTGTATGGGACCACCAGAGTCTCTATATGAGACAGACAGCAATGGCCACGGCTCCAATCACGTCTACCCAAGGAACCGTTAGACGTAAGGTTTGGCTTTGGTTTGGTCGTACCCAGTTTGCAATGGGCGCGTCCATCAGAGTACAAAAAGGAGGCATGCACGGGCTGCACTGAGAGGCTTCTAACTTCCATCAAAAAGACGAAATGGCACTAGAAGGAACACATCGGACAACTCCCTTGCCTTCTTAAACCACAGACTGTCAGTCAGTTCGTCCGACACCTTATTTGCGCTAGTTTTTCTACATCCACAGTCCTTGTAGATTGATCTTTGGCTGAATAGTGAAAGGCGAGGTTTACCTCGAGGTTCCCGGGTGTTGAAAATTGACTGAAATCTTGCAATGAGTGTTCTATGCATCCGATGACGCAGAAAAGTGGAATGTATCTCCTAAGCGTTTCTGTTGGTTTCAGTCAGGGGAACAATCTTCCCGTCATGACTATCGGGAGGAGCCGCACATCTTACAAGTGTTTAAACTGGGCAGCATCTCCTATTAGTTGTAATGGATCAGAAGTACATTGCTTTGATTTGCTTCAGGGCATTGAAGTCTAATCTTTAGATTGACTTTGGCAATGAGTGGCAACATGAGATATCCCCCGTCACCAAAAAAACAAAAACCAAGTAAGTCAATATACTGCCCCTGACAATCTTGTTGTCTACTAAGTTGGATTTGAATTGTACAATAGACGAACAGATTATCCCTATATTATGTTGGAAAAACAGCATCTGTAAGTGTCATCTTCATCATCTACTCGCACTTCGTTTCCATTTTTCTCCACTGCAGTACCGTGTGTACCTTCATAAGGGTGGACGAAGAACTTGAGTTTGAAATAAACGCTTGGAGATTTTTGTGAGATTGAAATTTTCTGGTAAAATTTTTCGTTTACAGTCGTTTGGCAGCGACTTTTTCTGGGACCAGTTTTGCCCCGATGGGACTTTTTTGGGGTCGAACAATTTGGCCTTATTTGTATCTCCCCGTCACTAATATCCCTGAGTATCTACCCTGGCGTGGCTTCCTTTAAAGATAGTTTATCTTTCCAGATCTTCGGCAACAAGTAACTATAGATGTCACTACAAGTTTTGTTGTCCATTTAATGCAAGAATTTCCACTGAGTGTGATGACTGGGTGTATTCGTTGTTTCTCAAAATATTCAAGATTATTGCGCTAGGAAACCGCTGTGGAAGGTTGGCTGCAGCTCTGCGAAGCCCCATCCTTTTAGTCGAGGAAACCCTTTGCAGTGTTGGGATTTTAAACTTGTTAACTTTTATTTTCCCTCTTTTTGGAGCTTTTCCAACGCTCTTGTACAAAAAACACCACGGATATTTTAACCAGCTTTTAGCTGTTGCAGGGTTAGCTTACCCATCAGGGTAAAGTTTCAAAGCCCCACACGTCACGTGGGTCTTTCGAAGTCAGAAAATAATTATACCACTGTTATGTTCTGTTTCATCATTGCCCTGATACAGGTGTCATATCCAAAACCAGCCAGAGTGTCATTTACTACTACTGGACATGCATTATCAGCAGCTATGAAACTGAAAAGACTGCACCATTCAACCACGCTTCTATGAACAGCGAACATTGCTATATATACGTTTTTATTTTATATCTGTGAATTATGTCAATTCATGTCCAAAAAACTAAACTAATGTTATCCAACCCGACCAGATGCCATAATTTCCGGTGCCTATTTCCAATGAAAACCTTGGATAACATTGTTCGTTCAACGGACTTGGAGGGAAGATTGTGTTTCCTCAAATTTGTTGGTTTAAAAAGAACACAGAATGAAACAATAACCAAACAGTATAAAACAGCTCATACTAACAATGCTTTGACCTTGTATTCAGAAAGACTTATTAACGTGCCTTATGGAAACAGGATCTGGAAGCGCTATGCTACCATCCTGGACCGCAGCAGTGTTGACCATATCCGTACCATAGCATAACATAGATTTTTACTGATACGACATTTCATCAGCCAGTCTGCCATCCACTTCACCGTGGGTACCAAGAAAAACAGTTAGATCACCTTCCCCGGCAGGTAACAATTTGTAGAATGCCAGGCTGCCGCCTCACCACAAGCATCCGCAGGAAAACCAACACACACTTGTCAACACTTGTAACCTATGATTCATAATCATACAATCCTCACCAATTTTTTGGTTCGAAGAAAGTTTTATTTCCTGCTTTCTGTCCTTGTTCAGCGAAGATACCAGACTACTGAAATTCTTGATGAAAACCCGTGGCTGAGGTTAAAACATGCAACCCCACAGTGTGGCAGGTCTGGCACCATACCTAAGTCACAGTTAGTGAGACCTAAGGACGCGGTTTACTTTACTAAGGAAGATGGTTAGGCTACACCCTAACAACGTCAACAGGGATTACGGAAGTTCGTGAGGCATTGATACCAACCACCAAGAAACACAACAGGAGACCTGAACAGCTGCGGACTTCCCTGAACACCAAGGGTTGGAATCCAACAGGTTACCTTCGCGATCTAAGTGGTGAAACCTAAGAAGTCGAGCTCATCGCCTACTAAAGACTTGCAGTAAGCAGTCGAAACGTCACGATCTACAACTTAACTGAGTCGAGTGACTACATCGTAGACAAATACTTATTTTATTATAATTCTACCACGATTGCGATGTATGTATGGCTAACGACCTCTTCACGTCATCAACCAAATCTGATACATTGAATAATTAATACTGTCTTAGAAACTCGTTGTAAAACATTTGATCACGAAAAACACCATGGTTCCTGCAAAACGTCCTGAAAGACCAATATGAATACAGTTTTAGCGAAGACGTAACAAAATCCAGTACTTGCTACTAATCAATGTTAGCTGTCCGAGTCACTAGTAGATCAACCTAAAATTATCTACTGTACAATCTTGGTAACAAACCGCTAGCTGTATAAAACTTTAAATGTTTTAAGGGTCTTATCAGTGTTAAAGGCCAAGAGGATCCAGTTGCAGATCGCCGCGAAAACGCCAACAGAAATACAAATTCTTGATGTTCTGGCGACATATTACTATTGTTTTTTATTTATATCAGTCTTCAAGAATTAAACATGGACTAGTGAACCCATGATAACTTCTAATTATTTCAGCTTATGCATGTGAGACAGCGAGGCCAAGAAGTGAAAGTACAGTAACATCTAGGATGGCTTTCACTTTGACTATTTCTTGTTTACGTGGGTAAATGATTTGTAACCGGGGTCTTATAACCTGCCCAACCATTCTTACAGACACATGACAGTCTGTGACATCATGGTCGGACAGAAACTGCAAATGCTCAGAACAAAAATTAATCTTCCAAATCGGCACTCTTAATCCCCACGAAATAAACGAACGCTTTTCATTGGACTAATGTATTCTTGTTTTCCATGTTACCATTCACCAACCAATAGCGTAGCTCCACTGCTCACTATATAAACCACATACAACCCACAATTCCTTGATTCACTCTGACAAAGGGCTAACGCTTGGAACGTCAGCTCGCCAGTCTCTTTACGGTGGCCAATTTACCTTTAGTTATCAACTCTATTGATAAAACCAAACATTCGTTTCCACTCCCCACCGACGCAGCACCACAGTTTCTTTAGAAACCACCCCTGTGAGGGATAACAGACAAGAACGCTAAACGACGAAACCTCGTGATTACCAGTTGTTTATTCCGAACACTCCTTTAACACTTTTTAACAGAACGAAAGAGGTTCGCTAGGGAAAAAGAAAACGAGAAAACTTATGAACATATAATAGAAATAACGTAAACCGGGAACGAATAAAAAAGTACAAGCAGAAATAATTCTTACCGAATGTTTGTACTGGCAAGCGGAAAACACGTTCACAACTTGAACCGAAAATTACAGCATCAAACTGAAATGACTGTGAAAACTAACGACTAAATTTCCTGCGCTTGCATATATATATATTTGTACTAATTAGTCCCTTAGGGACGCAAAATAACGAAAAGCTCTACATACAAGTGAAAACACGGATGCGAAACAAACAAAGTTGTAGAAGAATGTCACGCAGTAAATAACAGTCCGCAACAACCCCCTTATCCATTTGTCTTCTAAAACAGGAGGAGAGATATAGTAGGGGGTGGGGCATAAACCGGGACTGAATACAAGCTGAAGGGAGTTGACAAATTCAACTGGTCGCTCGACACACTTTTTTTTTGCTATCAAATGAGACATTAGATGTTGACTGCGAATGAAAGGCGAAAGTTCAATACAATGCACTCTTTGTTTAACTGTTTTAAATCTGATCTAGTATCAGCAGCTACTTATTAACAATTGATTCATGCGTCAGCGTGCCTCATCGAGATATGAAGCACGCGGGAAGTTTGGAGAGCACGAAAGATGCGTAAGAGTTGCTCGAGGCGTAGCCGAGAGTAACTCTAGCTTCTTGAGTGCTCTCCAAACTTCCCAAGTGCTTCATATCTCGATGAATGCACAGCTGACGCATGAATCAATTGTTTTATAACATTTTCAACGCGGTAGTTTTTAAACCCGTTGATTCTAGGTTGGCCAGAGGTTTCCCAAGCATTCAGCCAATGTGCAAAATGGCAATAAACAACCCCATGTTCGGTAAAAATACACATCTTTCAGGGTAAAAAAGGCAACACCCCTTTGGTCTACAGTAGTTAAACTTTCTAATTATGGAATAAAATACACTGGTTGCTAATTAAAAATTTTCCAGAAAACAAACTTGAAAATTTGATCCTCGCGTTACATAGGAGAATTCTTTCCGCTTGTCGGTTTGTTTAGATGTTTAAGCAAGATTTACGCAGTTGTCACGTCTCATGAATGAAAACAGAAAGAAAACAGACAACTGAAGCTTTCCTAAATGAAAAATTTATTCAATTAAGTCTTTCTTCTAAGAAGCAAAGGCGTACAATTTTTAATTCGAGACGATAAACGTGCAAGTGATTTGAAGGAACTGCAAGTCCATTTTGAAGTGAATTTATCGAACCGTGTGCACGGTTTTCAAAAATTTCGCCAAAAAACTGTTAGGAATACGAAGAAGCGGTCAATTAGAAAAGTATTTAAGTTCAAATTCACAATCAAACCTGTAATTTCTTGTGAATTGAATTCCCACAAGTACTCGAACGTTACCAAGAAAGTTCGTGGCTTATAATCAGTAAATAATGATCTGAAATGTCCTCTTGCTGATCGTTGGCTGGATAAAACAACAATATGTCCTTGAAGCACAATTTCTTCGTTAATTATCGGATTTCCGCTTTTGAAACTATCGAGTGTTCCTTAGCAGCTTTTCTTTCAGTTTATCGTTTCGAAAAGGTGTCTTTTCCCTCTGAGAAAGCGAAATTGGCACCTGAAAATTAATAGTTTTGCGAGACACGATGTAACGGGCCTTGTTCTCTTTTTTCCTTCTCTTTAGGTTTTTTCGGTAGTTAAAAACTCCAATCCCAAAGAAAAAGTGGGAAGAGCTTCTTCATCAGCTGGTTCCCTTGTTGCCATCTGTAGTTAAACGTTTTGCTGAAGATTTCTCCCGTCTTTGAATGCAAAATGGAGAAAGTCACTCACCGAGTTCTCGAGGCATTTGTTTGCTGACGTCATCAGCGTGCACAATAGGAATATGAAGCACGCTCGCGCAATTGAATTTGATTGCACGAATTTACTAACTATGTTATAAAAATAAATGACGTTGAGTTCTGATGAACAAACCTAAGTGAAGGAAACGATTCAAGTGGATATCTAGTACCAGTTAAGAAAAGAACAAAATAAATTCATCGTCGGAGCAAAGGTAAGTCTTAAATATTGATGTTTTTAAAGTTTATTCATAAATATCTCGTTAAGCTTATTAAAACCGCTTGATGTCCAATGTCAAGAGCACGACATTCACTAAACTTCAACATTCCGTATTTTGTTTCTGGCAGTTCATTGTTTGTTTGAGTTTATTAAAATGAGAAACAGAAAACGATAAGTATGCGGTAAGCCAGAATATTCTGATATTGAAAATACCTTTGTAACTAGTACGTCATGCACCGGTCGACGGTTCGTGTTTAAATGCAGCCGTGGTTAAATAAGCTCTCAGTGGAAAATTATTTCTTGGTTGTGCCTGCGTGACAATGGTAGAATAAGTAGGAAAATAAAAATTAAGGGCAATTTTCTTAACCCATTTAAGAATGACAATACTTGGAATGGCATTTTGGTGCGTTTTTCAATGACCTGTTCTCATTCCGGAATTGTTAGAATGCCACTTCATGCCATGATGGTATGAAGTGACATTGCGTTGGAGGCAACAAAATTAGCTAGTGGAATGATTCCACTGGCTAATTTTGTTGCCTCCAACGCAGATGCTCTTTGGGCTCGTAAGAGGCTACTAATTTTGATATCTTGGCGGGAATGAAAAAGCTTTCCGCATTCCGCTTTCGGAATGCTCGCTTTTTTTATGGTTTTCTATTCCAATCATCCTAATCACTTACGTTTCCATTCTCAGCAGGGGCGGATGTAAGGGGGGAGAGGGGATAATTCCCCCCTTTTCTCTTTTATATTTAAAAAGTTTTTGTAACCGTCTTTCCAATGGTATTATATACAATCAATCGTTTTAAAAATCTTCTGTCTTCCGGAGCCTTAACTTTTGGTCACAAATGCTCCGAGAATGCTGTAAAGCAGAATCTCCACGGATGTGAATTTTTCCATTGTGGTTGAGGGTGGTGGGGGTGGGACTCTTGCCGTCTGGCCACAATTTCTTCGTCCCCCCCTCCCCCAACCGTTCTTTTCAGTGGACTGCTAGGAAGTGCAATAGCGTCAGACATTCCGATTGAATTGTGAAGAACACGAACAACTCCTTTGGTGCTTTGTCACCTAAATTTAGTAACCATGGGAAACGTTGTTTTTGAAGAGACGAGCAAGTCGCTAACAAAGCAAAAATAAGACCATCTATGAATTTGGGAAAGCCAAAAGCAACTCCTAAATTCAGGCTGAGATAGGTATCTATTCCTTAAAATTCTGCGTTTTATAAAAATTTAGCTTAAATATCCTAATGAGTGCACTCAAAGTATCCCTTTTAAAGGCTAAAAAACGATCTTGGAAAACCGAGGAAACGAAATTTCAAGAATTTTCTTTCAATATCGGGTGCCCCCGTATTCTATGCATTCCCAGTTGAGATTAGACAGGAAAAACGCCCCTTTTTAAAAGGAACCTTCAGTTATCACGATTTGCCGAACAACAGCTATAACAATCTAACGTCCGATTATTGCATGTCGTCGAAATGCCTGCGGTATCACCTGTGATACTGTGATGGGCGAACGAAAATATCTTAGTCGCTAAAGTTTTAGCCGAAGGCGCGTCTGTGATGTTGATTTGCGTTGAACATCCCGCCCGGTGTGTCGCCAGTTAATTGCCCAAGCGCGGGTTCTTGTAACAAAAAATGGCGTTTTTATGGTGTGGTACAACACTAACCAAGTAGTTTCTCGATCTCACTCACTCACTCATGCCCATATGCCGGCTTGGCATGTAGGGCAACAACAAAATTAAGCCACTCCTGTCTGTCCCTGGCCAGCCTCTGAATGGTTCCCCAGGTATGATGTAAGGTCTTCAGTTCTGCTTCACGCCAGGTGATCTTGGGTCGTCCTCGCCTGCGTCTCCCCTCGTGTGTCCAGTGAAGGGCTGTGCGAGTGATGTTGTCTTGCTCCCGTCGCATGACATGTCCGATCCATTTCCATCGTCTTCGCATAATAATGGTTCCCATGCTGTCCTGGTTGCAGCGAGCAAGAAGTTCTTGGTTGAAGATGGTTTCAGGCCAGAATATACGTAGGATTCTTCTGAGGCTTTTCGTGTGGAAGGTGGACAGCTTGTTGAGGTACCTCTCTGTCATCCTCCAACATTCCGAGCCGTACAGTAGGGTGGAGATTACACAGCACTGGTACAGTCTTAGTTTGGTCTTGGTGCTGTACTGGGATGACTTCCAAACGTTGTTCATCATTCTAAACGCATTTCTGGCCTTACTGAGGCGGTTCTTGATGTCGCTGCCTGCCCCACTGTCATGTCTGACAGTGATGGGTTTGATACGTTCAGCATCATTACCTCCGTCTTCTTCTGGCTGATCTTCAAGCCTACTTGCTGTGCAAAGGTATTTAGACGGGACGTCTTCTCCTGCATGTGCTGGTGGGTATGCGACATGAGTGCTAGATCGTCAGCAAAGTCCAAATCTTCAAGTTGTGTCAAGAGGGTCCATCTGATGCCTCGCGCTTGGTCTGCTGTTGTCTGCCTCATCACCCAGTCGATTGTCAAGTTGAAGAGCATCGCAGACATACAACAGCCTTGTCTAACAACGGTCTTCACGCTGAAGCTGGTCTCGCTGCTTCCTACCCTGCATGTGAAGTTGTTGTCGAAACTCTTGATGACAAGAACAATCTCCTGCGGTATTCCATATGCCCGGAGAATGCGCCATAGAATCTCTCGATGGATGCTATCAAAGGCCTTTTCAAAGTCTACGAAGTTGATGTACAACTGTCTCTGCCATTCTGTGCACTGTTCGATGATGTTTTGCAGAGTAAATATTTGGTCTGTGCACCCTCTTCCTCGATCTACATCGTACTATTTCACCTTCCCTTCGCAGTGCCCGAGGACGCAAGCCAGAATTAAACTGTTCTTAACAATCTATAAGCTAACGTCCGATTCTCATGCCTCGTCGAAATACCTGCAGTACACCTGGGATACTGTATAGGCCAATGAGAATACGAGGTGCGTCTGAGAAGTTGATTTGGGTTTAGGACCATTTAGCATTCCGTCAGGTGCGTCGCTAGTTCTTCCAGCACCGTTTCTTGTAACAAAAAATAAAGTTTCTAATGGCGTCACAACGCAGTGTGCTTTCCTAAGGTAGATCAGTCTCGATTTACCTCGTATTTCACTAGTCCTATTTTACCATTCCTTTCGCTTTGTCAACTGTCCTTAAGATCATTTCTAATACTGTGAGAGGAGATAAATGAGAGAGCCTTGCCTTAAACTTTTATCTAAACAATTAGATAACGAAACACAACTTTAATGTAAATACAGTTTGTTGGGCGAAGCTTAGCTCACAGAGTTAGTGTGTCGGTTATACATCAAGACTAGAGGAAACTCTTGTGCGCATCTGAGCTTAGGATGACATAAACATTTACTAACTTACACACGTAGACGTCATCATAGACTGTGAAGTGCGTTCGTTTTGCATGCACTGTATTTACTTGAACTGACGTCGTGTCCCGATTTAACGTCCCCTCAAACCAACGTGATGTCTATTCCCGAGGTCCAAAGTGGCCTATCTGTGGCCGCCATTTTTAAACTTAACACCCCCATAATGTAGCCTGCGTAGGTGACGATATTGTCCGTGCGCGAATATAAAGGGGCGCCAAAATGGCACAAGGCAAGCAACCCAACGAAAGAAAAATCCATGCAACGTTTCCGCTTGACACTGACAAAGTTGTAAACACACCAGATTATTATGCGTTCTCCTACCGTCGAAGGAAATAAACTAGAGGGGCATGATTAGTTGTGTTTACCAACGGGACATGCTTGGACCTCAGAAGAAACTCATGATCAGAAACTGCCTGGCATAAACACCGATGGATCAAGACGGAACAAATCATTCTTTTCACACAGAAGTGAACGAGTATAGGAAACACCCAATGTGCTTTTTAGAAATAATTTACTAAGCTGAACTTAAGGACGGTACCTCCTAATAAAGAAGCATTTTGCGCAGTTTATGACTATGCAGGAAACTGCACTAACGAGATCTTAGCAATCTATAAGAACCAATCCAAAAAGAAACACGGGGTAAGCAAGCATTCTTCAGTAATAACCGCTAACAACAATTCAAAAACTCATTAAAAATTCATAAGCCCATTGACCTATCACATGGTCGATAATACATCACATGCAGTGACTATATCGATAAACCTCCTCCTTATTAGTATGCGGTGTTTTATCAGCTGATAAAACACTCCTCATAAGTATGCAGCGTTTTTCTCGTATGCTAATTTCCATCGCTCACAAAAGCATAATTGTTATGAACTCTATTGACACACGCTTTTCCAGGCCGGAAATGTTTTTGAAGCCGTTCAAAAAGCTCACTGCACGTGTTTTATCGTGTCTAAAACTACGAGGTTGCGCCTCTTGGTTTTAGACACGATAAAGCACTCCTGTTCGGTTTTTAAACATTACACAATATATGGCAGTTTTCTCCAAATGATGTTTAATTATCTCTGAAAAATGCGCGTGCGCTCCTACGTCAAACGTAATCCTGTGACAAAGTATTGCAAATTATGAAACAATCTCGTCAGTTTTTCATAGGACAATATAATACTAGTAAATTTAGGCGCACGTGTCTTACCATAACAACGGAAAATACTTACGCAGAAAGTATGTGTTATCAATACAGGAAACAGGCGTCTCTAAGACGAGCTTAAGAATTGTTTCATGCTTAGCGTGCGTTTATCGAGTTATGGATGCACGCGGGAAGTTGGAGAGCACGAGAGAAGCGTAAGAGTTGCTCGAGGCGTAGCCGAGAGCAACTCTAGCTTCTTGAGGTAGTTTTTCTTAACCTGATGCAATATTGTTGTAAATGAAGATGTACTTTATCAGTTCAATAAATTGCGAGTATGATATCTGTAGTCAACGGCACATGGTTCACTGGCTCAGAGAAAATTTTTTCAAACAATGCTATTAATCCGGGCGGAGAGAGTGTCCAAGATGTCAACACAATAAGCTGCGAAGCTGGCGGCTGTTTGTCTGCGGGTAAATATAAAGTTTTGGCGGCGCAGCTGCTATGAGTGACGTAAGCCGCGACAGCGAACGTCGTAAGCCCATTCGCTTTCGCCCGACAACTCGCCAGCCACGCAGGCTGTCAACACAGGTTTATCTATAGGAAGCTGATAAACTTTAACTTCAATTTTAAAAAGTTACCGAGAAAAGAAAATAAGTTTAAAACTCCTGTTTAAAATTATTCGTACAGCCAAAGGACATGAGGTACAGCATCTCACTTACCGAATTTACAATCCTTTCGGATCACAACGGCTGTGCGTAAGCATTTTCCCTGCCAAACCAACAAGAACGCTCGATGAATAAAAGGGAAAGGTTTTTACCCACCAAACCCGACAAGTGCTGACAGTGTTTCTTGCCAAAACATAACGCAAGTCAGAATTAACGAAAACCGATAACAGTAGCCCATTTTGAACGCAGTTTTTCATCAATTTTTGTACTGAAACTTCGTTAATTACACTATTTAAATCACAATATTTGGATTGAAATAGTGGAACTCGAATCTCGGCTCAAGTCCGAAATTCTGATATCGCATAGCTCTCAAAGGGGTTTGCGAAGGCTGTGAGTTAGCAATGGTCAGTTACCAGTAGAAAGTTAACGTCCATGAGTTGCGACCAGAGATCTTCAACATTCAAGATATTGCCAGCAGGATTTTGAAATTTCAGCATCTTGCCTGAAAATTCGAGATCGTCCCGGAAAGGTGTTGGAAATTCAAGAATTTGCAGGAAAGATGTAGCGGAATATGCAACATGTTGTTGAATCTTAACTCATCCGATGGTAACTTACCACCGAAACTCACGAAGGATAGTTCAACCGTTCAACATCGGCGTAAAAAACTAGTTCCTGCTGAATTGAATGTGTATTACGAAATTCGCAAAAGACTGAACTTTGTGGTAATAGTGTCTTTCATTGTTTCTTGTTTTTAATTATCCCAAGTGGAAGCAAAAGTTTGTAAAATTTGTCAATAGTTTAAGCTATTAATAAAGGCTCGTTTACACAATTTTTGATGCAATATTTCCGCACTAAATAGCATTTTTTTTCTCGTACAAGTCAACGACTTCAAATCGTACGTGTAAACCAGTTGCAATTTCAGAGCCATTTCAGCAAGCACCTTACAGTACTTTCTCTGAGAAAACCTGCAAACTGAATTTGCGTGAAGTTTCAAACATGTTCAAAACCATTGCGATATCGAGCTCAAATCGCCGCAGGTTTACACACTCGATTTAAAACTGCAACTTGAGCGTAACAAAAGTTTCATTAAGAAAGTGCTCGGTTAGCCTTTCCGTTATAAAATGTTTAGCCTCACTTTAGGTTTGCCAAAATTCTGGTTTTTGGTTTCATGTGGTTTCCTGTGAGTACTTAATTAATTACTGAATTCAATTAAGCTATCAGTGAATATTTAAGGCTCACTTATTGATATTAAACACCTTTATATCCAAGAGATTTGTTAGTAGTGACAGAAAATACTTGAGTCATGACAACAGTGGTTTCATTCCCTCAAGGTGAATATTTCTCCTCCACCCATCGAGGTTCTCTCTCTATAATTATAACACTTTGTCTTCAAGGAAGTTTGAATGCAAAATGAATGAACTGCATGAACTGCAATCATTTATCATATTATGGCCGTACTGCAAATAAAGTAATTGTAGGCAGTGTTGCAAAACTATCTATTACAAGCTAACCGTGAAAAATATAGACGGAAACTAAAATATGACATCAAACGAATGATAAATTGCACGTTTTGAGGTTAGTTTTCAACCGTAAGAACCATATGAACGTACGAATTTGCTGTAAATTCCACAATTCACATGAGAGGCAAGAAATGACAGTGTCATTAGTGCCAAAACGTTTTTGCATGGAATTACATAACGACAGAAATTTTGTTTCTATAAAGTAAAGATTTCTTTTAACTTCTTAGGAACGCAAGCTTGGGCTAATTGAGGATAATGCAACAGGGTTTTTCCCTTAGGTTAATTTTTACTTACGTGTGGACTTTGGTAACGTTGTTTAAGAATATTGTAGTATGGTGTTGTATTGATTGAGTTGTGAGACCATTCATCTTGCGACTATTCAAGAGCGGCGCGCCGGAATGACAGACTAAGAGCGCTTGTGACCAAAATATTACATTGAAAGGTCGCAATACGGGTATACCCCAAGCTGTGCAGTTTGGCTTGAAATAATTCGGCTCGGAGTAGTTTATTCGGTTTTGTAAACTATACCGTGCAAGTTACATACTATAGGTGCTATAAAAGACATTTAGTGAAGCCTAATAATGGGTTTCCGTTACAACGACGTTTAAAATGATAAGAAATGTGAAAACTGTGATCAGTATTTTGAAGCCATGCGGACCAGTATAGTATTACGTTTTTGTTACTTTTATCGTACTTTCGATATATAATTCTGGAAAAAACCCATCAATAGTGGACAGTCAAATGCGTCAGCAGTTATATTGCAAGAGTTTTTGTCTCTGTCGTTGAGTATCGCATAGAGTACTGCACATTTAAGTTTTTAGTAGTTAGCTCTTTGCTACACTTACGACGCTAGTTATTACGTCGACTAGGAGCTGCTTACAACGTGGTCCTTACTTTTGCTACTGCGTGGCGGCCTAGAAATAGCATCTCTCAGCTGAGAAACTGTCGTTGTTTGGCAGTAAGTCTCGGGTAGGCACAAGCTAAAAAAACAAAGACAGATATTAGCGTAGAAGCCGTTCTAAAAAAGTTTGTTCGTTAAATAAGGTCAAGGCTGAATATAAAACGGTATGTACATTTAAAAATAACTTTATCGCGTTTCTAAAACTTGAAAAATTTCCGTTCAAGCTCCGTTGGCAATGCACTGTTTTTCTTCTTCATTTAAACAAGGTAATTTTAACAATTCGGATTAATATAAGAAAGTTTCTCTTTTAAGCTAACTTTTTTATTTTGGAGGGACAATATTTAACTGCAGTTAAATTTTGTGACCTTGCAGAATTTTGAGCAGCGCTATCCGTTTTCGCTTCACCACTTTCGGTCATTCAAACCGCTTCACTTTAAGTCATTCTAACCAAAATCAACAAAAACCAAAAGTGCGATGAACTTTCAACGGAACTGTTACATATAGAGAAAACTTGATGTAACGAGGTAAAGTTTTTTCATGTCATAGCGTGATTGCATCTCTCGTTAAACTTGTTATCTAAAAATAGCAACTTACAAAAGCTATGACGAGGAGGTAAGGCGGGGCGGTGTTCTTTGGACTGAATACAATATTCTGTGAGACGTACGCTGCCTCTGATTGGCCCAATGACAGGAAACGTTATTCATTGGTCGGAATTGTTTATATTAAGTT
This sequence comes from Pavona decussata, assembly GCF_977016875.1. Taxonomy (NCBI): domain Eukaryota; kingdom Metazoa; phylum Cnidaria; class Anthozoa; order Scleractinia; family Agariciidae; genus Pavona; species Pavona decussata. Next base: position 511,219 of record NW_028145650.1, read on the forward strand.
AAAAAAATAGTTGTATTGAGTTAACAGAAAATAATTCTTTCCAATGAATAACGTTTCCTCAGCGTTAAAAATATATTCATTACAGGACTGTATGTGAGATATTTTTAGAAATCAATACTTAAATGAATAACTCATCGTTGAATTCAATTTTATCGTGGCAAGAAAATTGTGGATCATCTCCTGGCGTTGGTTTGTTACTGACACAAGGTGTTTCTACTTGTTAGAGTGCTCAAGTGCAGCGTGAGAAATTACTTCAGCCTTTTCTGAAAATAGTAACTGCTTGATGGAGTTTATGCAGGTAATTAACAAAGTTTTTGTTTCGTTTAATTAGATAAAAGTGATTACTGTGCCGGTAGCGTTTTGACGTTAGTCTGTCCGAAGACGTCTCCTTTTTCCACTCAAAGGAAATAGAAGACGTCTGAGCGCAGGCTATTAAACGTCAGCTGTGACATTGTAAAGTACAGCGTCTTGGTTGAAGAGTTAGTAGAATAACATATTATATATATTTCACAAAGAACGATAGTGATTTGACATCAAGAAAAAAGTATAAACGAGCATCAAGGTAGTTAAGGAATTGCCAAAAATTCAAACAGGCTCCAAAAGCGAATTTTCTTCCAAGAAATAAATCAAAATGGTTTCGCGACCAAAACCAACTTATCTTATGGTATGCGTTTAGCACCCTAATCGAAGACCACAAGAGGGTTTTTGTGCTCTTAACAAATGAATGAGCGTGTTTCCCAGGGCTGGGTGACGAAAGCGGAACATGATCAGAAGTGTTCTATATTATTCAGTCCGTGGCACGGGCATACTCGGAAAAGGAAATCCGAGTGCTCCTATCAGGAGTCGAACCTAAGACCTTCCGATTACTAGTTTGGCTGTTCTACCACTGATCATGAGCCACAGGAGACTCGTGGGAGCTTGGGCCATTAAACTAGGTTCATGGGACAAACATCCTGCATACTACTCTGAGGAAGATTTTGCTGAACTCCACATGATCTGACTGTCAAGGAGAAATCTTCCAATGATTTTAAAATTGTTTAAAAACAAAGTAACGACAGCGACCTTATATTCACAGATTAACTGGCCAATGGATGCTTAACACTTCTTTTTCTCTTTCCTTTAGATTGTCCTTTTTTATTTCTCCATTACTTCGTTAATCGTTCAATTGCCTGCGGCGAAAGTTTGGATTAACAGCATAAAAACACGAACATTAACCCAGGACAAAGAAAGCGCCACGGGCCTTCATGGAAAGGTGTCCATCCCTAGAGAGCTCCATGCAACCAAACGACCCTTTACGGAAAGTAACCTTAAAATTGGAACATTATTTCAGCCGACCAAAGTGACACCTCACAAAAATTTCGCTGACGCCACCAAACCTGTTTCAAAGTTCGATCGTTTTGAAAGTCCAGTGGCAACAAACAGGAGAACTGTGCCAAGCGAGAGTATTACAGGGATCCCAACCGTGGAACCACAACACGAATCCATTGTCAAAAGGTCAGTAACCCAAGCCCCGAGAAGGAGCACCACTGCGCGTAGAGGCAGGCAAACGGTGGTTCGAAGAAGACGAAGAACGTCTAGGCGTAGAGTCAGTTGGAGAATTAGACGAAGGACTACTGCGAAGCCAACTATCATTCCTCCAACGAACAATGGACCTTATGTGACTGTCTTCCCAAAGAATCACCCTTGTAACAGTGGCATAACATCATCACGGATGAAGTACAGAGTGAACGGTATCGAGTGCCGGCGATGGCGGACCAGCGAGCTAGAGCAGAGGTTTAACTGCCTTGGAAAGTTTAATCACCGGTACCTTGCGGCATCCTGGAAAGAAGCTTTGAAGTTTAGAGATCTAGACACTGGACGCAACTTGGACTTCAGCAGGTCTTTTGTTTTGAATAATTCATCTCGCCGCATTAAGAAGCGGGACGCGGATGTCGATCCGGGGGAAACGATGATCGTTCAGTGTTATGCGGCAAAAACGCCAACAGAATCTGGAAATTTAAGAATGTGTCCCGTTTGCACTGCCATTACACGACAGCCATCTCAGCCGAGAAGATTTCCAGAATATATCAACGAGCTCGTCTGCGATCCTAAATCGAAGTCAAATTATATCGCAGGTATCGATGGGTTCTGCGTTCAGAAGACCTTTACGATTGACCTGTTACAGTTTAATGGCGACTGGGAAAAAAATCCCACACTGAGCGCTGAAGCTGGTCACGATGTCTACACAGAAAAATGGGAACCATACACTCAAGAGATAAAACGCCACTGCGCATGCGAGCTGTTGCCCTCAAGTGACCTAACGAAGTTATTGTGAACTTTAGAAAGTTTTACCTCTTCACACAAAAAAAAAAAACCTTCTGAATGGAAATTGTTTCAACCGAACCAAGTAGTTAATTCTTAAAAAAAATGCTGTTAATGGGCACTTTACATTCCAAAGATTAAAATAGCGAACGAAGTCGGCTGAGTATAGAAGACAGGAAAAAGAGAAACTATACTACGTGCACGTGTAGCTGAGAACCCGAACATAGTTAGTTTGCTCATGACTAACGCACCAATGCACCCTACCGAAAAACATGGCGACTGGGACATTTACCAATAATTCATATAGCGTACGAAAAAACCCCAAACGCTCATTAAAACGCACAGATAAGTGCCAAAAACTTCAAACCTAGCATACACAATGTTGCTAGTACAGGGACGAATTTCGCCAAAAATATGGCTTTCTATGTGCTTATTGGCTGTGTTAGGTTCGCACTGTATTGTGGTAAAATGTACAGCCGCCATGTTTTTCCTTACCGTGGATTGCTTTTTTGCCTTCAGTGAGTTTCCAAGAGCATTTTGGTCCTCAAAATTAACTTCATGAAAGTCGTAAAGTTATGATTATGATCACAAGTTTTCTAGAACTTAGTTTACATTTCTATAGCAATATTTCATCGTTTAAAATTTTAAGATTTAAAATTAAAGCCGCCGTTACACGTTGAAACTTTTAGCTGAAACTTGTGTGCAACGGCAAACGAGACCAGTTTCACGAAGTGGTGTTACACGGTGAAACTCTTGTTTTTTCACCACTGCGACCGTTGCGAGCCGTTGCAGAAGTAGAAAGCGGTTCTACTTTTCGTGAAACTTGTCTCGCAACGCAAGTTCGAAAAAGTTTCACGAAACCGACCATGTTACACGGTGCAACGCCTGCTGAAACTTGTTTCGCAGCGCCGTTGCACACAAGTTTCAGCTAAAAGTTTCAACGTGTAACGGCGGCTTAAGTTTCACATATTATTTTTTCATGGTTTTCTTTCTTTCTTTCTTTCTTTCTTTCTTTCTTTCTTTCTTTCTTTCTTGTTTTTGTAATCTAGTATATTTATCTGCTAGAAAAGCTGAAATAAATCATTATTATTATTATTACTATTATTATTAAGAGTTGTTTCTCTTTAAGTATGTAAAGCTTACAGAGTCTAATTATAACAGTCCAATTATTTTAAGCCGCTCAAATTTGAACAGAAAATTTTTTTTCAGAAGCGAGATGCTTTTCTGGCATAATTTAAGCTCTATTGTTAATTATTTTTTAATGCGTCAAACTTTTCTGAGCCAATCTTTTTGAGCTGGATATTTTAAAACTAGGACTTTTAAGTTGTAAATAGCTTGGAATATGTTAATAAAGAGATTATTATTATTATTATTATTATTATTATTATTATTATTATTGCAGAGACATGCAAAAATTAACGATAAAAACCGACGTTTCGGTGTCTTCATGACGCCATTGTCAAGGAGAAATAAAAAATTACAGAGTCTGCGGCAAGGTGTAACAATAAGTTAGCATATAGTGTTTAAGGCTAATTAATTAAATACTTTTGCGCGAATGGAGTCATTTAGCACGTTCAGAGTGGGTTTTAGGTCTCTGATGAAAAGCATTTCGTTAACCAAACAATCGAACTTATTTCTACACTTTTTCAGAATGCTAAAACGCCTCAGTAGGTCTTTCGGGACTTCGCCATGCTGTTCGTGGTAGTGTTTGTACACTGAAGATGCTTTTTGTTTATGTCCATCCACACGTGTGTGTAAGTGTCCGCGCGTATAGCCTACATAACCCGCATCACACAGGTCACATTGAAAATGATAAACGACGCGTTGTTGGTTGACGATCTGTGGCACTATATGTTAATTTATTGTTACACCTTGCCGCAGACTCTGTAATTTTTTATTTCTCCTTGACAATGGCGTCATGAAGACACCAAAACGTCGGTTTTTATCGTTAATTTTTGCATGTCTCTGCATTACCAAATCTTTATTGATAAGGATTATTATTATTATTATTATTATCATTAATATTATTGAAGATTTCATTTTTGTTTTCATGAATTATTTATATAACTTGCGGACACTGGTCTGGGATAGTTATGTTACACTCAATCATTTTCATTACTATTATTATTATTATTATTATTATTATTATTATTATTATTATTATTATTATCATTATCTGAGCAGTGGCTTCGATGACAATTGTAATGGGTGCAACCTTTACAATGGTTTTTCATCATTTTAATTATGCAAAGTTATATTTTTATTATCTTGGTATGTAAGCATTAGTATTAGTATAGTTTAATTTTAGGTGTCCTCTATTACTAGTAAGCGAGTGTGTTTGGAGTCCTCAAACTTCTACGAGTGATTTTAACTACTTTCTTTAAAAAATACCATTCGAAAAACGTACGGTATTTATCATTTTATTTATTTAGTTTATTAATGTGCCAGTCATTCTAGCTTGCTGCAATATCGCAGTTTGCTAATTGGGGACACTTACCTAACCTATTATCTAGCCTATTAACCTATTAGACAAGAGGCTTTCAACCATCGGAGCATGTGCACAAAAATATATACTTTGCATGCACTTGTAGTAGTTGAGCCAGCGAAAATTAAACAAGATTAACCAAGATTTATGCTAAAACGTAACGAACGATATGAGCCATAAAGGCTCTCTCAATTTTTGTTTCCATCCATGGAATGGTGTATTCATACATGTGATGTATTCATACATCGTCATGATTTAGGGGATGTGGTTGTTCTATAAATGGACCAACAGCCGTTGGGAACAGACCAGCCCTTGACGTAGAGTTCTTTGACAGATGATGGGAAAAAAATTCAATAAGCCCTCTAATAACATTTGGGCTTTTTGACGCTCTTAACCTATTTTGACTTTCTAATAAAGATTTTACATTGTTCTTAGCAAGTGGTGGAGCTTATTGTTTGACATATTGCCCGTTGCTATGGAATTTGAAAGCATTTCGAGCTCAATGTTTTTCTTCAAATTGTCAAGTCGGCAGCTGGATATATCGAGCACCGCTTCAATTAATTTTAGACCTGAAGTGAAAAAACAAAAGGTATCATCTCACCATTTTCATCTCTAATGACCCATTATTATATAATTCCGGTCTTGCAATCATTTTAAGATCGTGCTATATTGCAATCCCAATTCAGTTCAATCTGCTGCTCAATCATTCTATCGAACCAAACATTTTCATCAAATTTTCCCCCGTAGCGCCCACTTACAGATCGCGTTCTCACGTTGGGACAACGTGGATCTCCACTTATAACGCAAGAATTGGAAGGAAACCTTTTATAGGTCTGTACCGGATTTAACCCAGGTAAGAAAGTGACATTTGTATCAGTGATGTCTTTATGTGATATAAGCTTAAGGAAAAACAATTTCTTGAAAAAAGACAAACTTGTTGAAACTGTGGATGTAGTTTCATGACAAATTCAAACAAAACTGATGGCAAAAAAGGTGAAAATATTTTCATACTCTTTAGAGAATTCACAACACGAGAGAGTCACTAGCTCCTTGTTTGAAGACTGTCTGTTGAGTAAAAACTGCAAAGCACAAACAGGGAATTTATTCATTACCAAACCAGCTCCCGTATACTTCAAAGCCGCAGCAGATTGAGCATTTTGCTCTTGAAAATCTTTGCATGTTATGAAGTTCTTTTGGACACATTTTACAGAGCTGGACCTAATGTTTTAGAGTTAACATATTTTCGAAATAAAGCAATTTGAACTTTGCCTACAGTATTCATTTAATCGTTAGTAATTATGTCAAATGAAAAAGTGCCTGCTTTTTATAATACCCCCTTCCGTACTGCCCTAAAGTTGAAAAACTAATGATTTTAAGCCCCATATATATTTTTCCGTACAGAAAGTTTAAAGATGATAAGTAGGCAAGATTGACTTGGAATTGAAACCGTGTATGCTTGTTTATCAAGCTAATGGCACCTGTCCGTCATATTTGTTTTTGCAGACCGAAAATAATATTATTAAAGCTCAGTGGACGACCACTTACTTCACGGTTAGTACCTTTAAAATCACTTAGCCTGTTGCATTTTTTCTCGCAGAAAGAAGACGATACAAACTGCTTGAAAATGAAGGTAAAGTAGCCATTTATGTCTGTATTAAATTTGTGAAACGATGCATTACATCAATTCGTTTTGTTTCTCAAACGAGTCATTTCCAAGAACTCTTGGGGGGTCCCGAAACATTTCAAGACTGATTATGTAACAAGCCCAAGAAATGAGTAAAAATAGTTTTCATTCAAACGGTCATGCTTGAGGATTTTATAAACAGTTTAAAAAAAAAGTTGGAGCCACTTTTCTGTTACAAGTTTGACTCTGAAGTGAAACTGAAGGGTTGAGTCGCTTGACCCGGGATCTTTCTTCACTTCTAGACTAAACGAAAATTAAACACTCATATACAGTCGACTCCCGATAACTCGAACCCTCGCTAACTCGAACCTCGCGCTAACTCGAACCAATTTTCCTTTCATCTCAGGTTCGAGTTATCGGGAGTGTGTCGACTCCCGATAACTCGAACCTTCAAGGGAAATTGAAAAAGGTTCGAGTTATCGGGAGTTCGAGTTATCGAGGGTAAAATTATATAGAAAATGACCTGAGAGGAAAGGAAAATTGGTTCGAGTTAGCGCGAGGTTCGAGTTATCGGGAGTCGACTGTATTAATCTATCGGTTTCTAAAAGGGGTTCCGCGATTAATTTTCACGATAAAATATGGGATTGGAGTCACAATTTTTTGTGATATCATGAGCAACGACTTAATAGATTATAATTAAAAGCTCAAAGCTGCGGGAAATGATTTCAAAGAGCAAAAAAGGCATAAAAAAAGTTGATGGAATAAAGGAGAGATAAGACGGGAATTCATTTTTCGACGCTACAGTATAACTGTTAAATATTTTAGTTATTTACTCGTTTTCTTTCATTTTTTTTTTTCATCAGACTGAGGATGTTGTCGTTGCCGGCTTGTTTTTTGCAATATTCGTATGTGATTCTCCCAAAAGCGACCCACAGAGCTTAAAATTAATTTTTCCATAACAAAGAAAAGAAATGTCAAAATTAAAGAAATTCATGATAGGAAGCAAATACTAATTTGTTGTTTTAACGCTGAATCGATTAGCAGGTTTTTTTTAAAAAAGTGTTTTTTAGAGGAGAAATAAATTGTACATCTATTTTGCGCGGTACGCAGCGCATTAAAGATGGCGATTATCGAAAAAGAAAAGTAAACATTCGTGATGGTGACTGCAGTATCAACCTAGCTGGAAGAACGACTGTTATTTTTGTTCATTTTTGTGTGCATGCATGTGCAGGTTCTGATTTGAGTAAGCCAACCCGCCGATTGGTCCCTTGCTACCGGCGTCGGTTGATCAAAGCGTGAATTTGTCATAAAACTGAAAAAAAATTGCTCTTATTTGGTGTTTACATGGAGTATTTTATCATCCAACATGTGAATTCAGTACCTGTAAGTCAGAAACTTTTTTTCAGCCTCGTTTACAGTCGTCGTATGCGCGGTCGATTGTGACGTCAGCTGATCGGGAGGACGCCCTATTCCGCTCGGCCCCAAGCTCTTAAAAAGCTCGGTTAGCTCGATAAGCGCGTTGAGGACTGGAAACGAAGCAGGGGTTCGTTTTCAGCTGAGCGCTTGCATAAGATGCTAGTATTTCAAGTGTTTTCCTCGTTATTTATCTCACTCACCATATTCTGGCATCTCTTCAACCTCGGTCACTAGTCAGTCAGACAGGGGCAAAGATCTAACGCCCGGCCTAAAAAATGAAAAGAAAACCAAGCTGAAGTAAACTGAATCAGCTTGAACAACAACAAAAATAACAACAAACAGCAGCGACAACAACAGCAACAACAAATATCAACACTGTTTGAACGGAAATCTTTTTAATGTTGGTTCTCTCAGTTCTGTGGTGCGCGATAAATAAAAGATACGGATTTAAAAACATAATAGCTAACCAGTAAAGGTTTCTGTAACATTGCTACTCAATTTCTTATGTTTGCGGTCCAATTTCACAGGCTTTAAGTCGACCTCGATCTCTCCAAGCTGTGACCCTTCTACTGATAACGGCTGGTGTATGCTCGCTGCCCAACGAAAGAGCTGTCCTCGAAAAAGAATCGCTGCAACTCTCAGAGAGAAGCTTGAAAGGCTGGTGCCCAGTAAAAGACAACGAAAAGCATCCTTGTAATAACACCAAGGTTAACAAAACCGTGATCTCCCCGCAAGGTGAGAAAATCCTCTGCTTGGTGCCTACTGAAGAAGAACTGCTTAAGAACATTAAGGAATCTGGAGGCTTCAACAAACATTACGTCGCTGTCACCGCAAAAGAAGCAGAAAAGAATTTCGAAGATCCTTTCAACCCCATTGCTCTGTCACAGAATCACCCAAAACCGGGTTGGATCTGGTCAAGCCGGTTAAATGCCACTGGAAGACGTCGACGATCCCTGAACATTTGGAAATACAAGCTGGGAATTTCTGCAACGTTAACTGATGATGACCGAGGTGATTACAAGCGAGGTGGTGGCAGTGGGCTTCGCTCTTGCGTTCGGCAAGGTCAGATGACCGATATGGGGCTGTTTCAGCTTTGTTACGAATGCTGGTGGGTAACCTTGCTTCCAGATGACAAGTTCCCGCGATATATCAATGAACGGATCTGCGGTAAAGATGGCACCAGTTCCTCTCCTCCCATTGGCTTCTGCAACAGTGGGAACGGTCAGTGCGTCCAGCGGTCGCTTACGCAAGATCTCCTTGTGAGAACCAATCGTTATCAGCGAATACCATCACCTGACCCTCGATACAAGATAGTCTACAAGCAAGTGTGGGAGCCGTACGGCCAGGCCATCAGAAGCTGTTGCCAGTGCCAGAACTTTTAGCTTTGCATTTGTATTTTTTTTTTTAATTCACAACCCTTGCAGCGTATCATATGCCTCTGAATCACTACTGGAAGATAGATAAGTCTGTATGTATTAAGTATATGACAAAATATGGACCTTGGGACGCCTATAAAAGACAAACTCAAGACGACAAACGAGTGACAAAAAACTGTAATTCGATGAAAAACTCTGTAAAGCCAACCTTAATAAATAACAGTTTGATGGCAATTCTTTGAATGATTTTCTCTTTGGCGTTAATTATAAAGAGCACTTGCTTCCAAACCTTTACCCGTCAAATGCGATTTTGTGATCACAAACTAATCATTGCAACAGTTCCTCGAACTACACTTAGCTACTGGTTCCCTCTGTTACTCGATATTTCGGCCACGTTTGTACAAGTTGAACGAATTGGAATGATCGCAAAGTAGCACCAGTAACGCGAACTTATATTTTCAAGTGACGTTTCGTTGCCGATCCTGTTGTGGTCTCTTAAAGTCCCTTGTTGTATTCCTGCGATGTTTAGTGCCTCATAGTTTTATTTTCGCAAAGCCGTCCGGGCTCTTAGATCAGTTTTAAATTATATAAATTATCTCTTATTATTTTTATTTATCTATCTCTTACTATTACTTTTCATGTTGGTGTTGAGGAAAAACCCTCAATCTGCCGTGAGTTTAACCCTAAACTCGTTGCTTGAAAAAATAACTCGACAAACAAAGAAATACATGAACAGGCGTTTTATGTACACTCAGTAATGGAAATTCATGGCCTTTATATGAGAAGACCGATTCTTTTTTAATCTCTTGAAAAAATGCAACGGGCAACGTGTAAGTTGCGTTAAAATAACAACGTTTATTGTATGGTCAATGACGTTCTTTCAGATTATGAAAGATTAACTGTACATAATACTACATCAGGTTAAAAATATTTTAATCTAATAACCTTGTCTTTCTGGTTTTCCATTTAAGGTTTTTATTCCGACAAGATTAACGTTTGGTCGTAAACAAACCTAATTATATTATTTTCCAAAAAAGCTCTACACAAACTTAAAATATATATCTCCGTTTTGTTTTGTTTTTTCAAAATGTCATTGCGTCTAGGTTACATTTATTCACTTCATAGAAGTTTTGTTTTCTCGGTGGAGGTCGAATGCTGCTGTATTTGAAACAGCGAGTATAAAATCGCTGACTTTCTAGTATATTTTGGGAGAATAAATTTGGACTCCTACAGCCCTTTTTGAGAATGAGTTGACGTCACCATGTTGACCGGTAAGTAAATACGGGTCCGATTTCCCGAACGTCAACTTGTCACGCGATCAAGACGTTAAGGAACAAAATCAAACCGGAATAATTTCTTCATTTTGCTCTATCTAAACACTTAGTGGTGATAAACATTAAACAATTTTATGGACAGGTAATCAGAAATACGGCCGAAATTTGAAAGCAATATTAGCGCTTTTTGAGAGTTGAGTTTAGACGAAGGAAAGAAGAGTTATCATCTAATTTATTGTTCGAGTCAATATTTACTTGATCCGTAACCGTACCGTACGTCAGAGGCGTTGAATTTAGCTCTAAGCGACATTACAAAGTGGTTTCTGTCAGTCAGTTTTTTTTTTACAGAGAGTGAGGGAAGGCTAACCAGGCTAACCACAAACACGGAAACGAAGTAATGCATCTATATGAATATGAAAATATGAAACATATATTTGACTGCGGGTGAAATATGAAATAGAAGGAAGACCTTCGCAGTTATTGTCGCAACTTAGCAGTTGCGAAAAGGAAGCTTGAAAAAAATTCAGGCTTGAATGGGATTCGAACCCATGAACTCTGCGATACTAGTCATGGGCTCGAATCCCGTTCAAGCCTGAATATTTTTCAGACTTCCTTTTCGCAACTAACCGGCTGCGAGGTTCTTCCTCCGACATTTAATACATTTATATTTCAACTTATCGGTCACTCCAAAATTGAAATGTAGAGACGAAGCCAAAACATTAACCGTTTGAGATTACGGTGATGGGTTTGTCGAGAAAAGTCTCGCCCCCTGATTGAAGCAGTTTGTTTACTGAAACAGATCCGTAACTGAGATGGTCTTATGCAGTTATTTTTGGACGGAGAGAGGAAATATATTCGTGATAAACCACTTGTATATTTGTCTCCACTGATAATCAGTTAAGCCATTGAAGAATTCAAGAAACGATTTACGGAAAAAGCGGAGAGTTTTTCCTTCATTTTATTTATTTGTTTCTTTTTCTTTTAGCTTTTTATACATTTTCTTTTTCTTCGTCTTAACTGCGTTGAATCGCTCAGTACGAAATAACAAAAACAACATCAACAACAAAAAATAAACGTGACAGGAACTTGCGATGAAATTAGATGACTTGCTGAAAATCAATGCACTGTCATTCGCTCCTATATTTACTTACCTAACTAAAAAAGGGAAGAAAAATCGACCCCACAGAGCTAAAATGTGACCGTAGGTAATAAAGATGAAGGAATAAAGAATGACTATTTACTATACGGTCGGTCTCAACTACAACGCGCTTTCAGGGAAATCCGGCACCCCAGCCATTCTCCGGACATTACCTAGACCTTCGATGAAAACGCCTCAGTTCGGCGTAAGATATCGGAAGGGGAGTTAACACTTCCTTGTTGAGTCTTGGAAATTTGAAAACGCTGTTTCTTTCAGATAAATGTAGTAAACTGTTATAGACTTCTTTTTAAGCCTCGACCAGAATTATTTCAAGAATTATCTTCACTCTCTGGAACTGAAGACCGGCAATGACGGCAATCGGTGAAAAGGCAAACAATTTTATCAGTTGGCTATCTAGCTTTTAGAAATCTGTCCACCTTCTAGTTCTTCCGCAAATAGACCAATATGTAATAAAGGAGCCGCCCGTAACTAATCCTTGAAAAGGGGCTTTCCCCGATGAGATAATTATACATTATAAACGATATAAATACGGGACGATTTTCAACCAGCAAGCAAGAAACTTTTGAGCATTCAACAGAAGACAGAAAAAAGAACTGAAGTAATCCAGATAGAAAGGTATGCTTAAACTAAAAACACTAAAAGTTTTCGAACCTTATTATTTAAGAGAGTCTTCCGGTTCGACCATGCAAGAAATTTCAGCACGTCGATCGACGCTTGCTTGTAAAATTTTCCAGTCGATTCTTTTAATATAAATTACTAGTGAATTATGATCACTGCAGAAAATAGAAAATGGACTAAGATCGTGTCGATTCCTTAATTATTTTCACTGATTTTCGGACCCAAAATTACTTCTGGTTTCCAAAGGAAAATTTCGTTTTCTTCATCCTGTGCAAGCGTTAGCCACAAAGTTTCGATCGGTACGCAAGGAACTCCTTATGTACTTTTACGAGGATAGAGAGAATGTTCTCCTAATATAATTTTTCTCGTAAGTGTATGCGAGACAATTGTCTTACGGAATATAGCTTTTAACCCAAGACTGGTTCAAAATAGCACATTTTACTTATTCTTAATACTAATTTTTGATTTTTTTATTGCAGCAGTTTTCATTTAAAATGGAGGTTAAACTACTGGTGAGTACATTTGCTTCCTCAATAACTCTGAAAGAGTTTTATAACTGAAAAAATAGTCAGATAGTACGCCAGCAATCTCAGATAAACCTTCGTCTCTTTTGGGAAGTTGTCACGCATGCTGTATGTTGAATGGTCCAGATTTGTAAAACTGTGGCACATTCAGTTCAATACATCGTTGCCAAACTGTTGTCATGAAAGAATTTTTGAGCACCTTGTAGTTTTTCTAGTTAGTTTAACCTGGCCTGGCTTACAGAGAAACCTTATAGTTCAGATTTACCGCTATAGGGAAGTATTTTATCACTTCTTTTCCTGCAGCTTGGTTACTTTCGGAGGTTTCAGAGACGGTATTTCTACTGATAAATAACAGTTTGTGGAACGTAAGGCCCACAAGATGATGTTGTCGGAAATTTGTACCAAAATGCATGAAGGGATCGTACAGCCCCTCTTTGTTCTATCTAACATTGTAAAGGGATTAGACTGAACGGAGGCTGTTCCAAAGACTTTGATTGTAGTTTTTCGCGAAGTTCACTCTAATTGAGGGGAAAAAATTACATGTTTTCCACCTTTTGAAGAGCCGGGGAAAGAAGGGTTCAATATTTCATTATGCTCAATGTTTGGCAGCCCGCATGATGCTACGTATAAGACCGTATTAATTAATTCATCTTTGGTTTCCGTTTTCTATTTTTTTTTTCGTTAAAAGCGTAAAAGTTTTCTTCCTAAAATATAACACATCTTAATTGCTGGCCAAAAAAGCTTTCCGCATAGCTAATTCAAACTTGTTTTTCCCTGCTTATTTTTTCAGTTCTCTCTCATGACGATGGCTATTATCAGTTGCCTGCAGTTTACATCAGTCAGCAGTCTTCCCACTATAGCAGACGACCTAAGTGCCATGGTAAAGGAAGACAACAAAACAGACTGGACGATATCCTTGCCCAATTCTCATCGCAAGAAACGTGCAATTGGATGCAAGTCTTACCACCGAGCGCAGCTAATAAAAAAGTTAACCAAACTTCGCACTAAAGGCGGTATCTCGTTCGGTGGCTACAATCCACGATTCATGGCGTTCACTTGGAAGCAAGCGATTAAATTTCCGAGCCTTGTTGCAACTGTAAGTACGAAGCCACGAAATGCCTCCTCCATTAGCATGCTCCCGCTGCACGCTCCTACTCGAGCTACTACCATCGTGTCACGTGCCAACTGTTACTCATCGGAAAATGGCCTGTTGCGCATGTGCAGTGCATGCCCCGCAGTCACGTTTCTTGGTCGCGACAGGATTCCGTCCTACATCAACGAAGTTACCTGTGGTCAGAGCACGTGTTCACATGGAGTGATTGGCATGTGTCAGAATGCTGTCATGAATCAGCAGTTTTTCTATAAGACAGGTCGGTGCGATCCAAAGACTGGATATGAAGAATTATTGCCTTACACCCAGCCTATACGAGTGTGTTGCGAATGCATGGTTTTCCCGAATTAGATAACTTGTAGGTAATTGTAGGTAACTTGTAGGCTATAAATATAAGATTAAAATGAAAAGAAACTGCACATAAAGAAATCGTGCAACTCGGTGAATAAGGAACTGAAATCAATAAATGTATAATTTTCTTTATTTGATTGTATTCTTCAAATAGTTCACTTCAGATATCAAGCAACGTAAAAAAGGTAGCTTAGCCTGTAAGATGTTTTAATTGATGCTATAGCCTCTCAATGTCTTTTACCAAACTATTTATTGATTGTTGCGAAATTGTGTACATGGGATTGCGGAAGGAAAAAAGTTATTCCAAATATAAATGGCATTAAATCGACACGGTTAGGATAAAATGTCAAACAGAAATATATTCTGTGAATGAAAAATTACGAGATGCATTTATTTGATAAGAATAGATCGATTGTAGTTTCTCCACTTCATGTAAATTAAAATAGTAGTCTTTTGTATCAACTCAGTAAGTACTTCTCGTTTGTTTGCCCGCTCGGCTTTTTCTTTCTTTTTTTCTTTTTCGCTATTGTCAGTTATTGTAGTGCTTCGTGTTTTAATAAAGTCTGTATTAAAAAAAATGAAAAAAAAGTAGAAAGGAAGGGCCTGGAAAAATATGAGGAGATAAAATTAATATATTCTGTTGTAAAAACCGATCATCATATTACTTTTATTGATAAAGGATTAAAAGTATAAAATGAAAAGGAAAGCTTCTTTGCCTGTTTGTTTAGTCATCATAAAGTATGGCGACCAAATTAAAGGGCGGTCAAAAGTATTAAAAATCTTTTTAAATAAACCACACTGGTAGCTGAAACACAAGGGAGTAAAACTAGATTTCCGGTTTTTTGAAAGGAAACTTTACACAAACCGGAAGCGCGTAAAAAGCGCTCGTACCAGTCCTACTCTGCATCATACATCGCGCGAAGAGAGTACTGCTCGTTTCATTGCCCAACCTTTTCCCACCCTGATGTTGGAGGTGATGTTGACACTTTAATCCTAATGTCTCTTAAGGCCTTGATATGCGTAGGCTACAGCTTTCAATACTTTAATTTGGTCGCCATACTTTATGATGGCTAAACAAACTTACTAGACGACTAGTTGTTCCATCAGCCTGGCATCTTTCATATTGGATAATCATGTTGGACAAAGTTTCACTCCATAAAACATTTCATCCAACATCGCCTAACATTGCTTTATTCCAAGGTCATGGAATCCTGTTTGCTCTCCAGTTATGTACGCTTTGCTTTATTTGTTAGTCAAAAAGCTGGCCGCCCTGGCTGATTCGTATTTTATTTGCACACAAAGTTAACGTCCATCACAGTAACCGGGCGAAGCTAAGCAAATCATGCGTTTGGTGATATCAGTTAGAAGGCCTTTACTGAAAGAGAGGGATACTGTTGGGGGGAGGGAGGGGAGAGAAGGAATAAAACGAGTTGAGGGGTGGGGAAAGGAGAATATTTGACTGTTTAGACTTTGCGCTGGTTAGAAAGTTTTCAAAATGTAAGTTTGAAATGTCTATACCAAGCAATCTTTTCCTAATAAGCAACGAAAACGTCACATGAAAAGGTCCGTGCCTTCACGGACGGTCATTAAGGAGAGTGTTAATGCAGGTTGTGGGGAGGGGGGGGGGGGGGGGGTGTCAAAGTTAGTCGGTGGACTGGAGTCAGATGCAGTTGAGGCCGAAAAGCGCCAAACTCTGTCTTTGAGGAATGAACGGGTGAAAGGCTCCAGGCCATTCCTCAAGGTCGCTCCTTGCGCTCGCGGCAGAGTTATCGGAGGTCAAACTTTATTTATTTACTTATTTATGAATCGAAGTCTCTGAGATTTTTATTCGAACATCCCAAACTTGCACGTGTGTGTGATCGAGGTCCATGATTATTGTATCCTTATTGCCAAATCTACACTCGCATGTATACAATGATGTTAAAATAGGGACTGTAAAAGGAGCCTAAGATGGTGGGCAGTTTGCATTTGCTAACACAGGCGCACGGACTTTTCAACTACATTTTGACGGCCGTGTTAGTACTAAAAACTGGTCCAATTCACAATATTTTGTTTATATATAGATACTCAAAAATCAATACCTAAAAGAACTAGAACGGAAATAGGAAAACTTGATTTTCGTCGTATGTAATCAAACCCTATTACATTCCAATAAAGTTGTTCAGCAGTACGGTCTCGTGGTGCTGTCTGTATTAATTTGGGTATCCAGTCTTTAAGTGTAACGCTTGGAATTTTCCAAAGTTATTCAAACCTGGGAGGCAATATGTGACTGTATGTGTGGGAGTAATCAGTTCCATCAAAACGAACTAATAGTCGCACGTAAGTAGGCACTATATTTTATGATTTAACCCACGTAAGAGATACCACACAATCCGTATAGAAACTTCTTTGCTTTTCCAGTTTCGCCCTAAACCGTCCTGAAGACCTGGGGAGTGAATATTACCTTTATTTAATTAGATTTCTTGTGAATTAACAAACTAACTTTTAGCGTAAAAACACCGCACGTGAACTGCGCTGTTTGACATGAGCCAATGGCGTCGTGCAGTGCTTATGGGTCATTTATCTGCGCCTACAAGGCACCAAAGGCTGCTATTATAGATTACCGATTGAACACGCAAATGGATCGAAGCTGGGAAATATTCATTCGCTGGGGTTATTCCAATTCAAACTAACGTTAAATTCGGTTTGGAAATTTAATTTTCATAAGGGCGTAAGCTCTTTTTAGGAGAAAACGGTAGTTCTGATGTTTGATTGCATGAAATTCAAAGTGGAAAGGGCACGTTTTCAAAGTTTAGCGCTAAAAGCACTTAGTTCGGTACTTGAATTTATAATCAGTTCTTCGTCGTTTGGACTGGCCTATATATGGCATGTAAAAGCGATAAGAGCTACTCAGTTTTTGTAAAAAATAAAAAAGATTAACCTGCTGTAAGGGCAGTGCATGATATGAGTAATGTCAAGAACTGGTTGTTGAGTATCGTGTTAAGCGTACGTAGATGAAAGCGAAAATAGAATCAAAAATGCTAACTGGTGATAAAGTATGTCATGCTCTTTCCGGTCAGATATACGACAATAAGCTTTAGGTTTTAAGTTTATAAACTACCGACAAACTACATGTCAGCAATATTGCCGGTTTGCATTTCAAGGGTGTATATAACGCAGGAGAAGTATCCATGCTGAACAATACATAAAACGCGTGCAGTTGGCTTTGAAAGTTTTGTTTTACCTTGCCAATTTATTTACAATAGTCCTCAGGCTTTGCGACTCCGTCAATTGCTAATTTTACCCCCACGCCACGAAGGCATCAAAGAATTTCCACTGAGCAACCGGCAAAGATGATAAGAATACCGGCCCACCGAAAGAAGTGTATTGGCGCCAAACAGGGGGGGCTGGCAGCTGCCTTTGATCTTGCCGCTTTTCGGAAAGTGATGATCGCCCCAGTAAAGAAATCTGTCAATCAATCGAAAACCGTAACGAGCATGCGCGAAATGCGAAGGATTCATGCTATTTTGTCTGTGGCGACTCGACGGAGGAAAACGCATTCGTATTAAGTCATTGTTACTTTACTGTTAGCATGTTATTTTGCGGTAGTACGAAGTTTGAACACTGCGATTAATCAAGACCGCTGGAATGAGGTGCCAGCTTTGATTTAGGTTAGTAGAGTCGTCAGCAATGAAATTGCGAGCGACATGTTTTCAGCGAGTGTATGTGGTGAAGAATATGATTTGTAGTGTAGCGAACGATTATGGTTTTCGTCGTCTCAGGAAGATATTGTACGTCGACAAAATAGTAGAGTTCAATTTCGATTGTTGTTCAGTTCGGAAGAAACTAGAAGCCACGCAGTGTTTCACGACTGTCATCGCGAAAGCCCAGAATGTAAGCTTATTTCTCAAGATCGGCTTGGAACTTTAATGTAAGCGTATTAAAAGTATTTGCGCCACATTTTATGCGTATCAACTGTTGAAAGCGTCGTTACGAATGAAACAGCATGTTTATTTTACGGAATTCTCCCTCTGTTTAAATGTTGCGTGACGACAGTTATTCCTGTAAGTTTAATTTTAATGCACAAATTGTTTAAATGCATACACAAGGAAAACGGCTTGAGTCCTTAAGAAATTTTTGGATAAGAAAATTTTGCAACTGGAAAGGATAGCTGATAAAGATCTCAGAAGAAGATTGCTCAACATTATTGTGAATAGAGCTACCAGGTTTGTATGAGTGGTTGCAAGGGTGTTTGTCTCTTGTCTGTATGGGGAGATTAACTTACGTGAAAAGACATTCAGGTCCTTATTCTCTCGTGCAAAAAATTGGGAAGTTGAGTTCAGTAGCACCGGGTGAACAATGTACTGGTACACTGAGATCTTGCAGAAACCACATGCATGTGCAGAAACCTTGGAAGGTACATGTAAATATTATTGTATTACCTGTCGCCCTTTACAATACAGATGTCCATGAACACCTGTATCGGCATGGTGGTTTTCCCCCATTGGTGGATGCCAAAATGGGGCTACTGGGAATACACCCTAACAACCAACTGCAAGGGAGATACAGTACCAAATAGATTCCGGGATGGTAAATCAACCATGGTTTCTCTATGTATTGAACAGCCATTTCAAAGAAGACAATCTAAAAGTAAATTATTATCCCTTGATAACTGAAGTGTTTCTAGCAACTCGAGGATTAACCCAGCTGACCACATTACTCTGCAGTATAATTATGTCATCAAAACATGACAATATACATCAGAACTGTAACATACTGCAATACTGTTTAATTGGTACATATTGTGTAACATAGTCAAGTGTAATTAGCATATTGTAAATTATGCAATTACTGCACGTTTTCACACACTTGCACAGTGTAATGACTGGCTGGAGTATTGTTGCGCCCTGCCTCTTTTATGTTCCAGTTCTCACCCCAGAGGTATGACAGACAAAATCTAAATTAATGAAAGATAACTTCATCTCTTTAAAATGATGAGATTTATTACCAAGCATACATAATGAATTCAAAAGTCAATATTTGTGGCTCACTCGGCAAACTTGAAGAGCAAAATGCTGCTAACATCACCTCTCAACTGCTCACTGCTCAACTGCTTTAGAAGAGATTAGAGAAGAAAAATCTGTTGTTGAGAGTATGGGCATGACAATAACATTTTAACTTAAGCAAAACAGAGAATTAGATCATCAGAGCATCCACAGTTTGTTGACTCCCAGTGGGTAGTTGCTGTAAAGGGAGAGATTCTACAGTGTACTTAAATGAAAAAATCTATAGGGAAGGTAACGATAAAGTGGAGTGGAAGAAGTCTCACTGGTCTAGCCCTGTGAACTATGTGGGTCAGCTAGTCGTTGGTTACAGTATTTTCGTTTTTCGCTGCAGAATTTGCATCCGTGATCCCTCTTGATGACCAAACTTCAGGTAAAAGAGAGACCGAAACTTTCCTGTGATGTTTGGACGTCGAATAGCCAAATTATTTGCGAATCCGCACAGACGCGCCTTCACATAAAATCGCCGCCATGTTTGTTTATCAAAAAATCGGTACTTAGTCTCGCTCGGTCAAATTTCTTAACTGGGGCGATCATCAATACTCGGTTCCAGGCCTCGCTGCTAGCCCCCCCTGGCGCCAAATCTGCGCCGGAGTTAGATGAAGATTCGGTGGTCTGACAAAAGTGGCAGACTCAAAATTCACGCCCGTAAAGCGTGAAGCACGTAGCAAATTCAGAAAGAGACGGGTTACTTGTGTCAGGGAGACCTAAGCCCCAGCAAGGCAGAATCCCCACAGCTAGTAGTTACGAGGAAGGGCGGGTTTCCTGCACGACGCTTGAAGGCATAAGCGTGAAAGACGATATAACAGAAAGAAGAAGAAGAAGAAGAAGAAGAAGAAGAAGAAGAAGAAGAAGAAGAAGAAGAAGAAGAAGAAGAAGAAGAAGAAGAAGAAGAAGAAGAAGAAGAAGAAGAAGAAGAAGAAGAAGAAGAAGAAGAAGAAGAAGAAAAAGAAGAAGAAGAAGAAGAAGAAGAAGAAGAAGAAGAAGAAGAAGGAGAAGAAGAAGAAGAAGAAGAAGAAGAAAAAGAACTACTCACTGAAACAATAGATACAGAATTATGCTGAATGATCTAAAAGCGTTTGTGCATTTGCTACTGATATTTCAGTCATTCAAGACTCAGAAAAAGATCGGACAAAGAGAAAACTGCAGTCAAACTGATTGATGCAAATACAAGGGAAACCGGCCCAACAGTTTATTCCGCCGCATGGATGTCTGTTCCCATGGTCTTCAGTCGCCTCAGAAAATCACATTTACTGGTAAGAAAATCTCAGTTTTCTACGGCAAAATGTTTGCGCATAATTTCGTAACACTGGGAAACTAATTCCTTTCGTTTTCGAAGGGGCAAATATGTCCTTAAAAATGCCAAAAAAGGTCAGCTCGCGTTTTCGTAAAACCAACAACAGCTGGTAAAATTCGGGGAATAAAATTCCATTTCCAAAAACTTTCTGCCACTTAATTTTTTTTCACAATTTGTGTTTACACAAATATGTCTTTTAAAGGTCAGCGAAAGATATGTGAACACAGAAGAAAAAATTTTAAGTATTTTGCTTAAATTTTCCCGTTGTCTGCTCCTGAACCGAATATCAAGTGATTTGGGGGAGATATAAGATTGCGCACGTGTCTGTTCGCAAAGCGCATGTTCAAAAACTAATAAAACTTTCACCAGTTTAATCTCAATCAGTTTCATAAATTGGCATTCCTGGATACATTTAATGTTGTTCTCGATGCTTTTAAACCAAATTCCATGGTTTAATTGAGAACAAGTGCAACTGAACTTTTTAAGTTTACATACAAAACGCTGTTCAAGAACACAGCTATTGTTTATTCTAATCAGTCTTTTTGAATCCTCTGCGCTGGTTTTCGCAGCAAACATAGAAACAAGCCATGAAATAAGTGTTTTGCATTAACCTCCATTGAGACGATATTGATGGCCTGGTTTGAGTTCCTGATGGATTTCCTAATATAAAAGTAATGCCAATAGAGTTCTTCAGACTTTAGTTGTTGTTTAATGGGTGCTTGTTTGACGTTTCGTGATTTCATTAGTGAAAGATCCTGATTTCTGGGAGTCAGTCATAAAGAACCACTCAAGAACAATATTCAAGTTTACGATGAATTCAAGACCAAGGACGTTCACAGACACGCGTACAAAATAACCTCTAAATGCAAAATTGTCCTGAAAAATAACGATCTTTTGTTATTGTTATAATTTTGGTATTGTTGCGTGCCGAGACATCAAGTATTTGTCAATGTCAAGTATTTTGATTTGAAAACATTATGCTAACCAGCTTTTTACCGACAAGAAGTTATGTCAGGGAGTTTTCCAATGTCTGAAATATGAGAAGGCGGAAAAAATACGCAATAAAAAATATTGCTTGACCTTGATGAAGGCGTGGCATGTTCTAATAAACTTCTGAGCTGGCAGGAAGAAAACTATTTTTGGGGCCGGGAATTTTGGTTTTGGTACCTCTTTAAGGAAATAAAGTTGATACATTTCTCCACAGACTTTAAATATGAAACTTGAACTTAAATGGTTTGTACTGAGCGTCGATTTCATCAAACGTTTAATACTTATTTAACATAACATAACAAAACATTTTATCCAGGAGGCTTTAACACAAATACAAAAACAACCTAAATAGGGATATCGTGATGTTAATCCTGTATAAAAAATATTTCCCTAACTAAAAACTTACAAAAATATTTTAAAATTTCTAGAACTAGATAAAATTCGATGGCTACTGATTCAATAAATATTCAAGTAAATTTTAAGTCTACTCTTAAAAACAGATAATGATTCGGCATGCACAATATATCCTGGCAAGTCATTCCATTTCCTTACAATACGAATAAAGAAAGAATATTCGTAGCAATTACAAACCGCTCTCATCAAGTAAAGTTTATAGTCATGGTTAGCTCTTGTACGAGTACTTTTGGCAAACTCAAAGAAATCTGGGAAAGACAGGTGATCCATACCAAAACCCATCTTATAACATTGAATCAGAGATAGAAATTCTCTTCGCTTCTCTAGTGTTTGCCATTTCAGTAAGCTACAACGATGTTCATAACTCATTTCACCACGTTTCTGCCTTAAAGCTTAACACATACCTATCTTAACAGCATGCACGATACCGGCCGGTGATCGCGTGTATCACAAAATCGACGAGTTGATTTAAGCAACAAGTCAAGGCTCGATTATCTCAGTTCTGTTGCAATACTGTGCCTTAACCAAAGTGTAATTTTTATTGACACGGACGTCCAACGGTCGAGCCTAGAAAAGGTCTTGGAAAAATGAATGCGTGGAAACTGAATTGTGTGTATTGGTTTGTTGATTAGCAGCCACATACATGCAGTTGATGGGTTAGCTAAGATGGCGTGCCAAGTTCGAATCAAGGCTGCATAACCAGTGTCTGCCGGAGTATCACCTTGGATCAGTTTAAAATATTGCCTTCTGTACCTTTGTAAAAAATATCGGGATTATATAGAGAGCTATTGGTTAAAGAACTCAGGTCACCCGCAAGTTTTCACGTATTGTCATTCACGTATTAGCTGGGGAACCTGTGGAAGCCGGGGTGAAAATCATAGCATATTCATGATGAAAATGCTCTTCATTTAAGGTGAAGCAGCAGTAGTTGTTATAATGTCCAAAACATTATTATTTCTTGTGTTGTTTCCTTAATTGCTCATTTTGACACAATTGTTTGTAATAACTTGTTTGTCAAGCTCCAACATTTTGTTAGACACTCGCTCAGCACAAAGGGGGGAGAGGTAACCAGAATCTTCGTATTTTGTTTTTATTCTTCAAGAAGCTGGTTCTTTTCTCAGTACATTTACTCTACAAGTATCTTTCAAATCACGCCTCACTTTGTAGTGTGCTGTAAACATGTTTACGACAGTAATTCAAACAAGGCCAAATGGTCCTTACCGAAGATAAGAATTGTTTTTTGCCAAAATACACCAACAGGGAGCTGACAACACAACTGTACTAAGAAAACAGATAACAGGGTAAACAATGATCAAGTGTTTGTCATGACTTCAACCTTCGAGGAGGCCCAACCAAGGGTAAAGGAAGGAAGCAAACCTGTCAACAACACAACTGTTAACTCTAATTTTGGAGCAACAGGAAAATGTCAAATGATCTGTAAAATATCTGCCAAAACTACCGAAAAGAAATAACAACTGTACTCTAAAATTACAGTCGAAAAAAAAAACCAAAAAACTCACATAAGCTTCGCAACAATTTATCAAGTAACATTGAATGTTTACTGAGTAACAATTATTTCTTTAATATAGGTTTGTATTCAAACAGCACCTAGGATACATCTTTTGCTAAGATGGCTTTATGAATCCGTCCCTGCAAGATACTCAGTGTAAACAACGTTGAGACATGATTGTACGCTACCAGCCAGCCACAGAGTTCCAAAACTGGGGGACGAGAGGCGGGGGAAAGATTCCAGTAGCCATCGTTTTGTTCGCTGTCGATAAAAACATTAAAGCGTCGCAGGTGAAATAACAGACTCAAAAGTAATATTCTTGCCCAATTGCAACCTTGAACATCATAACAAACCTGCACCACAGCAAAGTTATCACGGTAGCTTTCATATGAATGACCCGGCACAGTTTAATGACTTCATCGACGAATCAAAAGTAGTATAGAGCCACTTGGTACATCATAATAAGAAGCATCACCTGAAAGGTCTGCTCAATTTAGCCTTCATTTACATGGCCACATTTTAGGATGCCATACCTTTAAACAGACTCAAGAGTAGTAGAACCACTTTGTACAGCACAATAAGCAGCACTACAGAAAAGTACCGCTCAGTGGCATTCATTTGAATGGTCAAACTTGTGTATGCAACCACAGACTCCAAAGTTAGAACAAACCTGTGCAGCATAATAAACAGCAACACATAAATACACTGTTCAATAGCTTTCATTTGTATGGTCAAACCTTGGGAATTCATCCCCACTGGATTGAAAAAGTTATGAAAATGCTCAGTACAGCCTAATAAACAGTACTACAGGAAAGTACTTGTAGGTATACTGCCCAAGATCTTTCGTCTAAGTGGACATAATTTAACACACATACTTAAACGTTAGAATAGCAATGCTGAAAAGCTCTCGAAGTACTGCTATTAAAGTAGATTATTAGGTTAAAACTTTCAATTCTATGATCACGCGCAGGATTTCATCCACAACTTAAAACATATGCCTTATGCGCCCCGATCAATTCGAAACTTCAACATCTCTCTGCCGGAAAACCTCCTAAGCATTTGAACGTTTCCAAATTAGAGCGTTCCCATTCCCGCCTCCCAGGGCCAAATAGCCGTTCAAATGCCCCCTACCCGTAAGTGCTCCAAAACCTCTCCTCGAAGACATATTTTCAGCTTCAATCAATCATTATTCATGCTTTGCAAACAATGATACATTAATGACACCTTCAAAAACTATTTTTAAGCCCGTTGTTGAGAAAGCCATTCGCTCAAAAAGGCCGGCGAAATCCTGTCCTTGAAAAACTCTTAATTTCCCACAAACCAGGGAAAACCTACACACGAATTACGCGAGACCAAAAAACACAAAAAAATCAGGTTTAAATTCCCCACTCCCC
This sequence comes from Pavona decussata, assembly GCF_977016875.1. Lineage (NCBI taxonomy): Eukaryota > Metazoa > Cnidaria > Anthozoa > Scleractinia > Agariciidae > Pavona > Pavona decussata. The sequence continues at coordinate 536,105 of NW_028145650.1, forward strand.
AAGATGAAAGCTCGAACTGATCGGCGCATTATAGTTGTTCCCTTACCAGAGATTTAACTGAGTGGAAAATAAGTTTCATTAGAAACGCTTTAAATTCCCATTTCTTGCCGCAAATTACACACAAATGATTTTCATTAGAAATGCACGCACTAGCAGGTCTAACCAAGTGACTTCACTTGAACTGTGAATCCTATATTCTGTGAAGATCAGATAATCATTCAATCGCTGTCCGAGTAAAGTTGAGGGTCGCATACAGGCCCCAAACAGAATATTGCTTTTAAGAACTGACATTCAATCACACCACTAACATACCTGTGGCGTTAAATAAAGTAAAAAAGTGTTTCTAATCCATGAACATGAACCTCGGGAACAATCACATAAGCGAGGTTCTTAAACACGTACTATTTTTTCGAAGAAATTCAGTAGACAGTTTTGACGTATCGTGTCATTTTTTACACATACACTTAACTGATGGCAGTTTGAAGTAGCAACGTCTGAAGCGCAGTAAATTATGAACACATGCATCAAGATAGAGAATGATTTATACATCGAAAAATGTTTCCTCACGAAATTTTAAACAGTTCCTTTCCTTGGATTTAGTGGCTCAATATTATGCGTTCAGGTTTCATCTGATGTAGGAATTGATACAACAATCCCTTGCAAAAATCTGGCGGGTGTACGACCCAAAAAAGTCAGAAAACATACACTTATTTGTCAACTAAGGCAGGCAAAGAGAGATATTCTTAAAATAGATAAATGATATGCACTTTTGCGATACATAAGTTCGTGGAAAATAAATTTTGAAAAAATTCGAGCTTTTGACACGTGCGCTGTTTCCGTATTGGCCATTGTAGCTAGAGGTTAGTATTATCGAGTAGGTAGAGCAGATTTGGTTCTCAATATCATCATAGTTTGCAGTTTGTCAGTAGTTCTGGGAGAGATATCAAGGTGTGCCGAAAGTAACATTTTTTTAATACTTTTGTTTTTCTGGCGGTGATAGCTACTGAAACGTAAAAAAGCTTTAAATCAGTAGCTCACAGTGTTTTTTTTTTTTTTTGCACCTGCTCAGTTCCATACCAAAGCCAAACCTTCCCGTAATTCCATCTAGTTTAGTTTTGCACTTTGTTGAAGAAATGTTTTCGTTGAGAATTGAGGATATTAGTTAGTGTCAACAAACTTTCTCATTCAGATGGATCGCTTCCAAAACTGACTTTTATGGCAATAGGCTAGGAAGAAGCTAAGTGCTTCCTTCCTCGCAACTGCATTGTAAATAATAATCAACACAATCTTTACGACCGACCACATCACTCTGAACAAATGTGGTCAGCGCGAATGGAGTAACCTCTGGCCAATCAGCTTGCGTGCAATATCTGATAACATGCGTTTTGTAACAAAATGACTGTTAATATACACTACAACAGAAATGATGGCTCATTAATCCATAAAAAAAGAAGCCTTTCAAATAATTTTCACGTAGTCGGTCTCATATACCCGAGCCAATTTCATGTTGCCCTGTAACTGTTTGGCAATTGGCCGTAAACCATATATTGGTCTGTATACCATCTCAGATTTTTCGTAAGATTATTTAAGCGGTTGATATTTCACCTCGGTAGTTATTTTCAATTTGAACTTCTCTGCCAACCAACTGAAACCGTTCCATCGCAAAACCGCAATTAAGAACGTCTAGTGAGAAAAGTTGATTATTGAGATGACTTGTACTGGTCTTTTTACGGTAAGTAGTACAGATATACTCAGCTTAATCTCGTCATATTTTGTTTGTATTTTGGGGAAGTGAGCCAAGTGCGATGTATGACCAACGAAGTGTAATGTCAAATGCAAATGAGGCAGGTCTTTGGTAAAAGCAGGCATCGTTCATCAAAAAATACTTGACAACAACTGCGACAACACAAAACGGAAGTATAACAAATTGCACGTTATGAGTTATATTACTGAGGCAGTTTCAATAAACAGTACAATGGATTTAAAGAAACAGGTCGGAACTTTAGGCTGCAAACTGTGTTCCCAGATCGTTTCCTGGGGTATTAAAGGCATATTTGTGTCAGCTAATTGAGGTTGATCTGTCGGATACTTTACCTGAAAATTTAACCCGCAGAAAGTTTTAGGGAATGGAATCTATTTCTCAATTTACTATAGCCGTTGTTGGCTTAACTAAAATGCTAGCTGATCTGACATCGAATTACGAACGACATATTTGGCCCTCGGAAAATGAAAGGAATTAGCTTTCGAGTATTACGAAATTCAGTTTAAGCTGACATTTGGCCGAACTAAACTTGCGCTTTTCTTCACAACGGCAAATCCGAATTCTTAAGCGATTTTAGCCTCCTAAACAGATATCCACCGAACTGAAGCTTGAGTGTCCCTGACTAAATGAGTTGAGTGAGATTTCGACTGGATTGATAATGAATGTTTTAGTCATACGTGAGATTGCTTGAATGGTTTGATTTTCACCAAAATATATGTAATCATTGCGGAGCCGAGTTGTGGATAAAATCGTACAGATGTATTTAGCCATTCAAGTTAACGCTCTCAGTGGCATTATCAACTTCTACATTTTTCATCCTGCTGTGCAAAGTGGTGCTAGCTTCCTTCCGATGAAATCCTCAAGTGTGACCATTCAAATGACAATTATTGAGCAGAAGTATTTTACGACGATAGTGTAGTTTGATTGTCAATATTTTACAACATCATATTTTGGACTTTTTCCAGTTTGAACCCCTCAACTCGATCGGGGGTTCTCTTAGAAGGAAAACAATAATTAAGAATGATGAAAAAGATGAAAGTCCAGAATGTTTTGGCGGTGACTTCAGGATGTACAATTCATTAGGAAAGAGAAAAAACAACCGTGATTAACGCTTAAGGTTCACTCGATTAAGGCTATTGTGATCAAAATTGCCAAGCAAACAATTAATTTGGAGGCGATCAGTGCATGTTGCGAGGAAGGTGTGTTAACAGAGGAATTCAAGACAAATATTGGCTGTACCATTGTTCACTCTTGAGTGACTTTTTTTTAAAGAATAATTACCATTTGCATCGTTTAAAAGATCATTGACCCTGCATGTAAAGTTTGATATAACCGGTTAATCGTTTCATATTAAGCACTTTTTTCGTAAAGTACTTTTCGGTAAAAAGAACAAGCCGACGTTATCAAACATCACTGAGTGGAATACAAATAAGTAAACGTATGACACACCGACTACAAGTAGCACATGATATTCGTATTTCGGAAGGTTAGCAAACAACAGTCTCTTGTAAGAAGGTTTGTCCGTAGTATTGGTGCACATATTTGCTCTTGGTTTGTTTTTCTGACTCGTCCAAGTTATTTGGCTGATTTACTAACAGAGCGGGAACGTCAGCTGACAACGGCGCGCACATAAAGAATACCCACGACATAGTCGAAAAAGGCTCGCGTACATTCTATTCCGCGTGCTCTCGTGTCCGAAAATGTCAGCTAAATCAGCCCCAAAGCAAATAGAACGAAATCAAAATTTTAAATAAGTGATTGCTTAATTTCAAAGCTGAGAAACACATTCAAAACTCGGTCGAAACCGGAAAGGTCATGATACAGATCGTGCCCTGATTTCGTTTTGCGAGGTAATGAATGTTTAAAATTCTTCAACGAATATTGGCCAGGTGATCTTAAGGACCAGTCCACGGGTCAAGATTCGTTGTAGTTTTAGTAAGATAGCACGTATCCGGAAAAGCGTGAGAAAGATTATGAGTGTGCCCCAAGGTTAGGGTTAGCTTAGAAGCTCAAACCCTGATTTATGCTAAGTATGCGACTATTATCAGTTGTGGCTGACTGGTGTTCGTTAAATAAATCCCATTGCAAATGATCTACTCAGGCAACAGTACTTTCTTGTGGTGCTATTTATTATCTGTACAGAGAGGTTATAAATTTTGTATCTGTTGACGAAACCCCATTCAAATGAAAGTTATTGATCTGAGCAAGAACCTGAACTGTAGACTTATGCTATAATGCTATCAGACTGAACTTTTGACTTCCAAAAAGTAACTCTCAGCCTTAACGTCATTTGATTTGTAGGTAGCGTTCTTTTTACTTCAGATGCCAATGTTCACAACACAGGATGACTGCACAAAAGCCACTGTCCAAGACGCCAAGATCAAAATGAAGACAGACGGCGATGGTCCATTGGGCAAGTTCAACAAAAAGTACATGGCCTACACGTGGCCAGACGCGTTGAACGATTTTAATAACCCGCTCACACACCAGCATGGAAACCTGTCAGCGATAAAGCCGAGTTCCTCGAAATTTCCAAGCACGTCGACAACAGGTAGTTGCATCAACAGTCAGGCAAAGTTCCCATACTGCAGCGCATGCCCAGCGATCACTGACCTCGGCCCAGGGCGTTTTCCTCGCTACATAAATGAGGTCGTGTGTCAAAATGAGGGTGGTATTTGCGGGCCACAAGCGAACGGGTTTTGTAAGACCACAGTCATCATACAACAATTTTTGGTCGCATCGTGCGATTCGTCGAGTGGCACAGAAAGTCTTGACACTTACAGCCAGCCTATCAGAAGTTGTTGTGAATGCTTCCTATTTTGATTGGATTTGTTTTATATTATTATTTTTACACGATGTTATTAGTAACACAACAATATACATAATGCACAAAATAATGACCAAGGTAATTAACTAATAACAATACAATATACTATACACTGAGGGAACACGAACTATCGACAAAAATAAACCATAACATAGTCTGCGTTCTCGGGCGTTGGTCAGCTTGCATTTTTATCTCTTAAATGGAAAAGAATCTGCTCATTCAGGGGAATGACATTTAAACTTCTCATATTATTGAACCATTTCAAAATATCAGTGTACATTGAGGACATAACAGGACAGTCTAAAAAGGTGTGGAGTGTGGGGTCTTGACTTGAACATTGAGTGTATAGGTCGTCCAATGTAATGTTTAACCTTTTCAGTTCTCGCTTATAGTAACACTGAGTTATCCAATGCGGAAGCTTGAATAAAAAAAATGCTGTAATTTATTGTGTTTAGTGATCTTGCATATCTTTTGAAAGTTGGTCTTCCAGCGGCCAAGAAATCAGGAAAAAGTTGTTTCCAAGCTTGCATAACAGTGGGCTCATTGATACAGGTTTCAGTAAAGAGTTTGTAACAATGTTTGCACCGCATTTTCTCCAGGGAAGCGTAAGGTTTTGAGATATCAGAAATGCATCGTCCGTTTCAAAAAGATCTTCGGAAGAAATTTGGGTTTTGTATGCCAGCAATCATTTAAAAATACCACGAAAAATTAATTTTTAAACCAAGTTTATCCTGAAATTCCTAAAGAGACAAAAATCTTCCGTCTTCATCAAGCAAACCTTACACTAGATAGATTCATTTTCCAAACCCTGTTTTCCAGAACAATATTTTCCCCTTGATCTTTATATCCCTATTATTCCACCAGACAAATTTCCGTCGCTGGTCTCCGTCATACATATTAACAAGTTATTATAGGTGGGGTTATACTGGCCATTTTATCCTTGGGTAAATCGCTTTTGCCCACGGGGAAGCAACTTTTTGTGTGTAACCGACATTCCCAGAGTGAAATTGCCTTGGGGAAATTTCCATGGATACTTCAAAAAGAACAAAAGAATTTCCCATGGCAGTACCAGAGGTATGGTCTATGTGTTAAGGAGAACCCAAAGCGGCTCAACCAATCACGAGAAAGTGAAATGTACGAAACGCTAGAAATCACGAGTTGTTTACGTGCTGTGATGACAGTGAAATTCATCTCCTACCCGCTACTGCGTTTGGCTTGTCGACGGGGAAAGCCTCTCGCATCCTGGTGTTTTGACGTTCCATGTTTGGGCCTACAAGCTGGCAGATAAATTCAAAAGTGGCTCGAAACACGCGAAAGTTCTCTCTCCACCAGTGGTCCAGATTCCTTTCGTTCAAAAGTCAATGAAACCAATTTTGTGGTCGCGGAAACGCCCAAGCTCGTCTACGTTGGCGAACGACGATTCGACGTCTTCTTAAATTAAAAAGTAGAAAGTGCAAACTCTGGAAAAACCGTAGTTGTTGTCGGCGTCGACGTTCTCTTCTTAAAATAATTTGCTGAACTACTAAACCTATTTGAAGTGGAAGCTGTAAGAAAAGCAGCGGAATTACCGAAAACATTTCACGGTTCGTGTCATCCATGTTTGCATTTATCAGTGTTTCCCGCCAAATCGGGTAAAGCTTTACTGTTCCCCCGGGCAATTTATCAGTGTCTAACCGCAAGCATGAAATCGATCAAAACCAAGAGTAAACCCAACCCAAGCTATTTACCCAAGGGGAGCTTTGGGGAAGAGCTGTTGTGTAACCGCACCTATTAAAAGTATTCTAGCAGTTTGTTTTGGTTTTACTCTACTACCCTAGATTCTACGCTAGGTGATTGGTTAAAAATCTCGTGCCACTTTCTTAACCAATCAGAGTTCAAACCAAAACCGATAGTGACTTGCTCACATGAATTTTAATTAGTTTCTTTGTTTTCTAATTACGGCTGTTTGCATGATTGTTTAAAGTAATAACTTTGGTTTTACGATAGTCAATTGAAAAGTGCTTTATTATACCGAGTTAAAGCCGAGAGAGCGACGACGTTTGGGGGAACGAGGATGCGCCTCTCTTATCAGCGGAAAGGCGAATAAACCACACCGAAACAATAAACATGTTTTCAAGGCGGTTGATCGTTCGTCCAAACTTTCTGCTGACAAAATAGCTTTTAACCAGAAATCATGTGATACACTTTTGAGTTTCTCAAAGATATCTCGTTCAAAGAGCTAAAATAAACCACAAATAATAAGGAGGTTTTCAATAGACTGTCGAAAATCATTTGCATTAAGGTTCGTTAGTTTTGCTGAACTACGCGCGCCATGTTATGTGATTGGTCAACTACGGACGCATTTTCCCGCGCTTAAATCTGCATGCATTTGCTTCAAGTTCTGATTGGTTCATTGTCATGTTTTACTTTTGTTTTGATTGGCTTACGTGATTACTTTAGTGTTGACGTCACAACACTTAATTGAAATTAAAAAATTGTTTTTATAATTTCGCTGTAATGTTAAGAAATAGAAGTTGACCCCCTCAGTTATCTGAGCGTCTTTAGCAGATCCAGAAAAAAAAAAGACTCTAAAGTTGGAATTATGCGAATTAAGACAGTAAAATTGGAAATTAATATTGGCCTCTGCAATGAAAAGCTGACTCATTATTGTGGAACAAATGTTGCCAAAAATGACTTTGTCATCCATTTGTAAATCCCACGCATTTGTTTTAATAACCTAACTCGACATTAGGGAAGACGACAAGGGTACGAATCTACCAAAACTCACTGGAACTGAGACGAAAGAATACCAGGAAAAAAAAGATATTTCTTTGTACTATTTGTTTATCATACAATGTTTTACCAAGCGTTTTGAATTGTTAACTTTTCACCAAGTACAAAAACCTAGTAAAAGCGTTTTGAAATATTGCTGCACCGACTAAGTACCCCGCCTCCGGTGTTCAGAGCATTTGGCGTGCAACTCCTTGATATCTGCTCGCACGAAAACATTGACAAGAAACCCTTACAGGACTACAAGGGCCTACGATTTTTTACAATGTCATTAAGTGGCTTCCGCTTATTAAAATTAGGATTTTAGAAGTGCACAATCGTGAGGAAGAACAGTAGGAAGTGATTAAAATACGATTGACGCCCACTTGCAAGCCTTGGCCGGTTCCGCTTTCAAAAGAACCGAGCACAATTATCGTTTGAAGCTCTCCTGCTCTTTAAGTGTAAAGCTTCGACTGTGGTGGACGATTTGGAAAAGAATCATTCTACGGGACGATTGAGTTGAGGCGCCTCCACGTGAAAGGTAAATAATATTGAATTCTTTTCCCCTGAAGTCCTGCACATTCAAACGATGTTTCAAAAGATTAATCAATGACAGAAAACTGAAAGAAAAACGCTATTGACACGGAAACAAGTGAACTGCAAGTCGCATTGAATCAGCCGCGCGGTTCATCGGCGCATATGCTCAGTGCCGGCTCTGTTAAACTTAACGTCTCGGAAAAAAGTATTAAACAGGGGCACTCACGGTTTATTTTGGTGCATGTCCATCTGGAAGGCCTAAGCGTCCTCAGAAATTTGGATTGAATTGTGAAGAAAACCTAGCATTTTATTTGGTGTAACGCCACTAGAACTTCCGTAACGTGGAGAAATTCATTCCCGGTTTGTTTTTGTAGGGACAAAAAGTGCTGTTAAGAGAGCAAAAAAGACAAGCTAGCTAGAATTTTCAGAAAGCCAAAAGCTGCTTGTAAATTCCGGGGACTGATTTCTATTCCCTAAAATGCTCTCGACTAAAACTCTCGGCCGCTCAAATATTCGTTTTTAACTCCGTAAAAAGATTTTGGGAAACAGAAACGACATTTGAAATGCTTTTCTCTGAATATTCTCGTTGGGTTCTCTTGAAGTATAAATTGTCATATCTAAAAACCATGGCTCGTCCTTAAAGATTACTGAGCCAGTAAACCTAAGTTAGCCTCGGTAAAGCTGCGTTCATTCGGGTCACTGCAAGCGGCGTGCATAGTCAGCACTTAATTTCGGGTTTTTCCGGTTTCATTATATACTGAAGAAGAAAGTACGAGCAGTCTTCCTTCCTTTTGGATGGGCCGGATTTCTAGCCCACTGCAAAGCAATCCCACCTTTCTAAAGGTTTCCCGTACAAATTTATCGATCCGAACAAAGAGAGACATTGTAGAGCAGTCACAATGTCCTTCCGTGAGCAGGAAGAACACGATATGCTGGAACCAATCACTCTTAAGATCAGCGCTTTGAGGTTTCCGCAATAGTTCGCAGATGCCTATTTGTATCACTGAGGGGAAAAAATGACACGCATTCAAGAGAAATCCGTCCTGTAACAGAAGCTACTTACAAATACACTGTGGAGATTATTTACAGGATTCTGAATGTAGCTGTGTTTGTATAATGTTTATGAGTTGTGGCCGATAGTGAATCTAGAGAATATGACTGGAGAAGAAGTTGAACATTTAGATAAAGTACAGTACCAAATGTATCTTGATATACGAGACAAAACGTAAGAATTTTTTTTGTCTTCGTTTGGTCCGCCATCTTGGACTTCCTTCGTGTGTAATCGTGTTTGGCGTAATATGCAGGTATCTTCCGGGATTTTGTAACCAAGTTAAATTTTGACATCATTAAATAACTCCAAAAACATAGCATTTCCGTTATTTTGTTCAAGCAAAGTTAAGTTACTATAACATTGGAGTTGATTAGCGGCAAATTTAATTTTACCATTACAAAGCCCAAAAATGTAGTAATTAATTTCTGTCCCGAAAGCTGCGTCTGGCTAATGATGACATTTATTTACTTTCCAAAGGATTGTTTGTTAACAATTCTCCCTACGTGTTTGTAAAATGTATCCGGCCTATTATTTAGGACAAAGTAAAAACATCTATGCCAAACTTTATTGTAATCTAAACTATTGGATAATTTGAGGTAGTTACATCAGTCGGTGTTCTTTTTCGGACCATTGGCCTTTATATTGCGGCTGCAAGTGATATTAAAACACCTTACACAAGAATCTTAATTGGTTTTAATAAATATTTAAGTTTGGACATAATACTAGTTGCGATGTAGGAGTTTTCGTCAAAATTCAGGAACAGAAGGCGTCGATCACCGTATTTCTTGAGGTGTAACGGGAAATTTATAAGAAATAAGTCAAGTAAGAAAATCGAAAGACTTTGAAACTCTCTTAACGAAAATGGTGAGTGCGATAATTTATTTCATTTCATGTCCCGTTCTAAGATCATTTTAGAGCTTACATAGTTTGTTATTGTAATTGCACAACTTTAATTCATGTACGCCGTCGTCGGTAATATGCACTGATTTCAGTCGAAAGCACGAAATGTCAGAAAAACGCATTTTTCTCTTCTCAAAATACAGCATTTAAAGACAAGTAGCGTTTAAGAAGGTACTGTACTCTCGGCAGCCTTGAAAAGCGTCATTTCAGTGGCCATACTCGAAGATTTTATTCACAGATTGAAAACCGATGCCGGGTTCACATTGAATACTTGAGCCGGATTATGCCAATTAGCTTGACTTTATGGAAGAAACCAAGTAAAGCAAAATGCACCTGCATAAACTAAAAGAACCTAATTCCGAAGAAAAGGAAATTAAGTTGTAACTCAAACCAGTGGCTTATATAGATTCTGGAACTTTCCAACTGTGTATGATGACGTGGAACCGTTTCATTTTAAAACCAAAAGTTTGTTTTTTCGTCTTAAAGTTATAAACATTCGAGGGCTTGGTTTGCGTCTCGTTGTTTTGAGCTTTTCCCAATTTAAAGCTTTTTTTCCTCTTATTTTAACTTATTTTCTTAAAACAAGCTAAAAAAAAGCATTGAATCTTTATATTAGACGTGAATAAAACGGCAATTGATTCAGTAATTAACCTACCAAAATATTGTACCTTCGGAAAACGAACCTCGTTAAAAGTGATATTTAGAAATGTCGATGTTGACTTTTAGGAACGCTTGCCACGTAAGTCGAATCGGCGTTTAGCAAGGGAAATAAAATAAGGTTATACATGTTGTAAAATCTTTATGCAAAAAGTCGAAAGATTTATTAGAAGAATTAATTGCAGATCATTGTCATTGGCGAATAGGAGGCCCAGTTCCCCAAGTGTAATTATATCATTTTCCAATTATAAACATCGGAGGTTGCGCCTGAAAAGCGACCAAGTGCTCCGAGGTATGGGGGCGGATCGGAGCTGCGTGTGCCTTAAAATATAGGCCTTCATATTCAGACAAATCAATATTCAGGATACATGTGAGGGCTTATGCCTTCAAGTTCAATGCCCTTAGAGGACAAGAGTATGCATGTGTCATTTACTGATTAAATACATCATTCCCATTTATTTGCCAAGCTAAACATATTCCATCACATTATTTCCATTGCGCATATGCCACACATTGACATTCCAATCCTAGCAGTACGCAGGATATTTGTCCCATGAATCTAGTTTAATGGTCTTAGCTCCCACGAGTCTCCTGTAGCTCAGTGGTAGAGCATCCGAACGGTCTTAGTTTCGACTCCTGATAGGAACACTCAGATTTTTTTCCGAGTATGCCTGTGTCATTTATTGATAAAATACATCATTCTCAAGTCCCTTTGTATACCACACCTTGCCTCTTAGCTCTTCTTAGGCTCGTGATACGGCGAATGTAAATTTTTGAGGAGAAAAGAGAGGGTTCTTTTTATTCTGTGCAGGAGTAAATTTGCAATGCACCTCTTCCCAGCCGGTTTCCCAGTGTAAGGGAGAGGAAAGCATATGTTTTAAGTGCCTAATTGCTCAATGTTGCACTGGTGAATGACGGAAAACTATGGCCTGATCAGTGATCAGGGGCAGTATCATGGGAGATATCATGATTTTTGGCCAAAATTCACAAAATTTTAACTTTGAACACTGTGATAATTAATTTCTAAATCGATAATTTAAAGAAATATTAATAGTGATTCTGAGACGAAAGGTTGAACAAAAATATAGTACAACCAGCAATTTTTAGTGCGTTACGACGACGAAATTTGAAAACGTCTGCCAGACGTTTTCAAATTTGAACCACTCTTTGTCTTGGTCAACTGCCGGCGAAAACATCCGTGGATAGTTTCTTTGCATTCTGATAGTCTTTTAATGGAATTTTGTCATGATATCTTGGCTGCCATCAACCAAATAGCGTCTTTTTGATTTTCAATGTGTTACTAAAAACGGCGTGATACTGTCCCTTTAAAGGGGGTGAGGGAGAGGGGGGGGGGGGGGGACTAACTGAACTACAATATTTCATGATTCTTCCTATCGAAATGCCCGTTGTCGTCATATCTTGGCAATCTATTTAAAAGGTTTTCAAGATTTTACAGTCACTAATATATTTGGCAAATCACGTGATCAAAACAGAAAAAATAAACCTGAAACTCACACAGCGTACAAGGTGCAAAACCTGACGTATTGATTTTTTTCAAAATTCGAATTCTTATAGAGCGTTTTCATTCACGTGACTACCGACCATATTGGTTTACTGAAAAAAAAGAAAGAATTTGCATAAAAATGGAGTTCAATTCCCAAAGGTTTAGTTTGGGACACCAACATGGCCGCCATTTCTTTGTTTTGGGACACCAACATGGCCGCCGTGACGTCATGTGAAAACACTCTATAGAAGTTATTACAAACAGTTCATTATTTAACAGAAACGGTAAATGCTCACTGCAGGTTAGAAAGAGGTCAAGAATACCTCCGACTCGTGGAGAAAAAATGGGTACTATTCTGTGATACGCGGTTGGAGACTGGCATTAGTTACGTTCCATCAATGACGATCAGCTAAAATCCACATGTTCTCCCTTAGTATATTTCCCCAGTCTAGAGGCTCAAAACATTGCAAAACGGAGTATGACAAAATAGGTTTGCACGAACGACACAAGCACAAGCACAAGGATGTTTACACGTGCGATAAGCATAAGCATAAGCATAAGGTGACATACTCAAGCGCAGAAGCATAAAAATTTGGCGCATTATGACGCGACCGGGCTGCGAGATTTGATTCCAACATGGTGGAAAATGGCAACGCATGAGTAACTAGAATGTACGCTGACACTGAACTTGTCACTGTTTTTCAGTTTCCTTTCCTTGCGCTTTTGCTTATGCTTGCGTGGTCCCGGTTTACACGTACGACGTAGCGACACAAGCACAAGCACAAGAGAATGGAAATCGTTATATTCTCTTGTGCTTGTGCTTATGCTTGCGTCGTACGTGTAAACCAGGCTTTAAAATCTTTAAACAACAACTCTTGATCTGTCCCCTCACCTTAAAGATCTAAGTTAGATACCTAATGCGCAAACCTAGTAATATTTTCTCTATGGTTTACAGATGACCTTTCGAATTTTGCTGTTTGTTGCTTCTTTTCTTGTATGGAGCGAATCGCGAAAAATATACATTCCAGATGATGGTGAATCTTTAAAAGAGTACCTCAAGGAATTGGGGAGGAAAGCTGGGCCGATGGGTTACTTCAACCCCTACTACATGGCCTTCACACTTGAGAAAGCGGAGAAATTCCCTGACCTTGTGTCCATACACTCGAAGATGAGGCGAATCAAATCCTCCGGCAACGTCACTTCCGAAGTCGAGGAGTCCCTGAAACTAAGTACGGATACCGTTGAAAACACTGAAGAAAAGACATACAGTCGGGTCAAGCGTTCCGTGTCTTATCCTCAAACAAATATTACCGGCGAGTGTGAAAGTACAACAGGAGGACTGGACAGGCTTTGCAACGTTTGCCCCGCCCGTACAGATCTGGGTCCAGACAAGATTCCTCGCTACATTAACGAAGTGTTGTGTGAATCCGAAGACCTATGTGGCGTGGGAGGCGTTGTGTTTGGGTTGTGCCAGAGTGCGGTTGTAGTGCAGGATTTTCTTATGATGCAAGGTTCCTCTTTAGTTGTTTATTCGCAGGAAATTCGAGTTTGCTGTGAATGTGGTTTGTTTCCGATATGAGTTAAATACTGACGAGTCAGCTGCATTTCGACGTACGATAATTCCAAATTTTGATGTAGGCAAGATAACGAGAAACCATTGACATCGCTGAAAAAGCACCTTATTAAAATGAGTAAAAAAGCCAAGTTTAGGTCTTGTCTTTTACAATACGGGAGATATAGTTTTGTTGAGTCTGAAAACATTATGGACGTTTGTATGGAAGCGGGTAAGATTCGCCCGTCTACTAAAAATTCCTGAATTTGCGGGACTTACATCTTCGACAAGACTCTCCAACTTGGTCTTTTCACTTATTTAAAGGTGCTCTTTCCCGTAATGTCAATAGTTTCTCGTTACCTTGGCTACAACAAACTTTGAAATTATCGTGATAACGGTCTTACTGTGGAATTTGTTTGGAACTGTATGTAACGTGCATGAACCATAAATGAATTTAAACGGATAACAAGCTGTGTATGAACCGAAAAAAATTAAAGCAATGTTTGCGGGTGATATTGTCTCCAACGTCCTACTTTATCAGTAGTGCTAAACCTGGATTTATACGCGCTTTGGGGAGAACGTAAGTTGTACCACCGCAATCCATGATGCCATCAGCTTTTTGGGAAGTGAGATATTTTTCACAATTAGCTCGTGCAACTTGGAAAAGGCTCGGAATGTATGTCTAAATATCCTAACTTGTCAGAGTTCTGACCCCCTCCCCCCCCCCCCCCGAAAAAAGGAATCTTTTAGCTTGTCAACCAGTTGCTTCTTTGTAATAAAATTGGCTGATGCACCTAACCTGAGTTTGGGTACTACATACAAGACAGACCTTTTTTTATTTTCATTGACAGAACTATTGGTGTTTTAGTAAGAATTACGGTTAGGGAGCACCTTGTGATGTCTATCATACAGTTCATGCATCTCGTTAGCACGCAATTCTGACCTATCTCCTTTATATTGATCAAACGTTAATTCCTAAGTTTCCCAGCAGAAACAGAGAAGACCGAGAGGGCACATGGGAAAACCAGAGGATTAATTAAATAAATCTGAAAATGGGCAAACATTTCTGACTGGCTTAGGCCATCTATTTTTGCGAAAAGGTCACGCTTTCTCTGCAAATAAATGTTTGGTTTATCAACAGAGTTGACAACTAAAGGTAAACTAGCCACTGTAAGGAGACTCGAGTGCTGACCTTTCGAGCGTTAGACCTTCGTCAGAGCGAATCAAGGAATTGTGGATTGTATTTGTTTACTGAGTGAGCAGTAGAGTATGGTCACGTGAAAAATAAGAAGAATTAGTCGAATCAAAAGCTTTCGTTGAATCCCTGGGGATTCAGTGCCGATTTGGAAGATAGACAGTGGATAGAATTTTTTTTCTAAAGTTTTGCGTGTTTCTGTGTTACCATGATGAAGAGAAATGCAACAGACTACCTGGCTGCGATATTCCTAAAACCTAAGAACCATTTCACTCTCTTCGGTAGTGCTACGGTACCCACGTGCAAACAGGCTTGTATTTCTATCTAACAAGGGTTGTGTCAGCTATTTATTTCTAGTGTGAGTTGAAAAGCCGTAAGTCCCATTTTCATCATCAAAGGAAAGCCTATAGAAATGATATTCCAGTTTTGTTGAAATTCATCATCAAAGGAAAGCCTATAGAAATGATATGCCAGTTTTGTTGAAAGTTACGAAACCATTGCACTATAACTATCTACAAGTGCCTTCGGCCACGGATGGTCAAGGTGAAAATAATTTGCAATTTGAAAAATTGGCCAACGTTTTCTAGTCCTGTCGTTGTCTCGCGCAAAAATCGTTGAAAACTTATTAAGGCTTGTGCTTCCTTCAAGAATTCATTGCCGGGAATTCTTCCTCTTTGTCAATTGTGTTGTATCAGCAATTAGTTTGCTCACGAGGATGGGAACGTCCTCACAATTTTAAAGCAATTTTGACAAAACACCATCAAAATCTCGGTAGCATAGCCCTTCACATAATATTTCCCTTTGGCTTCTCAAAATTGTCACTTGTAACAGCTAATGTCGTCGGCGTTTTTCTAATGGGCCACTTGAAGTCTATATTTTCTCAAGTTATTGGCTCAATTGCGTGGGCCGCGTGACAAACAGGAAAACAGTTGTTTTGACGTCTATGGTTTGACCGGATGACGCACCATAAGTAACAATCATGAGGACGTCCGGTAGTCGCTAATAATTTCCGGAACGTCAGTCTTCTGCTTTGCTAAAATCATTTGTGGTTACGCGTGACGTCATAACACACTAGGAATTTGATGACGCTCTCATAGCAAGTGCTTCGAAAAATGACAATTTAAGTCACGGCTAACCGAGGCCGCGGCTTACACAAGCCTAGCCCTCTTATAAACCGCACATTTCAAGTACGACGGTGCTTTGCTAAGCTTAAGTCACGGTTTTATTTCTCTTTTATTTTACAGCTTTATTGTTTGACTGATTACGTTTTGTGATGTCAGTTGCTTTTACAGTTCTCAAGCCATAACGAACCGCGTTTGATGTTGGATCTTTTAACATTAGCATTTGGGGCGATTTTTACATTTCTTCATATTTCCCTGTATTTAGCAGATGAAAATCAAATATTGGAAACTGGAATGTTTGCAAGTCAGCGAAGAATATCAGAAGTAGCAATCAGTAACCAGGGGCACCCAATGGATCGTTTCGGTAAAGTACATGTTCCTTAGGAACAATTTCCTACAGGGAATTTTCACCTCGAACTTTCGTGATATGGCAAATTTAAGGCCTGTTGTTTTCGGATTGATAAAAAAGTCGTTTCGGGTACCGAAAAAAGGTCAGCTAAGATTTTCGGAAAGGAAATAAGACCTAAGGTTTTCGGGAAATGGACAAACGATGACTTAGTAATTTCGAAAAGATTCAAGATCCCCTAGAATGACCGAACAGATAAAAAATTTTATAGAGCGGCCTAAAATGAACCTACAGAGCTTTAAAGGCACTCCAGATAGCCTAAAATAGCGTTTCAAAGGATCTGAAAGAAACCTGTCGTTGGGTGCCCCTGAGTAACTCCAACACCTCGAGTTTCGTCGGCAGAAAGTGAGCTGAGCGTTTGTGTTTTCAGCTCTTCTCTCCTGGTGCAGTTACCTATCCTGAATGAAACCCCCAACCAATCACAGAAGGAAGTTAAGCAAGACTAAGGCAAAGGCAAAGTTCTTTTCAACATCATTCATTTTCCTATTCTATGCGCAACATGGACTCTCGTGAAAGGTCGTTTTAGAACTGATATTTTCATTTCAGACATTTTAGATTATCCTGTCATGTGTGACAAAACAAATAAATTTTCTTCCTCAACCATAACGACTCGACGTTGCTCACTCGTCTGCAACTCAGTAAATGGACATTTTGTATACAGGTCCGAAAGCAATTAAATGCCGGATGATTTTTACATCCCCTGCTTGTTCATTCAAGACTTTTTTTGACATTTTTCAAAAGGAACTATTCCGCTCTTTAAGCTTTTCCGATTTCCTGATCGCACGGCCAACGTCCGGCTCAACATTAGAATTCTCAGGGCCGGGTTGTTCGAAAGCCGATTAACGCTAATCCACGATTAAAAGTTAACCAAGGTTTCCATCTCGCTCATTAAAGACGATTTTAAAGGCTCATTTTAAGCTAATGGTAAAGGAAAGCATAAGGCAAAACTAAGGGACAAAAATTTTAAATATACTCGAATCAAAGTTCACTTTAACCCGACCGTTAACCCAGGATCAGCTTAATCGGGCTTTGAACAACTCTTGATCGTTTCGTGTGGATAAACAAATCTGTGAACTCAATTTTGTATCTCTCAAAGGTTCAGATTTACTTATTATCTCACTTTTAGGTTGTTGGTTGTCATTTCCATAGTAACCCATATTTCATGTCATATAAATCTTCCCCTTAATACAAGGATGCTGACCGATAGGCTTCAGTTCGAGTATGTTGTGAATCACAGGAAAAAAACAGCTTCTGATCTGTAGCTACACAATTTGGCTGTGAGTCAATGTTACAAGGGTGATTTTATTTGTTTTGTTCTGACTGTATAGTTTAGCATTAATTCTTTTCATATCGTCCACAGCCGTTTTAAAAATATTTTAATGATTTCCGGCACCAGTGGACAGCTTCCATTAGAAAATGAACTTCCGTCTGCCTTGCTGTAAATACTGAATAAGCTCATGCGAATGGACCTAGAATCATCTATTGACAAAAACGGAAGCAAACTGAGTTCGGCCGTGTAGACTATCAAACGAAACATTTCCGAAATGAATCAACAAATCGACGGCAGTTTTCTATGGTCTTTACTCTTTTATTAAAAACTGAATCATTGTCTAATGCTATTCAAGGGATTTTATTGGCTTAGCGGCCATGGTATATGAGCCATTATACTATGCCCGAGAAATAGCGACCATTAAATTGTCGTCTGGTTGTTCTTGCACAGCGAAATCAGTAAGATCTAGCAATACTTCTTGATATTTTTTAATAAAACAATTATTCCACTTGCGCCTGTTGGATATGAGATGTTTATAGCCAACTCGGCGCTACGCGCCTCGTTGGCTACTGATCTATCATCTCTCTATCATCTCTCTATCATATCCAACTTGCGCTCGTGGAGTAATTGTTAAATAGTCCGTAAATGACGTCATAAAATTTTCAAAACTCAAGTAGAACAACGAGCCGCAGGCTAGTAGCAACGCGGCCAGGGAAGCGTTAAACGGAATTTATCGTTTATGTAATGTTTAAAACACTGGCAGCAGTGTTTTATCGGAATTTAAAACCACGAGGCGCAGCCGAGTAGATTTAGACCCGATAAAACACGTGCTGCAAGTTTTTTAAACGGCTTCAAAAACATTCCTGGAAAAGCGTGTGTCGAGAGAGTTCATAACAATGACGCTTTTGTGAACGTTGAAAATTAGCCCGCATACGAAAAAATCATTAAACACCGTATAACAATATTAAAGGAGAAAGTTTTATCGGGTTTTAAAACCACTGCACGTGACGTTTTATCGGCCACTTGATAGGTCAATGGGCTTATGAATTATTAATGTATTTTTGAACCTGGTTCCGTACTTCCGGCATTTCTGAACAGATCATTAATCCTTGATACCAGAAACTCTCTAAGTTTGTAATGATCCCATAAGTAAAACTCTCAAAAATAAAAACAACTGGAATCGAACACCTTTGATTCGACGCTTGAGATAAGGTCGTTCAAGATCAGTTCATGTTTAGTAATGCCACTTCGATAGTGAAAAGAATCCGGTGATACTTTGCTCTAAAGAAGACTTGAAAACTGAGGAAAATTCAGAGGCCTCAGAGCCTCGCTATCAAGACTTTGAAAAGGCAAGAGACACGGAACTTAAGCCTAAATTAAGAAAATTACAAATTAATAAAACAAATTAAGCGGAAGATCGTCAGCGATCCGAGTTACCATGACTCGTAGGTCCAACATATACCAGACAGAGTCCTTCAGGAAAGATAAGGGAAAAAAAACAAGTTAATTAGTTTGAAACTGTTTTCGTGGCATCAAAGTAAATCTAAGAACAAATAACCCTCAAGATGCGTTGTGTCCTTTGAACAAAATGCACGACTCCTCGTTTCATGATTTATGCGACCACAGCAAAACTAGGCGTCCAGGAAAAGAATAAAGTGTAGGGGAAAATCCCTTCAGTTTCGTAACTACAAACACTTGCAGACAATAATTTTGCTGACAAAGATACATTCTGCAAAACCTCAAAATGACTTCATTGGTTAACGCCTAGACATTACACTGAGAGATATTAACAGTTCATGACATAATTCCCGCTACCTGCGAGAATATAAACTAGACGGTGAGGTTGGCTTGGTCATTCAACAGAGCAATTAGTCACTCCTGGTCGTGCACCCGAAAGAACGAGTTCTGACCACAGATCATCCATAACTGAAGAGGAAGATTGAATCTTGAGGTAAGTGTTGCTAACAAAGTGTGGTGTCATAGGATATACTAGATGCAAAACGCCGCAAAGAAAACTTCTCAAAAACTTTAGTATAGGCGCTAGCCATCATGTTCTATTACCAGTTTCAGTTTTTGTCTAATGTTGAAGTAGTCGGCTTATCTGTCTATACTGTTAGTTTGGTAGATATAGCTGACTTTGTTGAATTTTCTTTTCTTTTTTTTTTTTCGAAGTCCAAAAAGGATTTAATTCTGTGTAGAGTCTCCGTCATTTTGCCCGCGGTGAATCTGCTTTTTTCCACAGCAGAAAAGGGACTGCAATTTGCGCAGAACATAAAAACTGTTTACATAATAATCTTTGTGTGAATAACTGTTATTTCTCTTTTTTCTTATGACGGGACACCTTCCGATTTAACGTATTGATATTTTTAACTAAAGGAAATTGATATTTATCTTACTTAAAAAATTTCCATGAGCAAAGAAAAGGATCGGCGCTTATATTAATTAATTTCTAAAACAATCTCGTTTCGAGACTGCAGTTTCGCTGAAACCGTGAAAAAGGAAGTAAGTCTTTGTCCGAGCTTTTTCTGTCCGGTGAGTTATGCACGCAACATTTCTAAGAACTGGGTCTAAAATCATAGTTTAACCTTGTTCAGTGAACACTTTAATTTAAATTACAAGAGTTTGTCAATTTACATTGAAGGATTCTCACATGATGGACGAAAAAAAAACCTGAATTCGCTCGACGTCAGATAATTATAACAAAAATTGAAGGAGGGTCCAAATTTCACGTAGTGTCGTCCTTAGGTGATTATTTAATTTTTGATTCTTTGAAATCGTTTGTCGTTAGATTAAGCCAGAGAAAGGAATTTTAAAATTTCAAAAAGAAAAACAAGCAAACAAACACAAGCAAGATCGAGGCTTTAGTTGAGTAGAGATGCCCAATCATCGACACGTACGTCACTGTTACGTCACAAGCCTATACCGCTTTGCTGTGAACCACACATCTACAATTAATAGAGCAGTTTTCAATTACAACACAACACAATGTAACTACTATGACCAATCACAGCAGACTCAAACGCACAATGAACCAATCAGAATTCCAAGCAAATGTATGTAACCGGTGCCAATCGCGGGAAAACGTACGCGAGCAAAGCAAGGAACGATCATTGTTTTTGGTTTTCCTTCTCATTGGTTGAGGTGACACGAGTTTTACCAAGTGAACCAATCACAGAGCGTAGCGAAGCAAACCTAAACCAAACGCGGAATTACTTTCAACACTCAATTGACAACCGCTCTATTGAAGAAAATAATAAAGAGTTGATTGTGATTAATGTGATGACGATAACTTATGACATTAATGATGATGATTAAGGTAATGATAGTAATTATCACCATAATGAGACGACATACATCCGTATGTTTTGACAACAGTCCTCAATGCGTGAAGGCTGAAATATCAATTTCTGAAAACCGACTGCTCCA
Source organism: Pavona decussata (assembly GCF_977016875.1). NCBI lineage: Eukaryota > Metazoa > Cnidaria > Anthozoa > Scleractinia > Agariciidae > Pavona > Pavona decussata. The sequence goes on from NW_028145650.1 coordinate 557,061, forward strand.
ATATTGCAAACGGCAAAAACAAGCCCTTTACGCCGTACCGATTATGGAACCGGTAATGTGAATCGCTGACCTTGGCATTTGTGACTGACATCTCTCATCTCCGCGAACTTTAAATTGCATGAATTAGCACTTTTCATGGTTGCTGACGCCAAATGGTTGTTGATAGGGTACACGGAGAATACCACAAGCCATTGGACCCTCGTTCGAATTTAATAAACTGCCTTTATTTCTACTTTCCGAGGGGATCTTTGCCTTCTGGGTTATGCTACTTTCGGATAGAAAAACTGTTTCACATATGCGTCAAGTTATCTAACTAGGCCGCGTTCAGACTAGGTGCACGTGCCCGGTTCTGGGGCACAGGCACTTGTCTGAACAGAGCTTTTTGTCGGTGACCGAGAAAAAATCCCAGCGCCGTTCCCTGGTATGGGTATACCTTCAAGGGAAGTCGCTCGGGCACCGTTCCTGGGCACAGTCACTGGTCTGAACAGGGTTTTGTCAGTTCCCACGCTTTTTCTTCATTCTTCCCTACTATACAGCAAGCAAAATAGCAGGAGCTGAATTGATGAACGAGAACACGATTACTCGTTGGGCACCAAGGAGTCTAAAGAAGGTTCTTCTTAGTGCCCGGGTACAAGGCCCTGGTATAGGCACCTACCGGTCTGAACAGGGCGTAAGAAAAACATGAGGAATGAGCGAGGAAAATTGCAAAGCTCCTAATAATATCACCAGTTTTTATTGGGAAGTCAAAGTCGCAAAGTTCAGTTTTCTTTTACTACACTGTAACCAACGTGATTGTTCTAAGAAGCACCGAAGCAATGCACTGAAGTTTATTCAGTCCTGAGTTCCTGTGTTAACACATCGATTTTCTCTTTTTCACAGAAAATGATCAAACAAGTTATTTCACTGTTGGCCGCAATAGCTGCCTTTACAAGCTGTCTAGAAGCACAGACCATCTCCTCGTGTAAACCTTTAACAAAAAGAGAGCTAGAGCTCAAACTGGAATCTTTTGGCGGCTATAACCAGCGCTATCAAGCAGTCGCAACAATGGACGCCCGTAAATTCCCGAGACTTCTCAGTCAACCGATGGGTGTCAAGGCGTCTGCGTATAACATTTTCAAAAAGCTGTCTCGGAGCAAAGGCCGGGCAAGCTTTTTCCGGCAAACTAACATCACCAATGTAGCATGGCGAGGCTCACTCGACCGAAATGGCCTCCATCACCTGTGCACGGAGTGGGCAGTTGTCACCACTCTGCCAGCCGATCATTTCCCGCGCTATCTGAATGAGGTTATCTGCGACAACGTGGACATTGGTTGCCTTAATTACGAAGGCCTTTGTGTCCAAGAAAGTTTCGTTGTGGACACCTTGAAGAAAACTGGAGCATGCGGAGATGACGGAAAAGAAATCTGGGAAGTCGTTAGCCAACCTATTAGATCTTGCTGTAGCTGTCGGCTATTTTCGGGTTCATTTTTAAGTGGTTATCTGTGACACTTCTAAATTTGGAGCCAAAATATTGTGCTTTCCCAACACCCCAGTGTACCCACGTTAAATTTATGGCCCCCTAAATTGTTTAATTTATGTACCAAGTTGTAGTAACTATGTCAAAGAAAACAAATTCGCTAATTTTAGATTTAACGCGTCGCCAGTCCGTAGGCGGTAGACGATAGGTGAAAATCAAATCGTACACTGTTTCGACCTTTTGAAGTGAGGGAGATACTTTGCGTTCTTAAACGTGGATGGAGCTCTCAAAGTTTGTTTCCATTTTCCAACACTGATCTCATGAAGGATGCAATATATATCAGATGCATCTTAAATTTTTGTAGTTATTTATGTAAATCTCTTAATTATTTATGAATACATGTAGACCTGTTTTTTAATAAATTTCGGAAATTTATTTATTGTTGAGTGATACGTCTGCAAACTATATCTAAGCAAAACATGAACAACGACTACAGCTGAAGCGGCTGAAAATGTGTCCTCGAAGAGCATTGGAAAGGGTTTTTGGTTCCTGGAGGCGGGTATTTACAATTAACAAGCTAATCCTGAAAAGTTCAAATGCCGGGAGGTGGGGGCCGGAGAGAATTTTGAAGTTTCGAATTGATCGGCGTATTATACTAGTATACTAGGCATTTTTCATGTTTCATACAACTTGTGGTCTCAATTTTGTAATTCATCGACATCTAGTTTATACGTCGAGCTACTCCGCGCGCTACAGTCGAACTTAATTCAGACGAATTTCATGGATAAATTCGTCGTTCCTTCGACATAAATCGTGGCGTGGTTTTATGCATCGAAATCAATACGGTCGAATTTAATTCTCTTCCCAAGTGCAGTGTCTCTTATCGCCACGGGTCGCTGCGGGCTCGTTAAAATAAGTTGTTCGAAATACATTTTAAAAGTGTCTGCATTTCATTCGACGCGACGTTTAAACTGACGTCTAGAACGAATTTAAATTACCTTGAATTAAATTCGTCTGAATTAAATTCGACTGTAGCGCGACGTATAAAATAGGCCTAAGGAATGTTGTTCTTTTCAACGTGGTGAGGTTGCAGTTTTAATTTTTCAGCACGGATCTGTCACAAAGTTGCTTCCTCTATCCCGCGCCTCTATCCCTTTTTTATCATTATAATTTCACTTTTGCGCTGGAAGCTTTTTTTTTTTCCCTCACCCGGCACTTTTCTCTCGCTCCTCACGATGCGAGCAACTGGAAAAGACAACCCTTTATACATTTATACCGCCCTTTTCTGATTGCCGTAACCGGTCCATTATCCCACCACGATACAATCCTGTCCACGCTTCCAATCGATAGACTCGAGCCAGTCTCCCGGCTGACAGCGCAAAAAACATTCAGCTGATTGATTCGATCTTCAAAGCCCATTACTCAAAACAACGTAAAATGCGATCGCATGTTGGGGATCGCATGTTCCAATGGCATTAACAGCGCCTAATTTGATGATGGAACTTACAATCTTTTCGATCTAGAACGTTGGTTTTTGGAAAATTGACGACAATGGACCCGGATTTACAGGTCGATCTTCACCTTCAGTACGATTATCTGTTTAAAGTTCTCATGATCGGCGACTCTGGAGTAGGAAAATCTTGTCTTCTTCTTCGTTACGTCGATTGCGACCACAGAGAGGCTTACATTAACACGATTGGCGTAGATTTCAAAATAAAAACCATCAAACTTAATGGCAAAAGGATTCGTCTGCAAGTCTGGGATACCGGTAAGTTAATACTCAACGACAGATTTTTAATTTTCTTTCGGTACTTTCCACGACATGAACTCGAGAGAAATGAAAAATGAACTCTGGTGTTTTTTGAATTCACTCTGATAGTTTCCCTTGGGCTTTGTCTAAAATCATGCTTTTGTTCGCCGGCGGTGTTTGCACTCTTGAAAAATTTATGGATTGCGAATTGTTCAAGTTCTACTTTAAAATTAATATTATTTTTCAGAATCGAGTACATTGACGGTGCGCGATTAAAATTTCGACGCGAACCGGTTGTGACGGCGCGACGTTTTCGAGGAAAATTCACCAGTTTTTGTTCAATTTCGTGAGCAGAATCAAATTCTATTAGCCCAACGCTTTGACGAAATCCCACGAACAAAAATGTTTGCATTTTTAATTAGAACCCTGCGGCCTCCTAGAGTATGAAAATTATTAGATTTTAAAAGCAGTGGCACATCGCTGTAAGTTTAGGTTTAATGTTTCTGTCGCAAGGCAAAGCACAAATGACGCTAAGCCTGTGAACAATGCTAATCGCCATATTCCAGTAGAAATATTCAGTTTTACGCACATTTAGCATTCACGTTCAAATCTAGCGATTGCGGCTGGTGATATGGAAAGAACAGGAAACGTTATTGCGCACGAGTGCTGACTTCCTGATGAGTAAACAGTGAATTTCCTCAAGTGTAAACAAGACATATGGAATATTGAACATTTATATGTACTTAATTAATTCTATCTTGTTCAGGTAAACACGTGCGGAATTCACATGTTCGTTTTTCCTGAGTGTGGAGATTAATGTCTGCCGTAGCAGTGTTGCACATACTGCCAACATTTTATTCCAATCTATGTATCAGATCATGGAATTGAATGGCTTGTCGAGGTCATTTTGCTTACGTGGCCGCTATAAATAGCTTTTATATTATTCCGTCCTCCGTAAACAAGCAAGCTAACCACCTTAAAATATTATCATGTTATTCTACAACCTTTAATGTGAAACTACATGAAAAGGAGGAAAGAATTCCAGTTAGTAGAATTATAGTAAAATATATAATCGTTCAAACAATAAAAATGGGGTACAGTATTTTGATTGACAGGCTGTGTTACTATAGTGAACCAATTTTTTGTACTTATAGTTAGTTACTTTTGACAGCTCTTGATAAACTTGTGATGTGTGTACTTTAGGTAGTGTATAATTTGGTAGTTTGGCCACCGTAAAGAGATTTGAGAGTGTAAATTTTGATCGTTAGCCCTTCATCAGAGCTCCAAATGTCAGGCAGGGGGAGTTTTGGTGGTATATCATTTTCCAGGTACCCTTTTTCAGACCTGGCCTCTACAATTCAAACCCATTTTCAGACCTGGACTCTGGAATCCAGACCCATTTTCAGACTTCCAGACCAAAATTGTTAAAATCCAGACCCATTTATAATGATAAATTATTATCATTATGTTTTCGCAAACTACTTTGAATTTGTACATGTATCCATTTGGCATTTATTGTAACACAAGTCATATTGCCAAACATGCATTACATCACATTAATTTGCAGGTAATTGAGTAAGCTAAGTTGCAATTTAACATCAAACTAATCACAGTCCACTATATTTTCCGACCCATTTATTGTGATAGTCGCGTTTTATCATGATAATTTTGTTGAGCTGTCATCTAAAATAACACACTGAACAAAATGTAGACAGAGTTTATGTATCAACTAAAATCATAATCAGCCAACACATGAGACAGCAAGGGACAGTGAAAAAAAAATTAAATATGTCTATCAAGTAGTTTTACTTTAAGTGAAAAACAATCTTCTGGCACTTTAGTGCCAAATGCCATTACTCCATTACTTACGTTTAATAATTAATTAATTAATTACTATTACATTTCCCCAATTAGAGTCAAAAGTGTATAGATCTGCATGTCATAACTGTATATTATATAATTTTTATCCTTGAGAATAAACACCTGGGGCATTCATTAAAACTTCATATTCGTTAGACTGTTCATTAATATTGTATTTTATAAGGAGTCTTTAAGTCAAGAGAGGGCATATCCTAATCAATAGGTTATTTGGTTCATGAAATATAAATGTAGCAAACACTTCTTTAATGTAACCACCACACTTAAAAAGTTCTTTGACTTACATTTGTGTCTTCGTTGTATTGCATCTTGATGATCCAAGTAAATGTTTCTCTCTGATGGCGGACACTCAGGGTGTTTATTTCTAAGGGAAGTTCACAGTGGAGTTAATTCAGAGGAGTGTTTTCTTAGTACATGTAAGATAAAGTGTTTTTTGAAAAGAAACTATGGTACACTGTATATACAGCTCTATGAAGGTAGTGAGAATTAGGATTTTGATTATAGGCTTTTATATTAGTTAATAGTCATTTTTATACTGGAGACACATAATCTGTGTGAGGAGTAGGAGGAACTTGGTTAAACTACCAAACATCTGTAGTGTGTATGTTGTGGTTCTATCTTTTTTTTTTATTAAAACTTTTCAAATCAGTTTTGATTTGTATTTCTCTTTGCCTCAGATTACGGTAATGAATAGTGCAGAAAGGAAAATAGAAATTAAACTGGTTTGAAAAATTATTTATAAAACCTCAAAAAATTTAAACCACAACGTGTACTTCTGTTAAACATTTTGTGGTTCATCAGCTAGTGTAAAGATGGTTACAAGAAAGATTGTATGTCTGGAAGAACTACTGTTACAGTATCAGCTTTAGTGCTTTTTCAAAGATATTTCTCATCAGGATGTAGGAAAGAATTTTTTCTGTTTACTTCTTCCCAGAAAAAATCTGTTTTGAAACATGTTTTTATACTAGGTGAACTACGAGATGTATAGCTGAAGACACTAAAGATATTTGCCCGAGTTTGTCCCCAATGGATTATGTTTCCCTAGTATAAAAACAAGCTTAGTATGTAACAATGTAAAGGTTAATCCCATTCTTTTACTTTCATTCCAGCTGGCCAAGAAAGATTCAAAACGATAACATCCTCCTACTACAGGGGAGCTCATGGAGTAATGATTGTCTATGACATAGCGAAGAAGGAAACTTTTAACAACCTGAACAAATGGCTCAACGAGGTGGAGACTTATGCTAACGAAGGAGTGTTGATGATTCTGGTTGGAAACAAGACGGATCTTAATTCGCAGCGTCAAGTCTCTACAGAAAGTGGGGCAGAGTGGGCCGCACTCAATGATATGCCGTTCATAGAGACCAGTGCCAAACATGCCACGAATGTTACAGAGGCATTCACAATGCTGGCCGAGCTGGTCAATAAACATGTAAAAGATAACAATGCTGAACAAAGGGCTTTTGTGCTTGGAGATAGCATTGAACGTGGGATAAGAACAGGGGAGGGTGGTGAAAAAGAAAAGTGTGGTTGTAGTAACTAAAACTTAAAACAAAAATTGCAATTTTTTGTATGTTATTTTTACATATAATATTTCAATTGAGGTGAAGGAAAGAGGAGTTCAGAAATTAATTTTTCCATACTGAATTTAGCAAAATTGAAACAACGTTTGAATTTGATGATCTTTACAAAAAAATGCATGGTTAGTGGTGAGTGAATGGTGGGCTTAACCTTTGCCTGTAAGTCATACATTGTAAAAACTTAGAATTTTTTTAAATTGTAGTATGTATTCAAATTTTCAATCCGATCTCTACAAAACTTTTCATAATTTTGCAAAATTCAGTATGGTAATTAATTTAATTCAACATGTTTTTGAACTCTGTCTAGTGTTCAAAACTGTTGTATTTTAACCATGAATTGTGTTACTGAAGATGGCTTGGTTGGTGATAGAGGAATGTTCAGTCGGTGGTGTTTTTGTTAAAAAGATTAATTAAAAATGAATACCATTAACCTGTTCAAATTAATTTTCAGTGTAAAATGTTGAGCCATTTCTTTGGCCACTACAGCCAAACATCCAGAACTTAAACAATGTTGTTTACTAAAAATTTACCAATGATAAACAACTCAGTCCATGGAAAAAGTGGGCATTAGTTCTATTGGATTTTTTTCTCCAATTTGTTTGGCTAAAAGAATTGCTCATAATAAAATAAATTTGCTTTCAAGACTGGCCAGCCTTCAATCAAAATAAAGCTATGAATTTTTAATGACTCAATTAACCTTCCTCAGCTCTCTGAAGGGAGCCCTATAATATAAGAAGTGGAATTCATTGAACTCATCTTTCCAAATGCCTAATGAATTTCACAGTTGGTGGTGTTAAAGCATGGGGCCATAATTTGCATTATATATTGCATTCCACTCATGATGTCTGTTTTCTTTACAATTAAATTAACTTTGACAATTTGTCCTCCATCAAGTCAAGGTCGTAATGAAAATAATTGGAAGTATAACTGCCTTACTGATTTCAAATTTTAGGTCATCTTTCATTCTTTGTATGTGGCTATCTCTTTCACTGTATGAATGTTGTCCACAGTTGGTGAAAACTTTATGGATAATGATATTAATTTTCCTCTTACAATAGGTGCTGCTTCACTGCACTTCTTTGTTTTGTTTTGTTTTGTTGGAATGACCAGCATGTAGCATTGTTTTATAAATATTGTAGGCCACCTACAAACAAATCAGCAAATCTGAAAAAAAATAATTATTATAATAATAAGAGAAAAGAAAGAAAACAAAAGAGCAGCCTGATAAAATCATGATAAGGCAGTCATTTTTCCAGCCATTCAATGAATTGTCAAACCTTAAATTCATGTGTTGCCATTCAAATGAAGGATGAGGATCAGATTTGCTCATTTTTAGCGTCTAATTTCTGCAAGAGGAAATAAGGGTAAATATTGTTTTGTCAAATTTGGGCATTAAATTGGTGTTAGGTGTATGTATTTAGAACAAGTTATAACAGTATATAATAGTCACAGTAGTGTAAATAATTATTATGTCCTCAATCGTACATTTACAGAAATGTATTGCACAGTACGTACCAAAAAGCTCTACTAGGCCTCCCCACCCCCCCTCTCCCTCCATGCTCAGGTCAGATTTTTTAATAAGCCTCCCCTCAGCTCTCTATCAACCACCACCACCCCCCCCCCCCTTTCCATGTTAGAAAACACGAAAAGAAATACTTCAAACTCAGGCATACCATTAAACAAAGAGCATCAGTCAGTTTAGAAAACCTGGTCTCCAAAAATTGCAGAAGCACCTGGTAATTATTGTGGTAAAGTAAGAAATGATGTATTTTTGATACACAGTCATTTAGTGAGCACTATGTTCAGTTAGTTATATTGAAAAGCAAGTGAAGAATCGAAACCCGAAACGCCCCACCCCCACCTCCTCTAATAACCCTCTATTCTTTAGGCTTCAAAATGAATAGCGCCCCCAAGGGCTTAACAAGAGCTTTTACTTAAGTTAATAATTAGGAAAGGATGTTTCACTCAGCCAGTTGTATTTTGGTTGGGGTTAGGTTAGCAATAACAAAAGAACTTTATCTGTCCTCTAGATAATCTTGAAAATTATTCTAAATGTTTAATTTTATATCAAATCTAAAATATTTTAAAAGGTAAATTAATGATAAAATCGTCACATGACGTTTCGACAACTTCATGTCATCATGATTTTCAAACGTGAAGAATAAAAATGACATGAAGTTGTTGAAACATCTTGTAGCATTTTTATCATTAATTTTCCTTTGAAATGTTTATCAAAATTGATCCTTATTAGAAATCTTAAATAAGCAGATATAATGATATGCGATCAACATGCGAAATGTCAGGGGGGTTTGGCTTAATCCCTTGTGGAAGGAGGTGGGGAGGATCAGCAAAGGACCACGCTACATAGTGGAAGGAACTGATGCCTGACCTTATACACAACCCAAAGGTGTCATGATTCTGATTATGATATGAAATTATATACAAATTATTAATATTAAATAAGTATTTTAATTCTAATTATTTTAATAATTAGATTAAATTATAATTAATAACTTCTATGGCAGGTACCAGGTCAAAATTCAGTAAATCCCTGACTTACATGTAAATTGTTATTTTCTAAATTACACTACCATGACAGTAAGAAGAAAATTTATTCATTTGCTAATAAACATGCAATTTCAGCACCATAGAAAACAATCTTGTTGCATCTTAACAACTCACAAAATCACTTCAATTTATTATTATCGTCAGTGAGAGACTCCCATGGTCCCATCCCATGTACAGATTTTACATTCCTTCAATTTTGTAGACGGCAATGAGATACATACAGAACTCTGAATTTTGTAGCTTAGCTTCTTCACTTAAAAATAGGATTTGTGTACTTAATGAAACATATGGTACTGTTTACAGTACTGTTCCGACTTGTCAATTTTTTTGAATAGCTTCTAACAACAAAAATAATTTTATGGACAACTTCCTGGTGTTAATGGCTTAAAATTCACTAGCCAATCTGAATTCTGGAAGTGTTGCAGCTGAAAACCACAATTCCAAATTGAAGGGCTGGATGCATAACCGCCTTATGTCAAAATAGAAAGGACCCCATTGGTAGCACCTCCCATGCAGTTGAATTCACGAGTCCCAAAAAAACGACTGCATGGGAGGCTACATCGGCAGGTGGGGAAGCCCGGGGGGATGGGGTACTCCCTTATATGGGCTATATAGGTATGTGCGGCGCCAAAGGGTATGGTTTTTCAGCCGCTTTGGTCATAAATAGGGTATCGATTTTAGCCATTTTGGTAATAAATAGGATATCAATATTTGCACTCTAGTCTTGAATTCGTTTTTTTTTTTTTTTTTTTTTTTTTAAGAAGCTACTTCTTCATCATGATGCTTACAGCAACTGTGTATGTGCCGCAACGGCTTGTCATGCGCTCCGGTCATGCGCTGGACTCCAGGGGTTTTTGAACTGAAGTTGACCAGACACTATCACGTCATAAATAGGGTATCAAATTTTTGGTCAGGTCATAAATGGGGTAGAGAAAATCGCAGATTTTGGTCATAAATAGGGTAACGGTTTTGGGAAGCGGGCCACACACCCCTATCCATTTTTTGGGGGGGGGGGGGGGAGTACCCCCCCGGGGGCGCCCCCTTTACCCCGCCAGTGGCAGCGGCACTGCTACCAGCACGAGAACACCAAGACATTTTTGGGTGAATTTTCAGAGGCAATGTGCAGGATTAATTGTTTAATTTTACGGAACAGATACATTAATAAAGTTGTTCATTCATTGAAGTCGTTCACAGGCTATCGTAGCCTGAGCCCTCGCAGTCGATTTTAGGGGAGTCGTATTTTAAAATTTATCCTTGAGCTCTTCGACTTCCCTAAAAACGACAGTTGCGTTTATTCCACAGCGGATCGTGGAGATGTGATCGAGGTTGCCATTGGACAACAACCAACTCTTCAATGATATAAACAACATAAAATAACTCATATACAGCTTTGAATTACTTACCAAAACTGTAATGAGCGCGACCATTCAGTGATCCGTGGCGCGGCAAATGAGCGTTTTTTTAATTTCCCGCGCCAAGCCTTCACGAATCTCCCAGGTAATTTTGCGGTCGCTAATCCGGGGTATTTTCTAACTGTTAGAGTATCATGGGAAATAAAAATGGCGGCCTTCAGAGCTTGAGGAAGAACGACTTCGACTTTTGATCAGTGTTGACCAGATTTGAAAGCGAAAATTCTTTAAAATCCCTTCAGAATTACTTCTTATCAAAGAGGTAAGATCTCTAATTGCTTTAATTACATATTCATGTTCCGAACAAGCGTTTTTCGTTACATATACGCCACTACAGTCATGTAGCTAGCTAGAATGCTTGCATGTTCTCAGCTCTTTTGATAGGCTTAAGTTGGTCCTTGTGAAATCGTTTCTTTCATTAATGGCTGTTGGTCAATGCAGTTGTTTGCAGCCCACTTTTGGAAAGCTTAACTCTCTTCGGTGATCTCCAGGGCTTCATAACAATCATAAGTATAACGTTGCATTCGATTCGAACACGGCTCCCAGCTGAAGAGCATATGAGGTACCATGTTTTTCATGATGATGATGTTGGCCAGATATAACTAGTCAATGACATTAAAGACATCAACAAGTAACTGATGAGTAATCAATGGGTGATCAGTTGATCGTCATTAATTAATGGCAAATCATTGGGCCACAAGATTTTTCTCATTGATTAGCCATTTAATGTCATTGATTACTCATCAATATCATCTCTAGGGATCAGAGGATTTTGTTTTACCCAGCTATTATGAGTGGAACCCTGGCTACTTCAACAGAAGAACAAAGATTGACACTGCTAAGGGAAAAGAATAACCAGCTACTTTTTCACTTTCCCACTCACTTCAAAAATTAGCGACACCAAAAAAAATGTCATCATCAAAATGATGATGATGATAATGATGATGATGAAAACAAATTGAAACTCGTAAAATAAGGGTGGAGATAATAATGAATATACTCCATACTACACTCTGTGAAGTAGGTGTCTGGATAACTTTCAGGCTATGTTTCTATACCTGCCAACTCTCACGCCTTAGGCGTGAGTCTCACGCCTGCAGGTTGAAAACTTCGATCTCACGCCGGCTCACGCTTGCGGGCCAATCTCTCATGCCTGATTAAAAAATGTGAGTTGTTGCCGTCTTGCTTGAGACAACTTTCAAAAATATGTTGACTCAGACCCATGCAAGGAACGAAAATCATGTGTAAAATGAATAAATGACAATACCTTCCTCGCGATCTATGATTTTTGAAGGTGAAAAGCACTGGGAGCGAGCTCGCGTTTATACGCATCCTAAGACTTTGGACGTTTTCAGAAGACTTCGGACGTTTTCGGAATACTTCGGACTTTTTCGGAACGGACTTCTTCGGGAATCTTCGGAAATGATCGTTTTGGCTTCAAAAATCCCAGCACTCCCAGGATAAAACTCTCACGCCTATATCTCAGAAAAAGTTGGCAGGTATACATTTCTATCCAGTACTCATGACAAACACTTCACTTGTAATGGTCAATCTGGGAACATCTTTAAGTTGTGTGAAAGAAATATGTTATGTTTTTTAGTTTGGGAAATAAACGATAGATTCATTTTTCAGTCAGTAGCTTAGTGGTAGAGCATTCAAACTAGTAATTGAAAGGTTATAGGTTCGACTCCTGTTGGGTGAACTTGAATTTTCTTTTTCCAAGTATGCCTGTGTCACTGACTGAAACATCTTTCATTTTAAGTTTTTGTTGTCAATCTCTTTTTCAGGAAATTAAAAACAAAAACATGAGGCACAATATGCCACCACCTCTTATGTCCCAAAGGGCCATCCCACCTAATGTAAGAGGCCCCCCACCTCATGGGCCCATGGGACAAGGGCCCAGGGGATCTCTCTTAGGACAACCTCCAGGCCAATTCATGAGAGGGCCATTTGATCCAAGGAGCATGATGAACAACATGAGACCACCTTTTGGAGGACCTCAGGGAAATGCTCCTATGTTACCTAATTTACAGGTATTTTAATTTATTTATTTTTATTGTTTGTTGATTCTAACTTAGCCTGTGTGCAGCTACCCACATTGAGTGGATTTGCGTGGTATAAACAAGCTTAAATGTACCGTATTTACTTGAATAAGCGTCGCAGCCCAAAAGTGATGTTCTTCAGTTCAATTGAAAAGTGCCCAAAGAGACGAATGGTGACAATAAAAAAATGCTTCTGTTAGTTACTGTTAAATTTTCACACAGATAGAAAATATGCCGTTAAATTAAAAGAAAAAATTTCTTTGCCGCATCCAATAGTCAAATAAATCCTGCCCTTTAATAAGTGCCACATTTGAGGCGCGAAAAATTAATTTTAATAAGCACCGCAGTGCTTATTCGAGTAAGTACGGTAGTTGTTTGTAGCTTGATGTGAGGGTAATAACAACCATCCAGTTGTGTGACTAATGTGTTTACATTTATTGTCAATCAGTCAAGACCGATGATGCCAAATCAAATGCCACCACAAATGATGCCAAACCAACAGATGCAACCAAACATACCGCAGCAACAAAACAAAGATCCTCCCATGATCGACTCCAATGGTGACATATGGCTTGAACACAAGACCCCTGAAGGTAAAGTCTACTATTACAATGCACGCACAAGGGAGTCTGCCTGGGAAAAACCAAAGAATCTGGTTACTCCGCCACAGCAGAGTCAGCCACCTACCCAACAACAAGCACAGCAACCAGCTCAGCAAACTCAGGTATAACTATCTGAGTGTTCATATATAATTTAATAATAATTACAGTGTATTATTATAAATAAAATTAATAAGCTTGTCTGAAAATAAGGACCTAAATCCCAAAATATTAATTAAAACGTCCTCCTGATTGAAAGCTCTCAAAAAAGATACTTTGGGTTGTTACATGTAGTTTGTCATGCTGCTTTTACTGATTACAGTATCATAGCACTGCCATGGCAGCAGTACCCTCTAAATTGACTTTTCACTTAGACATTCAATTGCATTCTCTTTTTAGTATGGATTTCTTTACCTAAATGTTATCAGAATTACTTAGTTTTTAGCAAGGGCAGTTTGTCATCATAAGTGATATCAGAATTACTTAGTTTTGAGCAAGGGCAGTTTGTCATCATCTGTTTTACTTGCAGGTACAAAATGTTTCTTCTGAAGGTCAGCAACAAACATCAGCCACAGAGCAAAGCAGTGCACAAGGGAATACTCAGCAACAAAATCAGCCACCACAGGCTGGAGGCCAGCCGCCGCCAGGAGGATCTGGAGCAGCTACTGACAAACTTCCACCCCAAAGGTACTGCAGTGAATGTGGCAAATTTGTAACTGTAGTTTTATAGGGGGGATAATCTAAGAATGTGGACAGACTCACCTGTTTAGGATCTATTGTTATGTAGTGAGTGCTAAAGGCACCTGAAATATGATGACAAAAGGATTATGGGATGACTTTCATCCCAATACATTAAAAATAAATTATTTTTTGAGGTTGGGAGCATACCCCTCTTTTTGTCAAATTTTTGGCCAATTTTCGTTTGGCCTGAATTTTTTGCATGGGCCTGTAGCCTTCAGTTTAGTCAGAGAACATCACTGATTTTTTCCCCACTGCTTCACGCTTAGATTTCAACGAAAATGAGGCCGAAATATCGAGTCAGCAAACGAAAAGCAAAGAAAAAAGTGAAACAACAGACACTTTGGAGCGAAAAAAAAGTGTTGTTCTTGATTAAATTGAAGACCATATGCAAAAATTCCGGCACTTTTGAGGGAACTGAAAAATCCACTCAAAATTTTACATTGAGTGCTTATGCTCTTAGTAGCTTTTAATGACATGATTTCACAGTTACATATATGAACAAAAATATACCCAAGCAATTGAGCTCCACTTTGATACATTGTCTTGTGTTGGGATGCCAAAGAAACTACTAGTGAGTTGAAAATGAGATTCTTAAATATACACTATGTAGAACAGGAGGAGAACTCCAGTCACTTTGCCTTTTAATCTTTTTTTTTTTAGTGTCATCTAATATTACTTAAATTTGTTATGCCTTATCCAAGTGAGACTCATTGTTTATGGCACCTTTTTCTAGCAAACCTGGCATGCCACCACCTGGACCATTTGTTCCTGGCATGCCTCCACCCCGGCTTCCTCCACCAGGAATGATTCCTGGCATGATGCCGCCACGGATGCCTCCACCAGGAATGCCGCCCCCAGGTCTTGGCATGCCTCCCATGGGGTTGCCACCTCCTCCCAAGATTGAGTGGTCTGAACATCGCATGGCAGATGGACGAGTGTACTATTACAATGCTAAAACACTGCAGTCTACCTGGGAGAGGCCTAAGGAAATGGACCAAGTGCCGCCGCCAATGCAAGGCATGCCACCACCAGGTACGTATGCAATAGGGAGCATTAGCAATGATGACAGCAACAGCAACGAGAACGCCAAAAAAGCAATAGGCTTAATAACCAAAACAACAACTCTGCACATGCGTTACACTTTTTAATATGTAGTTCTTTGCCATCTCTGCACGACTAGGACATGAAATTTTGCTATGGGATATTTTGTGGAGGATGTAAACACAGGACAACAAATTCTTCTTTCTCTTTCTAAACTTGTGTGCAGTCTCCAAGAATTCAACTCCAGGAAATTTCACCTACATTTAACCTGTACAATGTATGTAGGTTTGATGTTTTTGACAGCATATGAAAACAGACTGATAACATTTTTACAAAGGCCTGCATTATTTAAAACTAGTAATAATCAAAGATTAGGGAGTGCGTTTGATGATCTCAATCCCAGGCTCTCTCTCCTTTGCCAGGTTGGTGATGATGTCATCCGCCCCTGCAAAATCTGCAGGGGATGCCAGATACGCATCCCAAGATCCATTCATTCATTTGTTGATCGATAAACTGTCCCATGCAATCTTGACTCCAAATGCAATTAGGAGTGCGTTCTTTCTACATCAAATGCAATTAATTTTCTGTCACAGTATTTAGGGTAACAAAATGAAAATTCTACACCAGTTATGAAATGGCACCCCAGTATATTTGAGATTGGAAGCTCAATGTTGTAGTTTCGTATCATGTGGAAGTTGTGTTTATAATCATTTGCTTTTCATTTTTCTTGCATGTTTCATTCAGTGTTTCATCCACAGACTCAAAATTTCAGGAACTTGGTACAATGTACAAGTACTGCTTAATAGCCTTGATATCAATGGTGACACAGCCTGGAATTTTATTCACAGACTGAAGAGTTTCAACATGCTATGTGATTGAAGTTTTGCTTCTAATAATTATTATAACTTTTGAAAAAAATGGGTTGAAATACATGTATTCTTGTTGTATGTTTCATGTCCAGGAATGCCCCCTCCTGGAATGATTCCTCCTGGTCTTTTTCCTGGACTTGTTCGACCAGGAATGCAACAGCAGCCTCCACCGCTGGATGCAGGAGTTGTTCCAAAGCCAGCATCAAAGGGAGATGAAGCGGACAAAGAGAAACCCAAAGATGAAAGCAACAAGAATGAGGAAAGCAGCAAAGATGATGTGACAGATAAGGGTATGTACAGTGTACAGTCTATTGTACATCTATCTCAGTCTAAAATTAATGCTCTTTTTGGGAAAACTACATACGTGTAACTGTGTGAGGGTTCATTTAACATGTTTACATCCAGCATAATGGCACAAATCTAGACTTTTTGTGAGTACAAGTGCATTTGCAAGTCCATCGTGACTAATATCAATGATTGTTAATAGGTTGACTTTTTTAGTAAACTCTTCTAGAGGTGGCATGGTCCAGCAGTTAAGAGTGCTGGACTTGAAATCCAAAGGCCCTGGGTCCTTGGCCACGCTTGTATATAGCTAGCTGGTTTGCCTCCTGCCAGTTGATTATTTGTTTCCGTTATTTCCAAGTGGAATGCCTGTAAATTTGCTCTGGGTAGCTAAGTGCATTTCCACTATAAAAATACATTGTTTTTAGAGCAAGCCTTCAATAGTTTTTCTTGATACTTTTTTAAACAGAGGATGACAAAAATGATGAGGAAGAGCAAAAGGATGAGACTCCGGATGAAGATGGGGACAAGAGCAAACCTGTCGCCAGCCAGCTGATCCCAGGGACAAGCTGGTGTGTTGTTTGGACAGGAGATGAGAAGATGTTCTTCTTCAATCCTACCACAAGGCTGTCCATATGGGAGAGACCTGACGAGCTGGAAGATAATGAGAAAGTTGACGAGATCGTTAGCAAAGGACCTCCAAAAAAGCAGCCAGCTACAGAAAGTATGTGGTTTACAATGTAAATTTTCCATAAGGCGTTGCTGTGAGCTCATAAATTATTACTAAATAAGTATTCATACATGGATGTTGTTTTAAGTATCTATCAAATTGCAAGTGTCTCTTGCTTATCTTCTTGGCCTCTCAGTGAAGCATGGGGCATCCATAGATTAATGCTTCTCTGCACAGCCTTGGGCAAGTTGTTTGATGTTCCAATTTAAACCTGGAAGATACAGTTAGGATTGGAACCAGGAAGTCACATGCAGATCGGCCCTGTTGATACATTGACTGAAATAATATTACTGGCAATAAATATTTAGTGTTGGCTTTGGCTCATTGTTTTGCAGAAAAAGAGGAGAAATCCCCTGTAGCTGATGACACTGATGACTCACCCCCTGCAAAGAAGCAGAGGTACATGTACCTTCCTCCCCTTTTAAAATAATAATGTACTTTGTTAAAACCAAAATATAGAACAAAACTTTTCTTCTACTGAAATACTACACTAACAATATTGGTTGCCTGGGTAACCATCAAAGTCTTAAGCTGGTCCTATAATACCTTCCTAACTCCTCAACACCACCAATGTTTCCCTCATCCTTAACAAGGCTGTTGCCTAACAAGAGCCCAGATAATCTATGGTGTCCAAGGAATTGTCCTCTGTGTCTTAAATGTTTTGATGTACACTGCAGTGTAACCCCTCTCATGTCACGGGTCGGGCTCCTAACGTCTCAGCTTTTGGCCCTGTGGACTCCTTCAAATTTGTCTTTGGCATCAGTCTTACTTAATGAGGATCCGTTGACCATTGGATAATTATCTACATGTAAGATCAACCAGGACCAGGACCAGGCACTGGGGAATTTAGACAGCTATTATAAGCCTGATACTACTTCAATGCTTTGAGAATATCAACCACGTTTTTATTCTCTGTCATTGAGAACCACCTGTGAAAACCAACTGGCAGAGCTCCTGTCTAAAATTTTGAATTTGTGAAAGTACTCTTGGGCTTCAACCCTTGTATCCATTTGGTGAATACTGCGGATCGCTTCTTTATCTGCTGCACCTCTGCATGAGGGTAATGCTAACAGTGTAGGGTGATGAGGCAGAGATGCCGAAATGTGACCTTTTCTATTTAATTATATTTTTTAACAACAGTTACACTGTGTTTGTATTGTAGGATTGAAAGCCAAGGTCAAGAAACAGAAGATGTGGAGATGAAAGAGGTGGAAGTGGCAATCCAGCCTGAAGTCTTTGAACAACAGAAACCAGTTGAACAACCCACCCCTGTCCCACAACCAGTAAAAACTACCCCATCGGCTGCAAGAGACAAGAAAATGCTATCACTTGATGAAAGAATGAAGGAGTTTAGAGATATGATGCTTGAACGATCGGTGGGGCTCTCTTTAAATTACTTGAAATTTTATCCAAGCTCCGAATAGTATCAGTCAGTTATGATCTGCATTTTTAAATATCACTGTTAGTATTTAACTACATCTGACATTTTGGGAGAAATATCTTTTACCTACTCCCATGTACGTGTATTTTAAATTCATAATTTTTTTTCAAATCTCAACAATTTATTATGAGCACATTTTTTAATAACATTTTTTTTGCCATTCAAATACTACATTGCTTACCATAGTTACCTTGTTACCAGTCTTATTTTATGTTGTTGATTTCATTAGGTATCAGCTTTTTCTACTTGGGAAAAGGAGCTGCCAAAGATAGTGTTTGATCCACGGTACTTGCTACTCACCCAAAAGGAACGGAAGCAGTGCTTTGAAAAGTTTGTACGTACTCGGGCAGATGAGGAGAGGCAAGAAAGAAAGAACAAGTTAAAAGCGAAGAAGGACGAGTTTAAGGCTGTGGTAGAAGAGGCTAGAACTGCGGGAAAGTAAGTTGCTTATAAAGTACTAGGTAACTGTTACCACCCATAAGGCAGTTCTGATTTTGTTTGTTAAATGGTTTTGTTTGTTTTTTGACAAGGTGACCATAAAATGCAGAGTGCTCTGATAATTTGCCAGATAAAGTCTACTTTGTTAGGTCTGAATTTACTTCAACGGGATTCAAACCCATGACAGCTGCATTCCCAGTGCAGTGCACTACCAACTGAACTATCAAGCCAACTGGGAGCTGGTTGGCTCCCAGTTGGCTTTATAGCTCAGTTGGTAGAGCACTACACTCATCTGGCATTGCAGCGGTAATGAGGTTGAATCCCGTTCAAGCCTGAATTTTTTTCAAACTTTACACAACTGCTTAAGTTGCAAAAATAACTTCAAGGGTGTTCCGCTATTAATTTTTAATTTATTACCGTAGGTCTGTCACAATGTCTTGTAAATTTTCTTGCTGTTTCCCCTTTTCCCCTCAAGAGCAAAGTACTGTAGAAAGAAAGAAAGAAATTATTCAGAATCTCATTTTACTACAAAGTACTCAAGCTGGTTATTTGTCATGACATAGGCTAAATTTATGAGTTGTCAATGATAACTTGGACTCAGGTCTCACTGTTTTGTTATTTTATTTGTGCTTCTCACAGAACAACATTCAGTGAATTTGCCATGAAGTATGGGAAAGATGATCGCTTCAAAGGCATCGAGAAAATGAAAGACAGGGAAAGTTTATTTACAGAGTTCATGGCAGAGCTGAAGAAGAAGGAAAAAGAGAATCTCAAATTCAAACAGGACAAGGTATGTTACTTGTTCCTTTGGGGAGGCATGAGAGTGTATGCTGTAAGACAGGCATGAAGGGGCAATGGATGGGAGATTGAGAAAGAGCGGATATGGTATTGGAAAGGGGTTAGTGTACTCACTGTAGTGAAACAAGATTTTCTTTTATAGCTAGTAGGTAACAGTGAGGAAGGAGAAAGTAAAAGAGTATTAAAAATACAAGGAGTGATACCCTGTTTGTTGAGAGAATTTTCACTTCAGTGGCCCAGTGTTAATCTTACAGTTGCTCTCAAAGGTGGTGGAATAAGATTATTACCTTTTACGCTTATTCACTAGTAATTAACTAATTATCTCTATGAGGTCATTGAATAGCACACGTACATTTGCCTTTATTTAGTTATTACATGTACATGTGTTCTTGTCAACTCATATTCATTGTATAATATAACTCCTTCTGGTACCTACACATATCATTATGTGACGTGAATTTTTCAATGTTAGTTTCCAAGCAAACTTTATATTTGAACTCTCTTTCCAAGGGCATCGTCATTGTCAAGTGTCGTCATTTGTGTGATGAGAATCTTTGCAATATTAGCCTTCAAGCAAACTCTTTTTTCTTCAAACCCCCATCCCAGAGTTTTGTTCATTGTCTCGAAGTTGGCATTTTTGTTTTCCAAGCCAATGATTGTGACAGTCATTCACAGTTCACATTCCCTTGGTATATCATTAAATTTTGTTTTGCATACAGATCATTCCTTAGTTTTTTAGCTAAATCCCACAGTTACAAGCCCCACTTCTCACAGACTTAAAACTTAAGATGTCCTGATCCCCGTATAGCACTTTGATTTTGGTTGATTTATCATGATTTAACCTTGTCTCGTCCGTCCAATACAACACAGCTTACAGTTGGCAAGGTAGCCTTGGCCAGTGAATTATGTTCTCCCTTTTTTCGTCTGTCTGTTCAGTGTTTTGCCTGCCCCACAAGGTAACTCAGTTTTTCATAGCATTTATATCAATGGTGTAGATTTGCACATGTACTTCAGCAATTGCCGGCCACAATGGTGCTGTGATCGCTGACGGTACATGAGCATTTTATTGCTAGTGGTTCCTTAATGTTAGTCCATATTTCAACAGGATGCAGTCCCAGACGCATAGATCTACCTTCTTCAATTCAGATATGTTGAAAACACTGCTAGGGCTTGTCTTATGGAAATACCGTCTTATGAAATACTGTCTTGGGCAGGCTGGCTAATTCCAGTTCCTGGCTAAGGTTTCTGACTTTTAAGGGACAATTTTGGCGCAGTGATGGTGAAGTTCCCTCAACTTTTTCTTAGCAGTCATCTTTTAGTACTGAGAACCAGAGATAACGCTGTCCCGTTTTCAAAACAACAAATTACCATTATTAAGCCTCCCCCACCCCCTCTAGAATTTCCACACACTGTGAGAGCCAAATGTGGCACAGAAGTCACCAAAATAGTGCATTAAACAAGACAGGAAAGGAAGATCAGTAGTACAGAAAATTAAATCCTTATTAGCTTCTACAGTACATGTACATGCAGCTGTTTTCATTTACACAGTTGGTTAAATACAATGTAGATATTAAACAATTAATCTGATGAGTTATCAGGTTCAGCATGTATTTTTTTGTGCCATATTTGAGAAAGAGTATTATATGAACATGACTTGTATAATTATGATCGATTGTGTTCAAAAATGACTAGCGTGACTACCTTTTCTATGTTCGGTTGCCTGAGGGAGAAAGGTTTTTCTTATAAGTTATAAGTCTCTTGAGACTAGGTAAATATGAAATGTCCATTTTGTAAAAACAAAAATAGTGAAATGATGACTTCGCTTGCAGTCAGTTGAAAAATTGGAGGCACCTCATCTGTGTGCATAGTCATGGGATCAATCCCTGGGACACAGTCTTGCAGCAAGTTTTGTCAACTTGTCCCCTTACGTAAAAACTACAGGGAATGTGTCCTTGTGACACTGAAATAAATACAAAGTTTCAAGCTCCTTTCAGTGCACCAATAGCCTGGTATTGAGTGTCTGTGGCTCTCTGAATAATATTTCCAAGTAAGAGTTTAAAAGAACATTGAAGTTTTCACTGTGGGCTTGGGTTAAATCAGCAGTGTTACATAGTGTAATGTTCTAAGTTGTGAAGCTTTGGTGCAGCACCTGTTATTTAATATAAAGTCACATGTATGGGTAGACTACACTCTATAATTATCTAAATTCCTGTTTTGTTTTCATAAAAGAAATCTAACATTAAAATAAAGTTTTTTTCTTTTTTGCCATCTTAAATGCTACAGATCAAAAATGATTTTGGAGCATTATTGGCTGAACAAAAGCTTGATAGCAAGGCACAGTGGCGCAAGGTTCGAAGTAAGATAGAGAAAGACCCACGTTGCAAAGCAGTGGAGAATGCACAACAAAGAGAAGACTGGTTCAAAGAACATATTGAGCAACTTTATAAGGTTATAACACATTACTGTAATAATTTCAGTAATAATATCAATAGGCAAATAATTACCAGTAATTATTGAATTCAGAGTACAATGTAAAAGAATGAGGATTTGCTGAGAAGGGTTTTGGAGGAAGCATTTGAGGGCTTTGAATTTTATTTTTCCCATGCCATCAATAAAAAATTTCTCCCTAAATTCACAATCAGCACATACAGTGTACATGAAGGGGATTTCGTGAATTACAGCAGGGGAAATTAACCTGATTTAAAGCCCTAATACCCTCCTGCAGCTTTGAACCCCCCCCCCCTCCCCCCTGCAAAAATCATGAAAGGTGCTGAGAAACTTAAAAAGGGTCCAACAATACTATGGGAAGCCTGGTGCCTAATTCCTGGTGCAACGCACTTAAACTTGCTTTTGTAACTGAAGGATTGAGAGAGATTTACTAAAATTATAATAATTATCAATTAAGATTATGGCAATATTATAACTCAGTAAGTATTTGATAGTGACAAAGTGCTTGTGACTTTGTCTTCAGAAAGAGAATGCTGATTTCGAGAAAGAAAAAGAGAAACAAGAAAGAATAGAAGCTAGTCTACGAGAACGAGAACGTGAAGTGCGAGCAAGTCAGGCTGAACTTGCCAAGGCCAGAGAAAAGGAAAAAGAGCAGCATCTGAGGGACAAAGCACAACAACATTTTAATGCATTACTTGCCGATATGGTGAGAATTAGAGGTTTAGCTCATTCTCTATAGTATGTTATGTTACTTAAATTACTTAATGTTATTTGTGCACGGCATTTTGGCGGGCTCAGCAAAATATTCATGCAAGGCAGATGCATAAAGTGCACAAGTCATACATTGTACTGTGAACAGTGTGCCACAAGAAAAATCAGAAAACATTTCAGATTGCTTTTCCCCACTTTCTCTATCTAGAGTGAGCAATGTCACAAAATTATTCCCATAAGAATAATTTAAAATTATGCCAAATCTGCCATTCCTCATACCAAATGTAATAATTCTTGAAGATATTTCTTTAAAAGTATTTTTACACCTGTCCAGTGATGTTATGGATATTAGCACCTGAGGAATAAAGAACTCATCAAATTAATTGAGTGGTATTTTTGTAAAACAAAATTAGCTGTCAGGGTCTACAAAAATTTAAAGGCTGGGTTACAAGCTTTTGATTCCTTCGTGGAATCCTTTTCAAGTGCGTGAAATGTTAATTTACGTGACATGACTTCCAAAATGACAGTTGGTAGTTTGTAACCACTAAAAGAGGATCCTCATCCTCGGAGACCCAGAGGCAGTTTTTAGTCAGGTAGCAGGGATTTTCGTGGGTGAAAGTTTACTGTAAGAACGCGAGAGCTCCTGGGCAATTACTCTTACCGAACCAGTTCCAGAAGCATTTGAATTCCCCGCTTTTGATTGGTCAGAAAACTTTTTCGCCCACAAAAATATCTGCTACCCAAGTAACTAGCAAAGTTATTCCTCTTCCGACCAGCCACGAAACTTAGTGCCAAGAGTTGCGAAGACAAGACCGTATGCCCTTAGAACAGGAGAATCTGTTTGTGTGTAATGAATGACCCACCTTGTAATTCAGTTTATTCTGCAAAAAGGTTGAAAAAACGATTGTTATAACTGCTCCTGGATCTCTGAGGATGGACGATCCTTAGATCCTGAAAGCTATTTTTATCCAAACTTCAAATGACAGGATCAGGAAACAGTTAAGTTTCTGTAATAAATTATTATTGAGTGACAATTTTATGCTCTATAGGTTCGCAATGCAGATGTTGGTTGGAAGGAAACAAAAAAGAGTTTGCGTAAAGACCATCGCTGGGGAATGGCAGATGCCCTAAGTAAAAGTGACAAAGAAGCACTTTTTAAAGAACACATAGAAAATTTAAACAGAAGAAAGAAGGAGCAATTTAGGAAACTCCTGGATGAAACTCATGAGGTATGTTTACCTTAAGTCCAATGCTGTACAGTTGTAATAAACTTTTGATGATGTCAGCCAATGGCACATCTAAAACAACCTGGAATTATTTGATGTGTGTGATTACAAAACCATCCTTTAAAACTTTGCTCTCCTAAATTTACAAATTATTAAATTTTACGATTTTACAACTCAACTGAGAAGTGAAATTGGGGAACTAAAAGGTGGCTATGGCATTTAAATAGCATTAAAAATGTCATTTAAAAATTAATCTTACATTCTTTAAACTATCCTGAACTATTCCTGCTTGCTCAATGTACATAATGTGGCTGACATACACTGTACATGTATGTACATGTATATCCAGGAGCTAGATTCTTATAAAAGGGCAGTGTTGAAGTTCACACAGATGAAGGAGAATTTATCATGCTGTACAGTGTACGAATATATTTTTCTCCCTGTTTGTTGCTTTGATGTTGTTGTTTTGCAAATTAGGACAAAAATGAAATGCACATTTAACATGTGTGTGCAGCGCCACTGCTTTGCTCAAAATTTCCTGACATTCTCAATGTCATTGCTATCGTCATCACTGCTTAAGGCCCCAATCGTCAACATGTGTAGCTGCCACACGCGGCATAATTCATAATCTCATCCAACCCACTCAACCAAAACTTAAAACCCTCTACAGATGTTCACGATTTGCATGATTGAAGTGTTAAATTTTGATGTAGTTACCCTCGACTCATCCAGGTATCATTTATTTTACAGTTGACTCTCACCTCATCCTGGAGAAGTATTAGAAAAATAATCAAAGAAGACCCAAGATATTCCAAGTTTTCAAGCCATGACAGTGTAAGGAATTTCAAATAAAATGACCTAAGCTAAATTTATTGTGTATGCCAAGTTTGATGGATCTGATACATCAGTGCCTTTTCTTAGGTTTATCTTTTGTATTAATTTGAAAATGTTTGAAAAAAATACTTTTTAAACTCTATTTTTTATTTTGCCAAATCTTTTACATCTAAATTTGACAGCTCACAAAGGCACTGATCAATTAATTTTAGGCTAACTTACAGTGTTCTATCAATATTTTTGTGCAAGTTTTACATGAACATCAGCGTTAAGAAATTACTTACTGTATTCAATTTGTTCCAGAAACGTGAAGAGGAGTTCAATAGTTACCTTCGTGACAAGCTAGCTGATGCCAAAGGGGACTTCAGACAATTACTCAAAGAAACACACTCTCTTACACACAAGTAAGAATTTCAGTCTTCGTGCAGCTCATATTTTCACATCTTTACTCATTCTCTAAAACTTCAAAAAGTGTGGCTTCAATTTCTGCTACTTTTCTGGGTCCAGTCATTCTCAACAATCACAGAGCACCGGTATCTTTTTTGTCCATCCATCCATACTGTCAGTCATTCATTCGTTTCATGTTTTGAGAATTTTTCTTTACATCATGGGTTTAATAAGAACTGCACTTGGTTTACATGATGCCCACATTGCTTGGTGTTTAAACTAGGGTTCCTGTGGCAAGAAGCCAATAGAGCCCTATCTACAAGCTGGTAAGGTAACCATTAGCACTATGGTTTCCCTAGCATTCTAGATAAAGTTGTCCTATGCTTACAAGCAATCAAAATTACAATGTGCTAACACAACACCAAATGCTCATCGTAATGTTTTTGTTTTGTTGTGTTTGTTTGTTTTTATATCATCATTTAGGAACTTTATTCAGTTATTCCATCAACCCTCTGACTTGTGTTCATATAATAATGTGAAGAAATTAAACAGTCTTAGTACATACATTGAACTAATTAAATTAACTCCTTCTACTGCCTCAGGTCAAAGAGAATTATAGAGGAATCTAACAAACATCTAAAGGATATTGAAGATACTCTGAAGGTGAGCAACATTTTTGTGAGTGATACAGTCAAGTCTTAATTATCCAGACTCTTCAGTAGGTAGTCATGGTTCAACTGTAGAAGTCAATCAGGCCTGCATAATGCAGACACCCATGAGTTAAACCCGAATGTCCATATTCATAGAGATGCCTGTATTGTACAATGTTAAGTGTAGACTACTAGACAGGGAGATCATTGTCTACATGAACTAAGTCAGTCCAGTTTGTCATCTTTTACAAAGTCTTGGTTGATAGCTTCAGAGTCAAATTTTCATGACAAGTCAAAAACCTAATTCATGCTGTGCAGAGAGTAGCTATCATAAGATTGGAAAATCGTGGCTACAAAATCGCACTGACATGACAAATTCAAAACTAAATCCCCACTTTGCAGAGAATAACTTGCTGGCAAGCCTAATAGTTTTCATTGATTAACAGACGTGCATTTACATGTACAAAAGAATTATTGTAAATGTATGTAACTTTTCAAGGACATAGCATTAATGATTATAAACTATCACTGAATAGAGAACTGCAGTGAAAATCAAACCAATTATATTCGTGTATTCACAACAGACTATGGATAAGTTATTATTTCTAAATATGTCTATTCATGCCAATTCAAGATTTATACTGCTATGTTAAGGTCTGGGTTTTTCAAACTTGCAGAAAGACAAGAGGTACTTGATACTAGAATGTGTTCCAGAAGAGCGGAATAGATTACTTCATAATTACATTGAAGAGTTATTCAGAAGTGGACCACCACCACCACCTACAGCCTCTGCACCTTCAAATAGATCCAAGATGCACTGATGTACAATAGGAAAAAAAACACTTGAATTGGACTACATTGGACTACCCCGGCTTTGTCTACCATTAAATCCTCAATACTGTATCATATTGAGCCCATTTTAAAAAATACACCAAGATCGGCTGATCATCCATGGGGTAGGAATAAAGCTGATGCAGGATGTGCACAATTTTCATCATGTATAAGTAACCATTGTGGATTTTGGGCAGTGTACATGGGTGCAGCTTTTAAAGCAATAATTACTAGTCAATCTATGTGACACATGAACAGCAACTCGAAGATTTGAATCGAGTCTCATTCCAAAATTACAAATCAGTTGAAATGAAAAAATCAATTACAGAAAGGAGTTTAAAATTGTTGCAAGATTCCATCTTTTCACCAAAATTTCCAAGATTTCAATTGAACAATTAATTTTAAAGGTGTATGGTAATATAAAGTGTCATTCTTCTCTCAAACTAAGCCAAAATTTTGATGATTCAATGCAAATCTTCAAGTCACTGTTCACACATGACATAGACTGACTGTAACTTAGGGGGTGTTTACATGATACCAGCGCGACTTTCATCCCGGTACGAGTTCACTCCAGTTCCCTCTTGTGGCTCTGTATTCATTTACATGATATCAACACAAAATCTCGTACCAGAGCGAGTCATACCAGTGCGAGTTCACCCTGGTAACTGTACCAGGGCGAGATTTTCATTCCAGTACGAAAACTCATTCCGATGTCATGTAAATGCGGTACGGCTGGTCGCTCCAGCATGAAATCACTCTCCTGGGAGTCTGGAATGGGTAGAGCATGCGCATTCTTCAACATCCAATCCAATATGGCGTCACAATCACGTTTGTTGACATGAATTGTCCATTCATGTAAACACGGTATGAAATCACAATGTCGTACCCGTATCAAACTCGCACCGGGGCGAGTTTTCACATGTAGACACCCCCTTACAGCACAGTAGAACCCTGCTAATTCAAACTTCCTTGGCATGCAAAAAAATAGTTCGAGTTAGCCAGGCTGGTGTTGAATTCCAAGTGTCCTGTTAACAATAAATAAAATATCACGGTTTTACCATTCTTCCACAATCACAAGCCCTTGTGGTGCAATAAGTTTGTTTTATAAGAGCCTTTTGATAAGAACATTTTTAGCCAAAATTTTAAGAACATACAAAGGACAAAAGAAAGGCTGAGATTGCCGTTTGCACGCATTACACACATCAATAACATTAAACATTTTGACATGTCAATGACTCAGCTATGTTCTGACATTTTAAGGTTTACTGGCCAATGTTTTCAAAGTAGAGTTCAAGTTAGTAAGGTAAATTTGAGGCAAGGAAAGAAAAATTAGTTTGATTAGCAGGAAGTCCAAGTTAACCAAGTTCAAGTTAGCTGTTAGTAAGTTACTGAAACAATGAGGTGAAATCTGGAGGGAATTGGATTTTGCTC
Organism: Pavona decussata; assembly: GCF_977016875.1. Taxonomy (NCBI): domain Eukaryota; kingdom Metazoa; phylum Cnidaria; class Anthozoa; order Scleractinia; family Agariciidae; genus Pavona; species Pavona decussata. The sequence continues at coordinate 585,201 of NW_028145650.1, forward strand.
AAGTTAGCGGGGACTTCAAGTTAACCGAGTTTGAGTTAGTGGGGTTCTACTGTAGTTAAAACATACTCAGTCTGATTAAACTGGAGTTCATTTTCACTGTTATTCCATTTACCATTTTGTACTTATAAGAACATTCACAAAGTTCTGCTTGCCGTAGCTTCAGTTTTAGACTTTAAAAAATTACTTTTTATCAGACTCGTAGAATGCAAATTAGAGATTTTTCTAACGTAATGCAAGAGGAGGCTTCTAAGCTATCATAAATATCTGAAAAGAAAACAAGAATTACTGTATTTCCTCTGTTAACCCCCCCCTCCCCCCCTCCCCCCAAGGGCTTATTAAAGTTATTTTAGGCCTCACAAAGGCAGTGAGGGTTGGGGAGGTTATTACAGAGGGGATACTTAACAGAGTGGGGGGGGGGGGGGGCTTTAGTTGCATGCACTGATTTCTGACACTAACAAAAAACAAGGTTCCCTACTGATAAATGTGCCAAAAATTGCAATTACATTTGAAAAATATCATTTTTTTCTGAAATGTAATGTCAACCTATTTTGTATTAATCATTTGGCATTGACTATAACCAGTTTGGCCACTTCAACAGGCAGCATGCAATGTGAAAACAAACAGTTCAAATTGGAATTGGGAGTAGAGGGGGGGCTTAATGGAGGGAGGGGGTCAAAGAGAGGAAATGTGGTAATTAAGTCAGTCAGGGGTCTCTTATCCATGCATAACATTATTTTTCTTTTCAATTAATATTGTTAGATCATACCACTTTTTTTATTTACATCACTTGTACACAAGACTCCAACTGTAGTTTCAATTTTCTCAATGGAAAGTTTCAAAGATTCTCTTTAGTTTATAGAATGTTCAAAGGTAGTTTTGTGCTTTTTCAATTAAAAAACTTGAGCAAACTGCTTTTAAGATTTTGTTTTTACTTTTGTAATATCTGACGGTGTTTGACTTGAATGTTTGACCATGAGCTGTTTTTATTAGAATGTTTTCAATCCACAAGTTGAAAATACAGGCATACTCAGAAAGAGGAAATCCAAGCTCTCCTATTACTATGGTTGCACTCTTTTTAACGAACTATCTTGATGGTATTTCGTATTTATTTGCTTCTAAATCTTTTATTTGTACATAGTTTTCTATCTATATTATTATCAGTATTAGTTTAATGCGTATGTATACTATAGTTTTGGTACATTGTTGTGCTCAGGGCTCCCATTGACAACAGACAGCTTTTTGCATCTGAAGGGGCTACCCTGAGCGGTATAAATCCATAAAGGTTCTTCTTCTTCTAAAAGGAGTTGAACCCGTGACCTACCGATTTCTCATTCAGATGCTCAACCACTGAGCTATAGGAGACTCATGGGAGCTTGGCCATTAAACTAGGTTTGTGTGTTAAAAGTGAGACAAGAATGACATGAGTGTAATTTCATTTTGTATCTTTATTCAAAGACAACTGGCTTTGGATTCAATAATTCAGGCCCATTCACATTTTTCCCTTGGCTTGATGTTCGGATAGTTCTGTATTTTGATTTACAGCTTAACTGACAAGACTACACAGACATTAATTTATTTACTGCATGGGCAACAGCACTTAAAAGCTTTTTCATTTATCTGCAGCTTGTTAAAATCTGATATTGTTTAAATGTGGCCTTTAGTCTGGACTGTCACTCTTTGCTTTTTTGTTCACATTTTGATTGTCTTTCAAGAACATGCAAGCTTGAAAGAATGCAAATCTAGCTGGTGCTGTAAGTCGCACAAGAACTCATCCAAATCTTGTAACGGAATTGCCCGATGAGGTGGTTCTTTTGATCCAGGCTACTTCCGAGTGATGTCACAACTTTACCAAGCATCTTTTGTCAACTGACAGCAAAATGAAATTGAATTTATTTACACCATTAATTTAAACTATTAATTCTTATAATATATGTAATGATAGACCACTACTTAAATACCACATGTAGTGATTTTCTGCCCAGTAAGGGGTGTAGAAGTGACAGGAAGGTTTTAATGTTTCTTCCAAAAGAAAGTACAAGATGCAATGAAAATTGGAAATTCTTTGAACAGTTTAACTCTTTGGTACTCCAAAATAGAATACATTAAAAAAAATACTTCAATTTACACCCTCCCTGTCACTTCTGCTATTGAATAACCCACTCACAGGGATTTAACATTATGTTACTGATGTTTAAATAAGGGAAATTGCTTCTTCAAGAAGACATAACTGTGACAGTTCTTTTCTGTCACTAAAATGGTTTGACTTTCAGGCATTTTTATATACTTTAAAACATGAGAAAACAAGTGGTAGCGATTGGACTTGTTGGAGTCAGGATGGCTCGCATGTCTCGCTTATTTCTAACTCTGTCTGTTAATATGCCATAACCTTTATTACTACGCACTTCAGGCTGCTATGCAGCCCTGGTATAATTCTCATCATGCCCTTTAAAAACATACTACTGAAAGTGACCAACACATTAATTCTCCTTATGATAATAAAGACACTAATAAGAGAATCTGAAAATGAATCTCAAGCAACTGCCAGGCCCAAAAATTCATTCAAATTATGTGCCAATATATCAATGAGGAGGAATCAAACTTTTTACATTTCCAAAGCAACATTGACTGTCAAGACTACACTCATTTTTTGTGAAAGCCTCAGAACTTAGTAAACAGTCAGGTTACTAATTAAAAATAGTCCAATGATGTCAAGAAAGTGAACAAACACATGCCCTTAGTATGAAGCTTGCCACTGGCGCTAAATGTTGACTCTGAGAAAGCTGTCTATTGAAAAATCTTGCATTGTAATTACTTTGTTTGCTTCTTTTGGTAATAACTTGATCCATCTGACAGATGCCAAGAAAATCTAACGCAAAATTTTCAACTTTGAGTTGAGCCAACTGGAACTAGTACCGTATTTTTTTATTAACTGTCCAATATTGACTTTCGTTCAATATCAGGCAAGGCCGTCAATATTTTTATAGTGGAGATAACAAAAGACTAGAATGAAAATAAAGTCAATTTGCAAAACCCTTATTCAACTGAAACACTTGAGGGGAAAATAATACATATTTTCTGGATCTAGGTTGGTAATGAAAACCCTGGTAAAATAATCTTTGCCTTAAAAAATATTATTTTCTTTGAGTTCGTGGTGGATGGTATATCACTACTAAAGACAAAAATTATCATAAAAAGGGCAATGCTTATTTAAATAAAAAAGAAATTAAATGTGTGCTGTCACACCTAAAACAGCTGTCAACAAATATATCCAGCAGCTGCACAATGTGCTGTGGAAAATTATTAAAAAAATGTACCCATGGTAACAAAACATTAACCCTTTGAAGGAATATATATACATGTACAATATTTTTTCATCAAGGAAAATAAAGTATTCCTTAAACTTGATGTAATGTAAGAATAGATTGCATGATACCTGGTTTGTGGTATTAAATAATTTTGTGGAACTTACTACAAATAAACTCTCTAACAACAATAAAGCAGAAAAAAATTGTGCTCCATGTAAATTTTCATGAAATTACATTAAATCTACTAACACAAAAAACCTTCACTAAATTAAGAAACTAAACAAAAACTAAACCAATAAAATAACATGGCAGTTGAGGGAAAACCTATAACAATAATATTGTGAGACCACTACATAACACATTTCACCAGTTGATAAAGAAGGTCTTGCATTACGATTTTCCTGTGATAACCTAAGCTGACAAAGTAAGAGGTTGAACGGTTTCAGAAACTGGCAAATAAAAACTATGGCCACGAGTATCATGAGTGTAATAATACCCTCTCTGTGCGCCTTGTTGCCACTGTTGAATTCCTTGTGCGGGACAACTTTGCGGACGCTCGCCAGTGTATGTATCTTTGTATGTTGTATTCATATTCATATCCCCACTCAAAGGTCGATGGATATCATGCCGAGCAGGCTTGGCAGGAGGCACATACTGTCCTCTGTAATGACTTCGCATGGTCGACTCCCCCTGGAACCTTCCAGATGGTGGTCTGTATTCATCGGGTCGGCCACTCTTCTGTGCTGGCTGCATTTCCCAAGCTTTGAAAGCATCCTTATGTGTTGTGCTGTCGTCAAATGGTTTGCCTGAAACAAAGGATGTTACTGGAGGCTTGGCGCTTTCAGCAGGTGGTACACGCCACTTAGGGTAGTCATGCTGGAATGTGGTGTTGCCAGCAAACTTGGCTGAAGGGGGTCTGTAAGCCTCCTTTTCGCGCGCCTCACGTTTTGGAATAGCCCAACGCCTATAGGTCACACCGGTGGTAGTATCCCCTTCAAATGGCCCTTTTGACTGAACAATGTCCTGTACAGGCTTGAAACTAGGGGCAGGCCTGCCACCTCTGTAGGCAAAATCATCCATGAAGGTGGTATTTCCTCTAAACGGTTGTTGAGTGCTTGGTCGTTTTTCCACTGGTTTAGCAGATTCTGCTGGTAGCACTTCCTTTCTAGTGTAATCAAGCCTGGTAGTTGTGTCCTGTTCCATGGGACCTTTATTCACACGGAGTTCCGAATCTGGAGGCCGTATCTGCGGACGCCGGCCTACGAAGTACCCGGGATAATCGGTTTGAAAGATACTTTTGCCATCCATCTTGCCCGTGGATGCAGCTGTTGTTGCGTCCGGCTTCATGCTGCCAGTTTTGCACAGTTTCAAGTCCCATGGCCTATAGGTATCCTGATGGACTGTACTGCTGTCGAAAGGACTCTCGTTAGCGTGAAACGACGCCACTGGCTTTGCGGATGTAGCGGGAGGAATTACAGTTCCCGGGTAGTCGTGTTTGTAGGTACTCTCTCCTTTCATCTGTCCCCGAGGTTTGACATACTGTGCTTTGTCGCGTTTTGTTGGTGGAGCGTACGTATGCGAAATATAATCGTTTCTGTAGTTTGTCTTTTCTTCCATGGGTTGCGTGGAGGTTTTCACGCTGTATTCCGGTTTGAACGGCATGCGACGGTCCAGAGGATGTCTCTTGTAGCGATCTTGATACTCGGTGAAACGACATGGATGAACCGGAGTACGCGATTCTGGCCTGTGAGCACATCGATGCCTCCTACAAGACGAGAAATAAAACATTAAATTCAGCTCTGAATCGCCCTATCTGTTTTAATATGAAGATTTCGGTCTGTTCAAAAATCCAAAAGTCATTGAAAGCACCGCGCGGTGGGCAAAGCAAAGGGCAAAATTGCCAACTCGACGCTAAAAATGGTCCTGAATTAAAAATTAAACTAACCCACAGGTACAGATTTGGCAAATGCAAAGAGGCTTGACCATTTTTAAAGGCTTTTCTCCTTAAACCACATGAAAAAACAATATATAGATGCGATTAAACCAAAAACACGTCACCTTCCGTAAATTTTACGCGAGTTGTTTATCGGGGTTGCCATTGCCGCGTCGTTGTTGCCACGCGCACAAGTGAACCTGGTTAACACACAATGGCTATTGTGTGGAGTGGAATGTAATTGGTTAATTGGATTTCATTCGTGACGTTTGAAATGGCTAAAAATAGTAAACAAAGACAAGTGGTTTCCGCGGCGTAAAATTGAATATTTTCCAATTGAAATAAATGATATTGATCAGAGGAGGTCGACTAGCAATAGAGTTATTTCAGTAGAGTTATGACTTAGAGTTAGAGTTAACGACTGCCAAAATGCTGAATTCAAGATTTTGGACGGCCAAAATCTTGAATTCAAGATTTTGGACGTCCAAAATCCTGAATTCAAGATTTTGTACTGCCAAAATGCTGAATTCAAGATTTTGTACTGCCAAAATCCTGAATTCAAGATTTTGGACTGCCAAAATGCTGAATTCAAGATTTTGGACGGCCAAAATCCTGAATTCAAGATTTTGGCAGTACCAGGGTTTTGTACGTCCAAAATCTTGAATTCGGGATTTTGGCACTACAAAATCTTGAATTCAGGATTTTGGCAGTACAAAATCTTGAATTCAGGATTTTGTACATCCAAAATCTTGAATTCAGGATTTTGGCAGTACAAAATCTTGAATTCAGGATTTTGTACGTCCAAAATCTTGAATTCAGGATTTTGCAACTCTAACTCCACGGTATAACTCTATGAAGATAACTCTAATAGTAGCCGTCCCCTGATCAGAGTAAACTTCGCATGAAATGATGTCGGTTCGTTAATAACAATTACATTTTTCGTTTTGTTTGTTGGTGTTTATTTTTATTTTGTTTTGTACTGGTTTTGATATAAAATTTCGAGTTATCTATCTTTCACAAACGTTAACTTGTCGCCTTTTTTTTAAGAAAGCGCCAGAAAATTAATTTTTTAAATAAATTACTTTCATGTACACAGACACTCAAAAACAAGGAAGTTACAAAGCAGTTCTGTTCCCAGAGGGGAAAAAGCTAAAGTACACAAAAAAGTACAAATTATATGAACGAAAATTAAATGATGATGTACTTTATTAGCCTGAATTTTCATTTTCCCAATATCCCCGGCCTGTGTCATCAATCAAAGTACAACACTTTGAAAGAGGTCATTTAGCCCCTCGTAAATCAACCTTTTTGTCGATCGCAACCCATTGACAGTTAATTAAACACAAGAAGAAACCAGAAAGCTTTCAACAAAAATGTCTTACCGCGTCGCTGCGCTTCACCTAGCAACAAAAGAAAGACAGATTGTAAAGAAGAATCAACACCTGAATCAAGACTGCAACAACACAGCAACATGACATGAGACACAATTTGGTCGCTAACGAAGTGGAAAACTTATTATTTGGATTACCCATTATCTCTCAATCGCCTTTCTAAGCTTTCAGTACATTTACACTTTCAGTACGAATTTTGTTCTCCACCAAGACAACCGATATTTTTTTACAACAAAACTGTCGGCTTGACCTGTAGAAATTTGGGGCCAGGTTGTTCGAAAGCCGATTAAAAGTTAGCCAGAGTTTTTATGTCGCTTTTTTTCCTGACTCGTTAAAAATGTTCTTGTTTACAACTCAGTTAATTTTAACTAACCCAAGAAAAGTTTAAAATAAGTCAAAATACTTTGGAAGAATCAAAGTTCATAGTAACTATATGCGAGGATAAGCTTGGTTTTCAACAACTTTTTTTGCAAGGTAACTAACAATTCTTCTTATCCTGGATAATTCCCATTCGCGAAGCACGTTTTCCGGGTTAAAAAGATTCTTTCGATCGAGATTCTTGAAGAACATACACAGCCATTATATCAAAAGGATTTCGAGTCGTAGAGTGCGTGTGAACACAACATTAGAGTGATTTTAATAGAATCGCGTTTACGGCGACCGACAATGTAAGATCCGCGTTTATGTTTTCTTGAAAAAGTCAGTACAACTCAGTTTTACTGGGAAAACACGTTCTTGTGGTCATTTGTGTACTCATTTCTTCCCTTTGCCATGAACGTCCCATTTGACCTCTCCCACCCGACCCCTTAATCGAGGAGTCTCTCTTCCCCAGTGCTACGCGTCTGTGACCATTATATTTTGGCGGGAAAATCTCTTGCCACCCGCGACCTCAGGTCCTCGCCGGAAAGAAAGTTATCTCGGTTTTGTCCTCGCGGCTTTTTCCTTTTTATTGGCAGCATTCAGTTGTTGATTGTTTTGCTTGTTACTTATGCTGTAACCTTTCTGCTGTGTGCTCTGGTAACTGACGAATTCAGGATGTATTCGCCCAAAACCCATACTGTTCGCTTGCCATACTGCCATGTCTCTGGATACTGTTGAGTTTGTTGAATTGGCCAAAGACCGAACTTGTAAAGGAAGGCTTCAAAATTGGTAAGAAAGCAGTAGAAAATAACCTTTCCACGGAATTCTAACTTTCACTTCAAGAATCCAAAACTGTGCATTGATATGTGTGGCGTGTCCAACTGCCATTTTCTGTTGAAAACAGAAAAAAAAACCAAGATTCACGTTGGCCAAGCACTCGATGTGCTAAGGCCAGTTTAGTTTTAAACTCTCGAGCTCGTTTGGTATCGTATGTACTTTTGAAAGCTCTGAAACATTTTTGGGGATCTTTTAACGCTTAAGAACTCAATCTTTTCTGCGAGTCTAGTCAGTAAATGTAATTCCGAGCTTTACGCGTACACGTGTACAGTGTACCCATATTGGTAAATCATACGGGTGCCGTACAGCCTGTACTGTAATGATAGAACTGTTAAGATGCGTGAATTTTTTTTAACATTTTTACGATATTCTTTTCATGATCACTTGTAACGATTCAGCTCTTTCAGTGCAAGATTCTATCTTTAATTTGTCAAGGTAGATTAAATCATGTCTTTTTGCAGAATTCAAATGGACTTGAACGATTTTGTCAAACATGGGGCCAGAACGAGGGATGGTAAAGCTCCATATTCCTTCAATACACCAACTACAAGTAGTTTATCCAGCTGGCAAGCCGAAAACGTACACAAACCTACAGCTTGGGAAAAAGTGCTTGAAAGCTCTAGAGAATGTAAACATCCCACTCTATTGTCAGAATCTGGACAGAAGGTTGTCAGGGCAATACGACAGATTTACACAGCACGCCAACCTATCAATAGCCAGTACACACCAAAGCAAGGTTTGTTGTCAGATTAAAATTTGACAATTCTGTATTACTTGTTTGCTCAGGTGACAGATTTGGAGAAGGAAGGAATACCTTTATCCTTTGTGCCTTATTAAACGGCTAAAACAGGCTACTTATGTTACAGATTTTTAGACAACCACAATTACAACAGGGCACTTCTATATATTTTTTGTTCATTTCCAAACAAAACTGATTACCCATAGTTTGGCACATACATCGGAATGCGAATGTTGGTTCGTCGTAAGAATTTTTATGATCGTTTAGCAACCCCTTTTTTTAGCTTTCTTGATTCTATATAAGGTCTATTTAATTTCATTCACCTCGCTGTTTCTAGCCTCAGAATACTACCTCCAAGAATCGAAGAATGCAACAAGAAGACAACTCTGTTTTACTGAGGATGGCAAAAACGATTCACAGACAGTGAGTTCAGACCCTCCCTGTGGTATAAGGCAAAGGTTGCAGGCTAACATGAAAACAACTACAAGGTATTGTGAAACACCTCATCCTCGCTTTGAACAACCCAGTATGCGAAAGGCAGGTCAAGATATTAGACATCGTGAAAACAAAGCACTGGGTACTGTCAACAGCCGAACGTTTCACATTGTAAACACAGGGCTGCTTTTTTAAACACCCTTATTATATTTCCATCCTGTCATGGAGGTAACGGCCAATCCGAACTCTCTTAATGCCCATGCTTGGCAACTGCCTCACAACAACATTATATTTTTTTGTAACCGCTTTAGGGATTTACCTTCATATTCAAACAAAGAGGAAGAATCGTGTTACTTCTCCAATACAGGTATTTGAATAACATTATTTTGATATTTTAAAGTCACTTTGCCAGTTGGCAGCCTAGTCTAGCAAGGAGTTGAGGTTTTGCATTTCCATCTCCAAAAAATAATGGCGCCTGTAACTGCATGGTTTCATTTTGGTCGTTTTAGAAACAGTGAGTGAATGAGTATGTATCTCATTTAACTTCCCTCCCATTCTCCCACGAATGGCCTTTCCCCCCACCCCCCCCCCCCTGTCGTTTTTTCTTGTGATTCGGCAAGCAAAGAGCTCCAGCTATATTGGGACAAAACCCATGATACTCATTCTTTTCTTCTTGTTCTCAAGACGAATTTATAAACAGAGAAGGGAAGAACGATGCAGCAAAGCATAGTCTCGTCGCAAACAAGAGAAAAGCTCAACAGAGTCCTATCACAAGTTACTTCCAAAAAAGGAAAGACGTTCAAGAGAATGAAGTCAAAAGAGTTAAACTGGGAAATGTTGGTAAGATCAAACCTAATTAATTTTTTCTATCACGTAGTTGAAGAACATGTTGATCACGATGATTTATTCCTCATTTTATTACCTTATATGATTTCATCAGTAATGAATTTCAATTACTCTCCCCTTTTACAGCCATGACAGAATGTTAAAATACCTGTGGATTTTTTTCTGCTTTTAAATTTCCTTTGTATTAGTTATACAGGCCAAAATCAGTTTCCAACGCGCTCTATATAAACATTAAATCGATACTAGATAAGAATGCCACAAAAAACAACACGAAATATACGTTACAAATGAGCAATACACAGACTTAAATGATTGAAGGAGACACTTGCTTCCAGGGCAGAACGAAACGCGGCTAAAGACGAGCGACAAAGTTTCCCGAACAAATGACAGTTACCAAATGAGTTCAAAAAACGAAAAACAAATGACTTGCTATACAAAAATGTGGCAGCAACATAGTTAGTTTCCTGCAGGGGGCAGATTCACGGAGAACTCTTAAATTGGTTTGTTTCTCACAAAAGTCTATAGTTGGACTAACAATAGCATACTGTTAAGAAACAATACTTAAGATATAACTTACTGATTAAGAGGGCTTCGGGAATCGATTGTCCCCTGGTCGCTTTTTTACACACACATGTATGAAAATAGTGAGAGCAAATGAAAACCCTTGAACTGTATCACCTACTCCTTTAATTTGTCCTGGTCTTACCAACTGTACACAGAAGATTCCCAAAGGGAACAAGTCAGAGACAATCAGACTGGAGGATTCAGTAGAACAGAACCTGTGAAATTCTCGTCGATGAGCCAAAGTCAAAGAGAAGCTTTTGAACAGAGCCTCAAATCAGCAGAAGAGGTCGCTTGCACCTTGGTGTATGAAGGAGGATGGTCACTACTGAGACCCAAAAAACAGGTGTGTTAATACACAATTGATATTTAAGGTGGTGTAGCAGATGCTGCGACTCCATTTAACGTATTAACAAATTTGTAGTTTATCTATGACGACATTCAGTTTTAATGATGAAGGATGCGTACGTACTCCGGAGGCTGATCTTTCCCGGCGACACTATAAATGAAATATTATTGAAATATATAGATTTCTCCTGGGGGGGCTCTGAATTCCTGAGTTAAGGGATTTATACCGTATTCCGAAATATTAAAAGCTACTCTAAGGTATCATGACCAGGTAGAGATATAATGCCATTTATTTGTATGTTCGAGCTGCTTCTACAGATGCTAATTGTCAAAAAACACAATTGTATCTGGACCTGAAACTCCGGTTTACCAAAGCCCTGCCTTCCTAAGCACTCGGCGACCGCCGCAGTGCTTAATTCCTGTTAAAAGAAACCATTACTTTATTTTGTGACATGTCGATCACTTTTGTAGAAAACAAAGAAACAAGCGGAGGATGTCACTGGCAAAAAGGTACCGCAGATCAAGCATTTAAATTAGAGCATTTTTCTCAATTAACCCTGTCACCGAATTCCTATCAGACCGTCCCAATTTGTGTTACAGTTGTGCAATGGACGGTATATTTATAACAGGGAGAAAATGTCTATGGTCACGTTATTACGCATGTAGGCCTGCATACAAACAAGCAATGGCTTCTGAAAAAACATTGAAGCCCAGCATTAACTGACAATTGCAGAATTTTATCATAAATAAGCACCTAAAGTTTCAGTACCTTACTAGCCAGGGCCTCACATTACTCAAGACTCCGCTTTCCTCTAGCCGAGCACCTCACAGTTTTCCTTGTGCTGACACTTACTGTAGACAGAATAATTAGTCCAAATGAAGTATGTGTTTCTTTACAAAGGTTGTTGGGATGGTTATAGCACTGCCTTGGACTGAGGTGACACCAATTACCACTGATTCTACACAGCGCCGTAAGAGTAGACTTACCTTCGTTGAAATATCTCTTGATGCTGAGAACGAAACTTTGGCAATGTGGTGCAGGTACAATGAAAACAGATAGTCAGGGAGCAGACACCCGAAAATAGGCGTTACGCTCAACCTTCACCACAGAAAAGGTTTGAAACCTGATTTTGGTAGAACAAGTCCTCCTGAACAATGCCAGCTAGTTCGTAGAGATGAATTGGGGTATCAGTTACGAGTAATGGGTCGTTTTTGTTGTGCAAGATACGATTTAGCATGAAAACGAGGCTTACAAACATATCTGCTTATATCTGTTCCAATTTCCGTGAAATCCGACGGAAACTTATAAATAGGTTACGTATCAACTACATGTTGAATACTACATCGTTTAAACAAGCCTAAGGATATCACTTGACCTGTCACGTGACATTTAGAGGGGACACCTTTTACTAGAATATACATCATTTCCTTGGTTAGTTAAAGTTTCTTTACCGATTTCAGATGTGATGTTATCTTTATAACTAGTTTATTTTAAATGGAATCAGTTATCAACCTGTACGTTTCTGAACGCATAATTTTAGGAAGATGATTCTCTAGGGAAAAACATGTGGCCTTAAGTCGATGATGTGCATTCGAAAGTAAGATTCTACTATTCGCTGAAAAAAATATTACACAGGGCCGAGTTGTTTATATTCTTCACGAAACTGTGGTTCATATTTCGAAACTCAACCAAGATAGCCAACCTCAATTGTATTCTGATGTAGATAGAGGCCAACTGCCATGCATTCGCTAAGAAAACTACAGGGACAAGACCGTTCAGGCAATGTTTGGTACTTTATTTAATTCCCTACTGAGAAAGGACTTTAAATGATAGTCCTGTTTACATTCTTCTTTGCTTTTTTAGACTCGTACCGTACTTCTGTGAGTAAGAGAATCGATAACAATATGTGGTTAATGTTCAGTCAGAATGTCAATCAGAATCTCCAGAGTAGTCCACCAGAGATACTCCGTGTGGGTTTTTACACCATTCAGTGTCAGCCATGCAGAAAGATGACTCAGTGCAAGATAGTCCAGTGCTGTTACTTGAACATTTACTCTGGCATCGAGACTTTTTGCACTGACATGTTGTTAATTCCAGCAAGCTTCTTGGTGCTGGCTCCTTGGTCATCAGAACTGGCTTTAAAATGGCGCCTTCGTTGTCCCATCGGTTGTCCTCTGGCGGGGGAAGATGCTGCAAGTCCTCGATGGAGCTTCTCCAAACGATAGTTTGATAGTTGGCACGTTTCAAATGTTGAAGCAGACTGTCTGAAGTAGGGGGTAGTGTCTCACTTTTCTGCCTTTTCTGGCAGAACAAGACATACCTCAACTCGTCTGAAGTTCTTGGTTTCTGCTTCGGGCATGTGTATAGATCACAGATGAAGGCTTCACATTTGGTCACGGTTTCTTTTTCCATTCTTCGGTCTCCCAAGAGGCCGAGACTTTCTTCATGCTGTTGACTCCGACAGAGCATACTGAATGAATTCTTCTTGCCAATTCCTGAGAAGGCACTAGTTGTATCGCATCCAGTCATCGCATGAAAGGCTGGAAGCGCTCTGCATAGTGTCTCGCGGAGTTTTCGGGATGCATCATGCACTGGATCGATCGAAGTTGATCTTTGACGCCAATTCTAAACCACATTTCTTCACAATTGATGTCATTAAAGTGTGCTACGCTCAGGACAAGAACATCAGTGTCCGGTGATTCAATTACAATCCTGGAATCAGGACGTGAGGCATGTTTGGCATGTAGAAGTAATCTCGTGTCTCCTTCCTCAAGGTTTGACTTCAGTGCTGGTACGTCTTCACAATGATTGGTCGTGATACACACAGCTCGTTCACCATCTTTGAAGCCTCCACCAATTACGAGTTTCTTGTTTCCCGGGATCTTTTGTTGGCCACGTTTGCATAGTGCATCCCGTCAGAAAGTCACAGAGATTGACCTTGTTCTGTGGATTTGCAATGTATTTTGTCCATTGCTTGGGGACTGGGGTAAACGGGCTGTTGATTTGAACTTCGAGGGCACTTGATGATCCTCTCCTCGCTCGCTCTCCTCCTTTAATTGAGCTTCCCCAGTACTGATCAAATGCCATGTGGACCTCACTACAGTTATTGTGAGAAAGTGGCGCTGTAATGATTGTGTAGTATTTGGATGCCATGTCACCACAAACGTAGTCGCTCCACCGGACTTGGTAACCTGTACCATACCCATGCCATCTATGATGTGAACAGTTTCTTGCGTCGAAACGTGCAGCCTGGGAAGAATGCTGAGATTGGTCTCCAGCATCGTGGCCAGGGCACTTTTGTTGGTCTTCCGTAAGCGTGCGAGAGCGCATGGCACTGGCGAGAGCTCATAGCTAAGAACCTCCTTCCAAAGATTCCTCCCTTGGACTTGGAGTCTGCATTGATGGACTGCTCCAATGCCATATCTGTCCATACTTAAGAAAACGGCTGCCTGGAACGGTTCACAGCATGGTTTCCGGCGGCAAATTCCTGATGAATGCTAGGATGCTTGCTTTCTAGCTGCTTCATATCAGCTATGTAGACTGGGAGCCAGCGAGCATAGTTGTGTCGACTCATGGCAAAGAAATATGGCGTCATGGCTGTTACAGATGAAAGGTGCAAGAACCAGTTTCTCGTTCTTGCAGCTTTGATGAACTGTAGAAGCATGATTACCATGGAAATATATTCATCACAGAAGGCAAACAGCTTGGACTTTGATCTAGCTTCCGTCTTGAACACGTTGAACAAGGATGTTAACTCCTCCATTTCATGCTCCAATTCACTAACTCTTTCTGTTATGGTTGCCTTAGCTGCCACAGCACTTCTGCAAGCTTCGATCTTCTTCATCAGGACGTCTTCATTGGTTCGCTGATCATCTCCATGATTAAGGCTATACCATTGTACAAAGGTATTCCATAGCAAACGAAACAGTCAGCTTGTGCGCACGGACGCCTCTGTTGTTTGACTTGCTTTTCATCGGGGTGGATGTTGTGGCAGTCGCATACACACCAGACTCTATCAGAAGATCCTCGAGGCCTGAATTCTGATACTTCTTTCCAAGCATCGACAGGAAATTTAATGCGATGTGAAAGCCACTAAGTCTTATCACAGTGTCTGAAAATTCGTCGATCTGGGAACTTCAGTTGGATTTGCTTTGCTTTGGCGTAGATGGCAAGATCAAATGTAATAACACAATCTTCTTGGCCTAAGCTTGAGCTCATCTTTTGGGCATGCTTCATAACTGTGTAAACTGTGCTTTATTCTGTAAAGGAACCGTCAATCGTAGGACAATATCCAATGTTACTAGCACATGGAATTTCTGGGAACAAAATAGAGTTGAAACCACTCCAGCTTGGAACAGGCTGATTTGCTGCTGGTACTGTAGTTGTCGTCTGCACTAGACTTGATGGATTCAGAGGAAGAAGAGCCCGGGTAACATCATTGTTACTTGCTGTTGAATACGTTGCACACTGGCCGTTATACCACTCTTTGTCGATCGAGTTGACATACTCTGTTACAACAGGTCGTCTGCCATGTGCTGGACAATGCTGTATCTCATACACACTACCAGACGCCTGCAAGGATCGTCTTCTCGTTCCGTGGTCTGCCACCGCAGTTGATTGTGGTACTGGTCCAAATTGCCGCCGCTGGTACACAACCATAGTTGTCGCATGGGTCGTGTTTTTTCCATCCAGAGTCTCTTCGTTCAAGTCGTTGTTGTCTGCAGCTATCTGCACAAACAGCCCTGGGGATATATTTGATGGTACGATTGTCTCATATTCCTCTGCCTTTACCAGAACCTCGATGGCACTCTGGTGTCAACTGCCTGTAGTTCATCGTAGGAGGAACAATGACCCATTCGATTTAATAGGGTGATAAGCACTTTGGATCCTGTCAGATGTTGTACAGCAATTGCAAGGCTTATCTATTTTGGTAGCTTCACTCGGGCATTTGTGGCACATTGTACGATGTCTTGAACGATGCTTAAGACACGTCTTTCGTCTTCTGGTCTATTACATGAGCTTGAACGGTCACGTTCCTGATGATTAGGCTCGTCTGCAGTTATGATTAGCCGTACTAACCAGCTGCGTATTTATAGCATGGCTGCTACTGTCATCTGCTTTCTTCTCTGAATTAGTTGCTGCAGCATTCAAGACATATTGAACTGATATTCGACTTAAATGATCTCAGGCTTGCTTTTGCCAAGTGGCTGATGAAACACGATTCTACCTTTAAAGTATTTCTGCAAGCGCAGTTTCAGCCGCTGTCTGGTGTAACCATCTGCATTCACCCCTTTCTCCTCCAAATAAAACCGGTACTTTGACAGAAGGGATACCATACAAAAGCCAGTGAAGAAAGAAAGAAAGAAAGAAAGTGAAGAAAGGGTACTTACAGATGGAACAGCAACGCTACAATGTAGGCCGCCATGTTGGATGCTGATAGCCTCGATCTGGATAAGCACGAAATTGAGGCTACCGAACACCGCGTGCTATTTTTACTTCAAAATACCGTAATCCCTAATCAAGGGTAAAACAAAAACAAATTGCTCCTGTTATAGTTTTAAATCCTAATATACCTTGCATTATTTTTAGCAATTAATCATTTATGAAGCAATACGTTATTACATAAAAGTCCTTCTTGACATTGATTTAGGGTTTCCTGAATTGGATGTATATTTAGGCATAAAAAATTACCGCCCTAAATATTCAAAAGCATTTAACACTCAGCACATTTCAAAGGTAAGAATTTGTTATTTTTATCTGTTTATTTCTGTTTTCAATCAAATCTTAAGTCGGTTACATGCAAAGAAAGTAGGCAATTGCATCCACAAGCGCTTCAACTCGTTTTTTGGGTCACGTGACAGGTTACGTGATATCCTTAGGCTTGTTTAAACGATGTAGTATTCAACATGTTGTTGATACGTAACCTATTTAGAAGTTTCCGTCGGATTTCACGGACAATAGAACAGATATAAGCGGATATGTTTGTTAGCCTCGTTTTCATGCTAAATCGTATCTTGCGCAACAAAAACGACCCATTACTCGTCACTGATACCACAATTCAACTCTACGAACTAGCTGGCATTGTTCAGGAGGACTTGTTCTACCAAAATCAGGTTTCAAACCTTTTCTGTGGTGAAGGTTGAGCGTAACGCCTAATTTCAGGTGTCTGCTCCCTGACTAAGAGAATTTAAACAACGCTGCGCATACTAAGTAAAATCTAAGCTACCTCCTCATAAAGCTTGGCTTTCGTGCGACTTTGTCACCTGCTACACAATCTAGCAACTGGTTATAAGTTACCCAATTCATGGAGCCCTATAGCAATAAGTATCGTCTAAAGGTTCCACGTGCACATCCCGTTTAATCCAACATCCTGTCTCGTTTTAGGGGTTGTAAAGAATAGGAAGCTGGGACGGTGAAAACACATTATCGTTATTAGCTCTAAGATACCGTAAAATTCTTTATGCTTCCAACCCTTTATTTGTTCTTAGTTGGTGATGAGTTCAATTTACAGAATAAGTGAACTACTCCGGCACTAATTCATACTAATAAATGACTGCACATTAAGTCCACTGTTTTAGTTTTCGATGTTATTGCTTTTGCAACTTTTGTGTCAATTATTAACCTTATATCTTGAAGGGAAGTGGTGGACAATTTAATGACTTCCTCGACAACAAGAAAAATCTGCTACTCTGCCCAGACGATTGTTCGGTATTTTGTGGAAACGAAACATAATGATGTAAGAAAAGGTGAGCGACTGGCTTGTGCCTCTGTTGAAAATAAAAATCCGGACTCTTAAACTTAATATTATTCCCCAGCAACTTATCTGATCTACACTAATTTTCAGGTGTGTCAAATGATGTTCATCACTTTTGATTTTTGTTTATTTGTTTTTGTTTGTTTGTTTGTTTGTTTGATAACCTGGACACGCAGTGTCGTATTTGTTTCCATTCTGGTCTGCTAGTATAACATTAAGTTGAAGTTGGTTTTTGTTTTGTCTTCAGTTTGCCTACAATGGCGCCTTCTTGATCCTAAATTGGCTGCTTGGTTGCTCAACCCGGACCATCCACCCCAGTCATTTGGTGAAGTCCTCACATCTGTTCAACTTCGTCTTCCACAGGTATGCGTACCTGTGTGCATGTTGCTTAATCACTTACATAGGATATATATGCCTTAAAACATTCCATTTTCAGTATGAAAGTACAGGCTAGTAAATGTACGTTTAGTTTAGGACAAGAATTGGCAGAGTTAAACGGTATGGGAAAAGAACGAAATCCTCCGAGGACTTTCGGTCTCCGAAGATATAGCCGAAGCCATAACGTTTAGCACACCAATCGGATCGATTAATGTTTCAACTGGCTTCTGAGTTACAGGGAAACTTTTGGAGAGCCATTTCGAAATATTACTAATATCTCAATTACCCTTTTATTAGGTTGATCAAATTTCATCCGTGAACGAATCGAAGGTCTGGTTCGCCAAGCTGCCATTTCTTTGTTTCTTGGTTCCAGTGACAAACTGTATACAGTTTATTTAAAGATGTATTTGTTTCTAAGTTCTCCCTCCCTCTCCAGAAGTAATTATTCCTTTTTATTACTTTAATCAGCAGGATAAAGAAGACGATGGTATGATTTGTAAGGATATTGCGATGCTAGGCCCTCTTATGTTGAAGCAATATAACAAGCTTAAGGTAATGTACAAAACCTATTCCTCGGTAAGTTCGACTGATAGAGCATGGACAGCTAGCTAGCTTTCACCTGAGAGACATAAAAAGATAAATCACGCTAAACAACACAACAGACGCAAACAATCTAACAAACCAATTAGAACTTTGAAAAATACATGTAAATATTGTCTAGCACGAGAAAAAACAAACGACAGTAGGCTGATACCTTTTCCCTTTGTTCTTTGAGAATGTGTCGCGATTCTGCTTAACCTCTGCACAGCGTAAAAGCAAAGGCCAATTACTTTCGACGGCCCATTTGAACTGTATTTCCGTGTGGCATGCGCAAACAGAAAATGATAAATTAAGTATGTACTTCTAAAGAGTATGCATTATGCATTTGCACTTGCAAGAGTATGCATTATGCATTTGCATAATGAGTGTGCTTTATGCATTTGCTATTTCAGATGCTGTCCCTTTGGGAACTGTTTATCAACATAGAGACTCCACTTTGCTCGATGTTAGCAGGTATTGTCACTGAGAGATAACATTTATACTACGTACGGAAATATTACTGTCTGACGACAAATGATTTTCTTCCTCGTTCTTATTTGGCTCTATGATTCGTTGTTTCCGGTCTAAAAACAGCGAGTTTCAGGTGAAAAACAATTCCAGAAAGGAAAGAAGAGGAGACTGACACAATTTCCACTCTGCTCTCCTTATTCGGGTTCTTTCATCTTTTTAATTCCCTACTAAATTTTTAAACCATCCACGATAGATTGTGTTAAATAATAACAGCAACAAATTAAGTCTTCTCTGCACGATTTGTTTAAACTCCTTGTGGTAACTCCTCGTTTTTATTCCCTCTTTAGTGATGGAGACGCAAGGAATTAGTATTAATTCCCAAATCTTGATTGATGCAAGCACTACTTTAAAGGTGAATTCATATTCAAATTCAAATCTGTTGTACTTAATTGTGTCTTCTACAATTTGCGGGCCCGTTCCTTAACTTGTATTTTTACTTTTCTTTGCAGTTGAAAATTCAAAAGGTGGAAGCAGAAGCCCACAAGGTAAAAACCTATAACAAATAATTCATTTATTAAATGTGCTCCTATACCTATGCAGTAAAAACTGAAGTAGTTCGTTGTCACGATTTAACCTAGTCGTGGTCGGCTCCCTTTTCGACTTATCACTACCAGTTACGATTTGTTAGACCATTACTTAGGATTGTAAGAGCCAAGAGAAGAACATCACCTTTCGTTCCCTACATTTTAAACTATAGATCCCGTCGGCTCTTTCAGCTGATCCAATAAGACAGTGGGAGGTTGAGGTGGCGTTAAACAAAGAATTGTTGCGTGTAAAACCAAGTATTAATATTGAGGAATCAGTACTCGAGGGACTAGTCTTTTCCCACTTCTTTTCATAACGTGGAAAAACGTGGTTTAAAATTAGCTCACAACGACAACAGGTTGTATTTTATCTCCTTCATAGGCTGCGGGGCATCCTTTTCTTATTAACAGCCCACAGCAATTGAGAGAGGTAAGCAAACGTAAGTCTTTATTCGTTTAAGTTAAAACCCATGCAAACAAGAAATGGTTACATTATTTAATTGCCGAGGACATACTCGGTGCTATCTGTGAATTGCTTTCTGCTTTAGATTTTAACCCAGCTTCTTCACTAACAAGCCTTTGAGAGTCCCCTATTACCGTCACAAATCTACCACTAAGACAAGTATCTCGCTTTATCTGACTTAACGTTCGGCTTTAGTTTGCCTACTTGTAGGCTAATCATTGCAAACTATTCTTGACACCATGCAGGGACCATCGAATATAATATGAGTGATATAGAGTATCTAGTAATGGGGAAATGTACTCAATCCCACACAGCCTTCGCAAGAAACGACTAGGAGCATCAGCACTCCCACAGTTGTGTTTATTTATATAACAAGTCTTGTTTCCACGTGCGTTCGAAAATTTAGCAAGTTTTTCTCTGAAACCTCTCAGCTCTTGATAAACTGGTAGTCTCATCAAGGACAATCAAGAACATTGCTCGTTTCAAAAGATTGTTTTGCAGTCAGCAAAGTAAACTTGTAAAGGAGGATTTTCAGTCGTTTACACGAACAAGCATAACTTGTTATGAATACCACAACAAAATACTCGTTCACTCTTTCAGACACACGAACAATTTAATATCGTCACAAAGACCTGTGAAGTAAAACGTCAGTCAAAACGTTCTGCATTCACCGCGAAAAAATTGTCAAGGAAGCTTACCTGTCGTTCTCACGGGCAAATTTCACTTACCAATGAAAAATCGTCAGGGAAAAATTGTTCACCCTTACACACCTAACAACCAAAACTTGTCAAAAAACTCGTGTGGAACCAGCCTAAGCCCTGGGCTTATATTCAGCTCACTTTTTTAGGGCCTTGGCCGGTTCCCAACGGCAAGTTTTACTTAACAAGTTTTCCATGATGACCAAGTAAATTTCTAGTCCTGATTGTGCTTCCACTGGTACAGGTTATTTAGTTTTCAATCCAGCTCTTTGCTTTGTACCTTTTTTGTGCTGAAGGTGTTGTTTGAAGAGCTGAGACTTGATCAAAAGTGCAAGAAGAAGTTAGCAAGAACATCAATCAAGAATCAAAAGTCTACCTCAGAAGCTGTGGTTGGTCGATTTCATATACTTTAAATGCCTTGAACTTGCATAAGTATACCTGCAAACATTAAGTTACGCTGTCTTCTTCGTCGACCATTTCGCAATTAACTTCCCATGCGCACAACTGCTTACACTGCGTCTGTTCTCACTTGGTCACCATTAAACGTTCGGCTTCCTGGAAAAGTATACTGTTTCCACTTTTAGTTGTAGAAACTTACTGATTAGGCTTATCATGGAGAGGGGGGAAGGAGAGAAAAAGGAAACTTCTTAACAGAAAAACGAAGTGCCTCTTTCTTCATAATCAGAAGCCAAGGATACCGAATTTGGTCTGAGATTGCACTCAAATTTAATATTCAGTAAACAGTACAACTTCAAGGTTGCAACGATTACTGAAACCAAATCTGGTAATAATGATTTATTAACTTACCTTGTTTTCTCCTGTTGCGTTTTTCCCCAGTTGCTTCATCTCCAGGAGATTCACCCTTTACCAGAACTTGTTCTGCAGTACAGACATGTATGTCTCATCGCTCTTATTTAAGTTCAGCTACAATAAATATGTACGCACATTTCTGTGGTCTGGAAGAGATTAATGAGTAGCTATTTCTATTTCTTGATCAACAGCTAGTGAAACTAAAGTCGACATATTTCGATGGAATTCTTTCTCACGTCAGTGAGGTATGAACAGTGTTCTTTTGCACATCACATCGTGAACAAGTTCTTTGTGTATGGATTTCTGTGTTTTTTAAGTTTGATCGAATTCTCGAGCTCTTGTTATTCTTTACCCTTGCCTGACCAAGGTTTCTTCATCTGAACAACTGTTTTACTTGATAATTGTTTTTTGCTTCTTTTTGATCAGGGAGTTCTGTTCACAACCTGGTAAGTTAGAGATACCGTTCAATACGTATTTGATTCTACTTTACTTTTTTTTTACCGTAATTACTAATTCTGCTATATTTTCTGCTTTAGCCTACCGAAGGTTCAGTATATTTACAACGATTTGCTGCTATGGTCGATTTACGTTGTTTGTCAGTGTTCATGTTCTGAATGTAAATTCTTAAGGGGAAGTATCAAACGAATTTGATGTAATTTCAAAACCCAAGAATGTTTGTCTGTTCAGACAGGAACAACAAAATAATTGTCTAGTTTTGTTATAAATTATCAGCCCAGTGCAATTAGTGCCTCTGGCCAAAGAAAGAGTAGGTTGCAATGGATTAAAACTTGAAAACTGTTAGGCTAACGTTTTTCAAGTTCTCTCATTTTTTTTTTGTTTTGTTTTGTTTTGTTTGTTTGTTTCTAAAATACGCTAAAAGAGATCAAGAGACTTGTTCCTTTCAAGAATTGAGTTGATTTCTTTCCTCTCGATATTCTGGAATTATTTTGTAGCTAATTAAAGGTCTAAGGACACTACCCTTTCAAGTGTTTCAGTGAAATTCAGTTGAGTGGAAAGTTTCTTTTATTTTAGGGACCAAACAGCTGCAGCCACTGGGCGACTTACCTCAGCCAATCCAGTAGGTCCTCTTTTGTTTTGTTTATATCCAGATAACGTTACGTTTTACTATGTTAATTCAGTTAGCCTCACACCATGTCTGCGTACATTTTAAGCCCATGCTACGTTTCTCAAAACAGAACCTTCAAGCTATCCCTAAACAAGTGATAGAAGTCACTGGATTGAGAAAACAGCTCATCGTAGGTAAGATCTTCAACTGAAAAGGGAAACGAACATATCAGGTTACGGTTTGTTCAGGGACAGCAGTAACAGTTAATAACGCTATCTTCCAGTGAGAATTAATCAATTAATTAATTTATTTATTTATTTATCTATTTATTTTAATTCAAGGTAAACCGGAGGAGGTAGTGGCCATTTATGCCCGGGATGCATATAGGAGTCGACAGGGCTGGTTATTGCTTGCAGCAGGTTAAGTTGTTCATTCCTTAAGCTTTAAATTTTTCATACTTTGAATTCTGAATCGCTTACAAGGAAACAATTGTTATTTTAGAGAGGTCTTTGAGGAAAGCTTCGAAACAGTTCCGCCCTTATTCGATATAATCCCGTTTAGAAACTGAGTAAAGCAGGGAAGCAAACACGCGCGTCGAGTACATAAACATGACAATGTAATTTCAACAGTCCTCCCTATTGTAGAACAAAGCTTGTTCGAGTCTTTTCCATTTGTTAAAAGTGGCCAACCTCTCCTTTGGAACGGACACTGCGTTCACGAAAGGAGTCTCTCCTAAGTTTGTAATGAAATCTCTTTCTTGTTTCGTCATAGATTTCCAGTCTATTGAGCTTCGTTTGCTATCACATCTATCAGAGGATCCATCTTTGATACACATCTTCAATAACAACGAATACGCAGACGTATTTACAACGCTCGCTTCACAGTGGTACGTACATGTCATACAACAAATTGTGGCCTTCAGACGAGAATCTCAACTCCACATTGTTTCTCTCCACCCAAAATCATAAATGGGGACCGAGAAGTAATATTTGATTTGTTTCATGTCAACCTCATTACGGAAAAGAAAATTCGTATTGGAAGTGAAATATATAAATTCGCATATTTGAACTGCAGATGAAAGAATTAATGTTAGAAGAAATTAACAGTAGTGTCACAAGAAATTGACATTCGAGAGAGCGTTAATTTCTGTGCCCCAAATTCTGACTGATCGACATGGCATACAAATTTTGACTCTCATTACGGTATTTAATTTTTCATTTGTATCATTGCGTTTGTTTGTCGCTGTAACTGCATGGACAATGCCTTTCTCAACATTCAGTTTTCAGTATATTAGCGAAAAGATGTACCCTTTGCATAATACGAAACCTTAAACTTACGTAGTCTTCCATTTCATTCGAGTAATGTAAGTCTGACAATAATATCAAATGAACAACATGAAGCAAGGAAAAAGTTTGTGCACTTTGAAGTCAGTCAGGTTTTCAAAAGTTTTCATGTTAGTAGAGCAAAAAGACCTTCCTTTTGCTAATTTCAATATGTTTTAAAGCTCAATCATGAGTACGTGCCTGTGAGTTGAAACTTTGTTTGAACACTTTTACAAATCAAGGTTGGGAAAAAGATGCGAAGAGGTACAATTTCAAGAGAGGGAGAGAACAAAACGAATTGTGTATTCCGTTATCTACGGAGTTGGTAAGAAGAGGACTCGTGTTTCATTAATAATATTTCCCAAGTTTTGCTTGTAGTGGTTTTAGAGTCATTTCAATTGTTTTTTCCAGTCTTCATGTAATTAAAAATATTTAAATATAATGGAAATTAAATAAAAAATGGTTACATTTATATGCTAAGAAACTTTTACGTGCTGTTTTTTGAGCATAGTGAGAGCATTGTCTCTCATCCCTCTCTACTATTTTTTATAAATACCACCAACTTCTAGCGTTTGCATTGACGTTTCCTTGGAGGAGAAATTAATTCAAGTTGCATGACATATCATACCATAAGTGGTTTAAGTGCCTTTTTTAGAGTAAGTGTCTAAAAGCTCCTTGTCTATTTGATCAACAGGAAGTGAAAAACTTGGGCACACGCTCAAAGTGAGTGCAGACGAAGCAAAGGGATTTATGGAGAGTTTTCTAGGTGTGTTGGTAATATAGAAACAAGGTCTGAATTATTGTTAGCATAATGTTTTCTTCTCAGCAATTGGGGTCGATAAATGTTTTAAAAATGAAGAAAAACATGCAATGTGTTTTACCTGGTCAGTGACAATGAAGAAGCGTTTACACTCAAAGTGGAGCGTAATCAGTATTGTAAGCTTAATCATTTGTTTCATTTTTATTTGAAACATTCCAGGACGATTTCCACGAATAAAAGAATTCACCAGACAAACTATCGAAAGTTGCCAAGCAAATGGTTAGTATTTATTGGTTTAAATATACAGCATAAAAAGCTCCCAGCCGAGGACTTGAAGCGTTAGAAATATATTTGGCTTCCCACAAAAAAGTTATACATGGCGCTCCGAAAATGACATATTTTTTAAGTTTTATCACTGTGATCTACGACTGGTCCTGTTGGGTGTCAGTAAAACGCGGGGTCGGGGTCGGGGTCGGGGTCATTTTTTTTCTTTTTTCTTATTTATTTTTTTTTGTTTTTGTTGTTGTTTTCTTTTTTTTTTTTTTTTTTTTTCAACATCACAGGTCATTTGTGGGTCAAATAAGGATCGAAGCCAATATAAAAAAGTTAAGTCTCTAAAGCTTTCTAGCTTATGATAGGTCATCGGTGACAACACTCGATTCTGGCGGACTTTGGTTCCGTGAATTGACTACCTTTTATTCTTCCAAGAAACTAAATGAGGCAAAAAATACAAGGTACGAGACAATATATTTCCTTGAACTAACAAATTCGTGAACTAGAATGTGCATGAACTTACTATGAACACCCCCGCCGCCTTCCATGATCGTGCTCGTTTATTTCCGAGAATGAAATAAACATGCGTTCGAATTCCTTTGCAAACCTCGGCATTTGAATGGAATATAGAACATATCTCTAGAAATCTTTCTGAAAAAGACAATTCATGAATTTTTCAGCAGCGATGTTTTATGAAAATTATTTGACATCGGATTTCCATACAAACACTGTTATTTCAAGCCTGTTTGCCTACTCGTCAAAATGGCGTCGAAAACCGTGATAAGGCCTATTTACATGTCAGTTTTGATGTCGGCAATGAGATTTCAGAGTTCTCGTAGAAATTTCCCTAGTTTATTGACGGTATAAAACTATGAATTTTTCTTTATATTACAGCACAAGTATTTCAAGAATAACAATTGTCTCTAAAGTATTTTGAATCGTTTTTTTGTCAGTCAATACGTCTTTTTCGGAAAGATTTCCAGAGAAATGTTCTATATTCCATTCAAATGCCGAGCTTTACAAAGGAATTCGAACGCATGTTTATTTCATTCTCGGAAATAAACGAGCACGATCATGGAAGGCGGCGGGGGTGTTCATAGTAAGTTCATGCACATTCTAGTTCACGAATTTGTTAGTTCAAGGAAATATGTTGTCTCGTAACTTGTATTTTTTGCCTCATTTAGTTTCTTGGAAGAATAAAAGGTAGTCAATTCACGGAACCAAAGTCCGCCAAAATACGGAACTGTATCGAGTGTTGTCACCGATAACCTATCCTAAGCTAGTAAGCTTTAGAGACTTAACTTTTTTGTATCGGCTTTAATCCTTATTTGACCCACAAATGACCTGTGATGTTGAAAAAAAAAAAATAAAGAAAAAAATAAAAAGAAAAAAAAGAAAGAAAAAAAAAAGAAAAAAAATGACCCCGACCCCAACCCCGCGTTTTACTGACACCCCTGAAATAAAAACAACACACATCGAACTTACGTCACAAATCAGGTTTCACTGAGATATTTTTACATTTTTTTTTAAAAACAGAAATGGACGGTGAGCTTATCAATGAAACGGGCAATGAATTTCAGATTTTAAGCCCTTGATAAAGGATGCTGAACAGCTTTTTATTAAACCCATTTTGAAATCACTGCAAGTTGATCCTTGCAATCTGTGCGATTTATTCCTAAATTGCACCATTTTTTGATCTAAAAGGCATCCTTTCATTAGCCCATCAAAATGGAAATGAAGTAACAAAAATGGAATGTAATTTTGACAATAAAACTGTGATTTCAAAATAGGTGTAATAAAGTGGTAATTGAACTTTGTGTCGTGCAATTTTGGTCTGAAATCATGCGTGTGATTTCAGATCGAACTCGCGCGCGATTTTGAAATCACGCGTATGATTTCAGACCAAATTGCACTCCACTCAGTTCAATTACCATTATATATTCGTCCAACAAAAATGTGATCTATAGTTAGAGGTATTTCGAGTTTCGTATTGATAAACCTGCTGACTATAGTTATGAAGAGGTTACGAAAGCTAGTAGGCAAAAGATTATTATGATACGAATACATAAAAGTAGCGATAGAAAAATAATTAATACTGTTGTGCCCACTACACGACCCTTTTACGCTTGGCTCAGGAATAATTAAAAGTGTTATTTATAGGAGCAGCTAAACGATCTGACAGAGTTCTCCAACAGGATTTTAGATGAAAATATTTGGTCTTTTAATTCGTGTCTGATTTGATGCCGGTATAAATGCATACCTCTGATCTCCACCAATGTTAATCCCAATAAGTTGATAGAAGAAAACCAGAAACGAACCCAAACCAGTAACGTTTAGGGCAGAAGGATGATTATATTTCTGCTCGAATGCAGGGTACGTCTCAACTATTCTCAATAGAAGACGGTGGCTGCCACATATCAAGTCTCACGATTTTGCCCAACGATCACAGGCTGAACGCCAGGCAGTTAACTTCATCGTACAGGGTTAGTGAAAACACTGAATGTATACGTTGGAATCTACATGTATTGATATCTTCATGGTCTTGCTGTCCGGCAAGAATAAAACGTTAATAGATTGATAGTGGGCTGATAAAACCTGTTAATGAATTTGTAACGTGGAATATTATAATTCCCGCCTGAAATGCCATGACCACTATCAAGGAGTTTTCTAAAAAAAAAAAAAAAAAAAAATAAAATAAAAATCAAGGAGTTTTCTCAATAATTTTTGTAGGGGAAATAAGTCAAATTTACCTCTGCGTACGTCTTCTATGTGTCAGGATCTGTAAAATTTAAAATTCTTGTTCTTCAATTCAAGGCTCCGCAGCGGACATATGCAAGGCAGCGATGATTCAGGTCATCACTACCATGAACGAGGACACTTCCATCCATGCAAGGTAGGGTGTAAGTTTAAAAACAACGAACATGTGTGTTTATCTCAGTTACCGTGAATATCTTCACCCAAAACAAATGACTAACATCAGATTACTTAACGTGTCCTTCTGTTGAAAAAAATGTAACTATTCAAAAAGTTGTTTAAAGCAGTTGTTTGCATGCAATTTTACAACGTAACTTCGGTATGTTGACTATCCGATCCCTTCCGCAACTTTCAAATTCTTGATTTCGATAATGGGTCTAGAATGGAATGGAAACGAGTGGTGGTTCCTTAAGGTTACCCGGGACCTTCAGAGGTGTCTCGGGTCCAAGCAGTGTAGCCTGTCCGGTTTAAACTGTAGATACCCAAACCCCTATATCAAATTACAGCTTATAGAGCTGGCTATCAAACTATACCAAGAATTTTGAAATAAAATGAATTGTCGAATTTTTCACGAGTTCTAAATGTGAGCGTCCGAATCACCTTTCGAAAGCTACAAGTCAAAGCGAATTTTGTTTTTCTCTCTGGTGTTCACACATATCATTTGTCAGGTAGTGAAATATATCGGACTGTCCTCTAAAGAAACTCGATGATTAGCGCCAAGGGATAGTAGTTGATTGATGGCAATGACTGATAGCCGGTCTGGTCCGTTTTCATTTGTTCTAGACTGCTGTTACAAATACACGATGAGCTTCTTTTCGAGGTTCCTGAAGATGAACTCAAGACAGTAGCAGGTATACTTAGCTGTAGAGAACAAATTTCAGTGAAGGAGAGTGCACTGTAATGATTACTAAGCTCCCAATGAATCCCTCCGTACTGAGGCCAGTGTTAGAAGCATCTGATCTATCGGTTGCGCCGTTTGTTCAACAAGACCACTGATTTGTCAGGCACTCGATTAATCTGTAGAGTTCTTCTTCTCGTTATAAACTAAATAGTTTCACTTTACCAACTTAATTACCGAGCTTAAAAGTAAACGTAAGCATCTTTTCTTGTTATGGCAAAGCTAGAATAGCAGAAGTAACCTCTTAATCGTATCAAATGAGTTAACGTGAAACGGTAAACTTCAAGTTGACTTTTTGCAGTTTGTCAGAACGCGATGTCAAATTATTCTAATATTATAGCTTAGTAAGTATGCACCCAGAGTCAGTCGCCAGTCTCAGCTGTGGACAAAAGGCATCGAAAAAGACAACTATAGTCGTGTGATACCGGGATCCATCAAAAGAATGTTCATGATCTCCACCGTCACCTATTTCAGAATGCTGTATTATTCAGTGAGTGACACAGTGCCTGTCTGACTCGCTGAATAATACATCATTCTCATTCATTCACCAGGCTTAAAATATACCATCACATTTATTCCAATGCTTTTAATGTTTGCAGCAAGCGTCAGATCGATCATGGAGTCTACTGATAGACTGTGTGGTGGGAAAGTGATGCTAAAGGTAATAAACTCAATCACTCCCAGTCACATACAGTATGGACCGATTATCTATTTATAGTCCATGGGCCAGAAAGTGAAACCCTCCCCCCGTCTCGGGATTTTTGCAGACATGTATCATTTTAAACCTCTACCCAAGGGTATTCCAAAAATCGATGTTTGCACTCGATCGATTGGTGGGTGTGGCCGTACGGCGCCATTCTTTATTTTAATCAAAGTACCACAGAGTACCCAACCCGGAATTTTACAAATAATCTTTTTAAAAGCTATTATCCATGGAATTAACACACAAAACTACGCATACTTACTCTTCTCCATCCCCTCTGTTAGATGATATCTCAACTTGCACTTTTAAGCCTCAAAGTTGACTACTGCGCATGTCACAAAGTTCATTCAGCCTGTGCAAGGGGTATATGTGAAGTGATGCATAAGAATTACTCATGTTTCCTTGATGTAAATAAAACAGAGCAGTTACGCACCTTTACTAGATTTAGTAGATTGCAACCTCTTCAGATTCACTGGAAACAATCAGTATGATTTGCTTGTCTCTCGATGTAGTCACTGACCGTGGTCCGCAACGTATTGACTTCTTACTGCTAGTCTTCATCAGGTGATGGGGTCGACTGGTTACGCGTTACCATCGTAAGCAGACCATTGTGCTACAAGTAGTAAAAGTGATTAATGTTCGTCCCCCAGTTTCCCCATGGTAAATTTAAGAACAGATCCGCGCTTTCAAATACAGCATCAGATATGTTGTCGTAATCGAGACCGCTGTCATGTTCACCTTCGGGCGTGACCAAGGGGCTGGCTATTACACCTACCAGTTCTTGAGGCATCAGTTTGCCGGCAGTCCAGAAGATTTCAAGCTGTCCGTTATTATCAATGGTCCATCAATGCCCATCAGGTCCGGCCGGGGGGATACTTGGTGTTGGGTCGTCTGCTTTTCTTCCATATAAGAGTTTGATAGTTAGCGCTTCGAATATGCATTAGTAGACTCTCGCGACAAGGAGGAAGAAGACTTATATTCACTCCGTCGTAGCTTGTCAGCACCATTCCTGGCTTCGTACTGAACCTCTCAATAAACTTCTCATGTCTTAGGTAGCTGATTTCACCTGACTTGTTGCCATACATTAGGCACGTAAACTTCTCCAGATCTTCAAATACGCTGTTTGCTAGGTCAACAGATGTTCCCAAAGCATGGAATGTGGGAAGAAACTCGGGATGCTTTTTAAGGAGTTTCAGGGGCGTCACTTTCCCATTTCGTACAAACGCGCTGGTAGTATCGCAACCAGTAAATGCGTGCAGAGCTGTGAGGCCAAGATTGACATCAACTCCAAGATCTCTTGCAACTGCATGGATATTCAAGAGACGTCGCCTGTCACCCGTCGCTTGTTTATTTCGTTGCACAAAAACCTCTTCCAGTCACGAGGAACTGTGGTAGACGGTCCTTTCACTAGGTGTGCCTTAGCAGAACCTCTTCGAGATCGTTCTACTCTTTTAATTGAACAGGGATGATAGGAGTCTGTCACAAAGTCAACACACTGTGCCCGTGGGAGCTAATCAAAAACACATTCAGCTAGCTTTCCAAATGTGCTCGAAAGAGAAACCATTGCATGCTGAGCCTCATTCCCGTCTATGATGTAGCAATCAAATGCCATGGTGGGTCTCTGTACCAAGTGCGATTTCTCTTCTAAGGAATGCATCAACTTCGACTTGTCAGTCTTTATCAGAGTACCATTCGCAGTAGCCAGCGCCCAAGGGACCTTGCCCAACGGATAACTCAGCACGTTTTCCAAGCTAACTTGATGCTCTAGCGCCAGTATCACCAGTTGCCCAAAGACGTTTCTCTCTGCTGTTATTTATGTTTCTTCTTTCCTTTCCGCAGACCATTGATGATTTTGCTTGGGTAGCAAACGTTTTGAGATTCTGTTTCTTTACTGGAGAGTGAAAGGTGGTCTTCTTCTCTACTAGTCTTTTCCGGACAAACTCCCGATGGGCCTTCTTTCCGATGTCATCAGCCATCAGTATGTCACTTTCGACATCTTGGGGCACAGGAGCGCCGAATGAAAGACAGTATAGCCCATCTTTGTCTTCGATGGTGAATGGATAAGTGAAATTACTAATGACCTGAAAAACACTGCATGTGTCTTGCTCGCTCTTCACAATTTGCGATCCTCTCACCTCCTTGTGCGATGTAGCCTCCTGGCTGTCAAGTTATTGCGTTTCAACAATTCCTCCGCTCCGGGATGTGAATTTTCCAGGTTTAACATAATTACCAGGTAGAGTGTGGAGTACTTGGCATAGTTGGGATGATCGAAGCTGAAGAACAAGCTGCACATCTTCTGGAGGCTTGCAAGATGAAACATTAGATTGTTCTGTTTGGTAATAAAAAATTATATAATGGAAGTAACGCCTTGAAGTGTGTTAGAAACCTCATACGTCATGTCGGTTGTGCGTAGTCGACAGTTTTTTTCTGACATTCAAATGATCTCGAGAAACACATTTTCCAAAAACAAAATCATATGCATTTCAAGACGTTGAAAAGGACTGATTTATCGACCGAAGTGAGATTATTTGCTATGATATCTAATTGTTATATAGATGAAATGTATTTAATCAATCATAAAATATCTTAGCAAACGAGAGAAAGAAGCATCAGAGAACAAAAACTTACCTGTCCGCATTTTCCAAAATGGCTGATTAGAAATCCGAGTGTTAAAAGGATTATTGGATGGCCGAAAACTGGACAATGCATCTTGGGAAGCCGCATGGAAAGTACTTGAGGCACTAAATTGTCAGGCGAGGTGTTTTTTATGCCAGATCTCCCCCAAATCCCTCGCAAACCTTGAACAACTGTAGTTTTGTTTAAATTTATTGGCATTCCCTAGAAAGCGTAGTAATCATCTCGGGTGCATATTTAAGACACCAATAGCCACGAACTATCGTGGAAAGCAGTTCCGGTGCTTTGAGTGATTATGCAGAGTTTCTGTGCGACACGATCGTATACATAATCTTATACAGTATAGGTATAAGCTGAATGAACTTTGTGACATGCGCAGTAGTCAACTTTGAAGCTTAAAAGTGAAAGTTGAGGTATCATCTAACAGAGGGGATGGAGAAGAGTAAGTATGCGTAGTTTTGTGTGTTAATTCCATGGATAATAGCTTTTAAGAAGATTGTTTGTAAAATTCCGGGTTGGGTACCCTGTGGTACTTTGATTAAAATAAAGAATGGCGCCGTACGGCCACACCCACCAATCGATCGAGTGCAAACATCGATTTTTGGAATACCCTTGGGTAGAGGTTTAAAATGATACATGTCTGCAAAAATCCCGTGATGGGGGGAGGGTTTCACTTTCTGGCCCATGGACTATTAGTTGAACATGGTCCCAACGGGAAGGACTAACGAAAGGCTAGGTTTGACAGCATCATGTAAAGTCAGGCCACTCAGTAGTGTTGTAAAGAATAGGCCATTTTCATGATGGCGTCATTTGACTACAACTACCAGAATTCATTTCGTTTTCCTTTTCAAATTCAAATTTTATAATCCCAGTGGAGAGCAAAGAACAATAGCTCTAATTAGCATGAGAAAACAAAAAACTGAAGGATTCTAGTAGTTGTAGTCGAATGACGCCATAGTGAAAATGTCCTATTAAGGAAAGCCACTCTCCAGTGATCCTTCGGTTAAGGCTCCATACGAATGCCAAATACGAGAATGTACCGAGGAGCGTAGCCTGCTTGACGTTCATTAATTTTATGGAGAACGTACAAATAATCGATGGTTTATAAAACAAATTTGCAAAGAATATATCTAGGTAAGTACAAGACGTTGAATGGCTGGAAAGCGATTAGAAAAATATTCGACTGCCAAAGAATCGTGCAAGCAGGCCAAGGCCGAAGGGGCTTCTTTATTTTAACCTAGCAATATACTTAATATTGTTAAATTATCACTGTTTTTCTTTGTGCCTTTTGAAGCGCTAAGCTGACTCAACTTTAAGTTTGGTTACATGGGGTTTGGTGCGCTTTTCGTTTTTTGAAATATTGGGACGAGAGCATAATAACGGAGAAGGGGGAGGAGAGAGGAGAGAAATGTCATTACCTTCTCTTGTCTTCTCTTGTCTTCTCTTGTCTTCTCTTCTCTTCTCTTCTCTTCTCTTCTCTTCTCTTCTCTTCTCTTCTCTTCTCTTCTCTTTTCTTCTCTTCTCTTCTCTTCTCTTCTCTTCTCTTCTCTTCTCTTCTCTTCTCTTCTCTTCTCTTCTCTCCCCTCCCCTCCTCCATTTTTGAGCACTCGTCCCAATTTCCGCACTGTCAAAAAGCGAAAAACGCGCTAAACCCTTTTATTGTATTAAACCTTAGACTAGCATCACTTTCAGAGGGGGAGGAGGAGGGGAGCTACAATAGCAGTTATGCAGTATTTGGAGCCGCGTTGAGTCATCAGAGAGGCGTGGCCTCTGTGTTGAACCACAAGGCTGGAACAGACTTAACTTATATTACTTAAAAATGATGTGATTGTTATTTTATTGGTTTCTCTTGTAGGTGCCCCTCCCTGTATCGATCAGTATTGGAAAAACATGGGGGCACATGGAGACCTTTAATGTTTGAGATGCAATTTTATGTGAGCACGGTTGACAGGATGGCCAGTGTAGCGAGATAATTTCTGTCGCTTGTTTTGGTATTATTCCTGTGAATTTAAATACGAGTATGAATTTGAAGCTCTATTTTCCCTTTTTTGTTCAATTTTAAAGATCGTTGATAAGCTGTGAAGAAGTTAGAAATTTTTGTTGCACCTGGAACTGAGATAGAAAAGCACAAAATTAAAAAAAAGCCGCAAACTATACATCAAACAAAAACTAGCTATATAGCATGCCGTTCAAATTAAAACGTGATGCACTAACGCAATTGTAAATTAAACGCGACGTACACCATTTCAAAGTTTCTGAGGAAATAAACTAGCAGGAATTGATTTCATTTCCTGAATTAATATAACGCATGTAAAGTGTACTTATGTGTCGTAGTCATTATGACTTTTGCGTCAAGGACCGGGAATGTGGGGGTTTTTTTTGTATGTTTTTTCGTTAAAACTAAACACATGTTACTCCAGGTACCTTTAACATAAACTCGGTGTGAGATTATCTTGCCAACGGGCGAGTACCTTTTGTAACCCGGACAACGGTCTCAAACAACGAGAATTTGAAAGCTGATCATTAGTCTACTTGGCATTTGCTTTTACAGCTGATACATTAAAGTCCATGCAGTCCCTTGTTGTTCAAAGAGCGGATAACGCTATCCAGTGGATAAATCGCTATCCGGCGGATAAAATGTACTCCAACCAATACATTTTATCCGCTGGATAGAAACTTATCCGATGGATAAAGTTCTCTGCTCTTTGAACAACTGGGGCCAGATAAACACAAATAGTGACTTGCCTTATAAATATTGAATACAATTATTGAATCAGGGATCACTGAACACACGTTAGAAGTTCTGCAAGTACAAATAGAAGACAAATCTCCATCAGCTGATCCCACAGACAGTGAAACTCTATAGTTGCTAAAGCTATTCACACCAGTCTATAATCATCTAGCCCCTTACTTTTCACTTCTACGAGCAATGATGTTTGAATCACTGTTATTTCACTTTGCAAAAATGTATATTGAAAAAAGCAGTACCATATCCTCCAACCGGTCTCATTTGAACTGTCATACTTAAGGATCCGATTCTAAGAAACAGCAACACAACCAAATACTAAACTATAGCTATAGAACGTTCATGGTTCGTCGCACTTGAGGATTTCATCCACATACCCGAGCATTAGAATTACCTTTCCTGTCTCAAGTTTTGATCAGTTATGGGATTGATTTACCTTACACTGTAGCAAAGAAAAGAAAAAAAAATATAATCTTTATTACCATTTTGATAACAACGCTGATTCCGAATGTCTAATCTGATTCTGAAGGTTATTCGTAAACCCCTTGCTTATAGTAATATATGAAGCCTTGGCAAAGTGACCCTCGTTTAACAGTAAAACAGTATTGTGACCGCAAATTTCCACTGGGGTGAAGGGGTTGGGGGGGGGGGGCTCCCCTGTACATATGGGTTTGTGGGGCTGAGTGAAAGAAAATTATTTCCGAGCCACTTTGGACTGAAAGTGAGCATAGAATTTTTCTCGTCGTGAGCTTAAATAGGTTACTTAAGTCAGATCTACTGGGCTGAAAAAAGATATAAAGCTTGAGATAAAAAATTTTCTCTCACTCTCCCGGGTGAATTTGTACGTTTCTGAAGAGGGGAACGCGTAGGTTCTTACCACAGGGAGTCATTAAAACAACATCATGATATAACTTCACTGTATTAAAAGAAAGATGTATCAATTAGCTTTTGTCAAAGGCCTTGACCGGCTTCTACTTTTACAGTCTACAGAACGCAAGATGTTTTGACAAACCGTAACAGTTTGTGTGTATTGTGCATGGTTTGTTTGATCGAGCAGAGAAGGAATACATGCAAACGATACCCCTATTATTGCTCTGCCGACATCCTTACGCCGCAATATCAGTTTCATCATATGATCCTGATATAGCGCAATCACACAGTTATAAACGACAGCGAAGAATGTGACCTCGTATTAATTCATATTATCATAATTCAACTGTAAATCCTGGAGTTGATTTGCTCCATTTGTTTAGTAATAGAAATCAAAGTGGGCTGCTTTGGCAGTGAAAATTGAAGACTGACTCAACTTATATATCACAAGTAAAACGTATAAGTTGAAGCTACTATTTATTGTGTTGTTAAAATATTAGCCATGTGTTTGTCGAACACGACTGTCATATAGCCGAGGCATTGCTTCAAGTAACATATGACCAGCTGCTGTAAAGTTTAATCTAGCTGAATAGAGTTGTAAAGAAATTTAATGTTTACCAAGGTGTTTTGGAAAATCCGTAGTACTGTTTAATGTTCTATTATCACAAAAGCGCAGATGTTGTTAAACATTGTCTGGCAAAGGTAACAAAGTGCTCCATAAAGGGAACCGCCATCCACCTTCACTCTTACTCTACAAAACGTAGTCCTCTGTACCTTATCCAAGCGTTCAGTCTCCGCCAAGATGAAGATAGTGTTCATCTTCCTTGTCACAATTTGTGGTGCCTTCGGTAAGTCTATTTGTCCATCAAAATCATAATATACTAAATTTACGACAGAGGCAAATTATATCACCCTGTGGTACCCATTTTCATGACTCCCACCAATATCCAGATCGAGTAGGAGTTGTGATATTTTGATTTTGAAGTCTTTGAGGACGAAGGACAACCGGTGAACCCAGAGAAAAAAACCGTCAAAGCGAGCACGAGAACTAGTAACAAACTCAACCCTTGTACTCATATATGATGCCGATTTTAGAATTCGAACCCAACGACACTGATGACGGGAGGAGGTCATTCTTGCTCCTTTTGTTGGGTCAACCTCTTCAGTGCGTCAATTGAAGTGGAATTATTTCAAGGAGAACCATTTTCCCGTGGTTTTTCCTTTCCACTTTATTTTCAATCAAGAAATGGAACCACACCAAAAAGAAAGCCAGTTGGCATTAATTACTTATTTAATTACCATGATTGTAACATGTTAACTCAACCTCGTTTATTTCTCCAGCTAGTGAACTGAACCATTAACGTTCTTTGCAAAAACCTCAGAAGTTGCTCATTTGTGTTTTTCTTGTAAACTTATTGAACTTCGAGCATGTCACATTAAAGAATCTTGGACCTTCTCGGTTATACTTAACAACGCCCCTAAGTCCTACACGAACCCTTCTTTCTTAGATTGGTTGCTTGATTTAATGTAAATTATCCTCGTGTTCATCACGTTGAAACAATTGTTTCTCCGTTGCCATCTCATCGCCGTCTGTTTAATTGTTAGGTGAGCTGAAGTCTCCAAGGCCACCAGGCTTTGGCACCTTTACGAAAAACTTCAAATCACGTTCATCCCTGCAGGAAGGAGGTAAGTAATAACCTACATACCATTAACTTTAGTTTCACCTGGAAAATCAAAACTGTTTGTTGAGAAAGTACCTCTTGAGTTGTAAAAATTAAACATGGTTAGACCTTGGTGATCATTGACGACAGGCTCTCCTAAAATGTGTTTATCTATGTCTATAACACGAATGACAAATGAAGGTAAATATCGTACTCGTATCGTATCGAATTGAAAAACAGGTATCGATTTATCGATTCCTTGCTAATTCTGTACTTGGATCTTTAAACTCGTTCTACGCACTCGAGGCAAAGCTAAACATAGTTTTTTTTTCGTCCAATGCGCGTTTTCCATGCTTGATACCCGATGTTTCAATGTGCCGCTACCCAGGGTTGGTGAATTCATGGTATCGATTGCGTTTACGGACCTGATTGATCGGATGTGATTACGTATATGTTATGTCTAATTATGATGCGTTTTATTCTTAGATGTGGTAGAAGGTGACATCGTGTTGGACAAAAGGAATGCTGCTCTTTACAGAGGCGAGAGGAATGCTATGAAGAACGTTAATCTGTGGCCAAACGGAGTTGTGCCTTACATTCTTGACTCAAGTGTTGGTGAGAAAGCTTCTGTTATTGGTTTTTTAATTTAACTTGGCAATGCCAAAACTCTTAAAAGAAAAAACAGAAAAAACATTATTATGATTAAGTAGTTGACCAGTCTGAAATGTTGCATTCTCGAATTCATTCACTTCAAAATTCCGGAACTTTTATTTGGAATGTATGTGTAAGAAACACGAAAAGACTTCTTAGGGATTTGGTTAATGCCCAAATGGAAGATTCTAAGGATAAGAGGAATTTCATGAAAGCTACATTGTAGCCCAAAATTTCCGTACGGAAAACGTGCGTTTCATTTGCTTCTTTAATAACATCCCTGCAATTTAGGAACGTATCCTTAATTATACCAAGATTGGTCCGACACTTTCGA
This sequence comes from Pavona decussata, assembly GCF_977016875.1. Taxonomy (NCBI): domain Eukaryota; kingdom Metazoa; phylum Cnidaria; class Anthozoa; order Scleractinia; family Agariciidae; genus Pavona; species Pavona decussata. The sequence continues at coordinate 623,366 of NW_028145650.1, forward strand.
CGTTAATTCCAGTGTAAATGCAACACGATATATCACGGTCAAAAAGAAGGCAGATAATTCGTGACATGTATTTGGAATACTGCATTCATCGCGGTAGAAGTGTGACGACCCATTGAGGCCTTATTTTGTTGTTGTTGTTGTTGTTCTTTTATCGTGTAGATGATCACCTGCGGTCCCAGATTGACGAAGGAATCAAGGAGTACCACAAGTACACTTGTCTGCGGTTTGTGAAGAGGACAACCCAACGTGACTACATCAGGGTTAAGAAGCCAGCGTCAGGGTAAGACTACGAAGGAACCTTTACTCTCTTCATTAACACATTGAAAAGAAAGGCAACAGCAACAACGTAATGCTCAGAAACTTTTATTTGGATATTTGCAACAAAATACCTATAGCCTACGTAGCAAGCTTTTCCATCGAGTTTGGTGCGTTTTTCGCTTTTTGACGGAGAGAAAATTGGGACGAGAGCATAAAAGCGGAGAAGGGGGAGGGGAGAGGAGAGAGATGTCATTACCTTCTCTTCTCTTCTCTTCCCTCCCCCTCCTCCATTTTTGTGCTCTCGTCCCAATTTACACGCGGTCAAAAAGCGAAAAATGCGCGAAACGCCTCGTGTTGTATTAAACCTTAGACTAGCATGGCTTTCAGAGGGGGGTGGGGAGGGGAGCTACAATAGCGGTTATGTAGTCTTGAGAGCCGCGTTGAGTCATCAGAGGTGCGTGGCCCCTGTGACACGAATTCATGCCAATTTACAATATCTCAGATTATAATTAAGGACTCTGTAACTATACGTTGAACTACAAGACTGGAAGAGGCTTAACTTATATTTTTCTTACTAGATGTAACTCTATGGTCGGCGCCGTTGGTGGGGAACAAATCCTGAACATGGGGGATGGCTGTCAGTATGTGGGACTTGTTCTTCACGAGTTCGGTCACGCAATCGGCTACTATCATGAGCACAACAGACCAGACCGTGACGACACAGTTGAAGTCAAGTGGGACAACATTGTGTACGGTAAGAAAACCAAATGAACTGATAGCTGTTTCTGCGATTTGATATCTTAGTAATCAAAGTACATGGTTAATATGCCAGTTAGCTTTTCCACTTGCAACTAAACCTTGACAGTCTTAAAACTGATGTTCTTAGATATCTGAAAAAGTTCGGGTGATTTATGGTAAATTGCAAAAGTCCTCGGCTAATCGTTGGCAATCTCCAGAAATGCTTTGGAGATCTTGGATAGCATTCCAAAATTTCCCATTATCTTCGGTTAACTTCATCTTCCCTTCGGATCCACCAAGAGGTCAGGGGCACCCAACGACAGTTTTCTCTCAGATCCTTTGAAACGCTATTTTAGGCCATCTGGAGTGCCTTTAAAGCTCTGTAGGTTCATTTTAGGCTGCGCTATAATATTTTTATCTGTTCGGTCATTCTAGGGGAACTTCAGTCCTGGTCTTATTTCGTTTCCGAAAATCTTAGCTGACCTTTTCTCGGTACCCGAAATGACATTTTTATCAATCCGAAAACACTAGACCTTAAATATTCCATATCACGAAAGTTCTAGGTGAAAATTTCCCTCAGAAAATTGTAGGCGATTAAGGGCCTTCCGAACAAATAATTTATCGAAACGGGGAGTCCGTTGGTGCCCCCTGAGAGGTAGCTTCTTCTTCGCTGAATTTTTCACTTGTGTTACACTCCCCACGTTGTACTTGTTTGTACGCAAAATGTATATAAAGATGTATGAATTTAACTCATTGATCTACCTCATCTTCTTTGTTCATCAGGTTTTAAGGATGCCTTCTATAAGTACACTTGGGATGAGGCTGATGTCCAAGGCTTTAAATATGATCTAACCTCCATCATGCACTATGAAAACACTGCTTTTACCAACGGCTACTGTCGCCCAACCATGCTGGTTAAGAATGACTACTCGTACGAGGTTACGCCTGTTTATCTGAGAAAATTCAGTCCTCAGGATATACAGAAGATCAACAAGCTTTATGGCTGTCAGACAAACCAGCTACCACCAACCGGTAAGAATGGAACCACGACACGCAGTAACTATTAAAAAAGTTAGTAATTGACAAGAAGTAGGTAATTTTCCATTTTAATAATTAATTGACTAACTGACTTATCGGTCGATTAATTAGTTGATTGATTGATTGATTGATTGGTTGATTGGTGGGTCAGGTTGGTTAATTGGTTGATTGATTGTCTGATTGATTGATTGATTGATTGATTGATTGATTGATTGATTGATTAATGGATTGATTGATTGATTGATTGATTGATTGATTGATTGATTGATTAGTTGGTTTGATATTTGGTTAATTGATTGATTGTCTGATTGACTGATTGATTGATTGATTGATTGATTGATTGATTAGTTGGTTTGATATTTGGTTAATTGATTGATTGATTGATTGATTGATTGATTGATTGATTGGCTGTCTCGTTGATTGAATGATTATCAGTTTTCACCAGTGCCGTGGAAGGCAAAGTGGCGTAACAGTCCTCATGCTTGAATGATCATTGCTTTATCTTATGAGGTCTTCGAACAATAAACCTTAATTTAACTTACTTCCTCTTTTTGCCTTTTTTTCTAGTTTTACCAGGAGACGGAAATCCGGATCCATCTCGTAAGTTAACAAATCAAATAAACATCCTTATTTCCTTGAATTCTGTAAAGTACAATTTAATATTCTAAGTCACAAGCTAACGGTTGTGACTAGTTGTTGCCGAATGTTTTCCTTAGAATGGCCCAGTATTTTTCTGCCGTGATGATAACTTATCAAAGAACTAGGCGACCAGATAGTAATCTATAGCCGCGCAAGCTGTGAGGCTTTTACTGACAAGTACTGGTTTTTCCTGAACTGCTTATGCTCGCGTATGCAGACCCGGGATGCAGACTCACAGGCTCAGTAATCCAAAGAAAGACTGCGGTTCCCATCAGCGTTTCATTAGTTCTACTGACACAATGCAAGGCATGCAACCTAACCTGTGAAACCTCAGCAAAAAAAGTTGCAAACCTGCGAAATAGTTTGCTTAAATTAACTTTAACTGCACTGTGCGATTAAACACAGTGATTAGTGATTCTGTAACGACTGGTGAACGAATGACCGCGTCGTCGTGAATGTCACTTACTGTCCTCTCAGCATCCATATGTAGATTGCGATAGACACCGTGCTTCAAATAATTGAAGCTGTCCTAAGTCCTACATGCAATTTCTAATCGCCTCATTTCTCCCTTCTAGAATGCAAATGTGAGGATAAGTACGACAGTTGTGGGAGTTGGGCGAGTTCAGGCGAGTGCGGCCTCAATCTGAACTGGATGTCTACCAACTGCCCCAAGAGCTGCAGGACCTGTGGTGGTATGACTATTTCATTCATACTATGTCCAACTTCAGTATTAATTTACCTGTCTTAAAGGATGGACAGAAGAGCAGGGACCCTTAATACCAAAGATTGTCAAGTTACTAAATTTGACGTTTCCTCAGTCACCACGCCCATTACAAACTGAACTGAAACCCTGGTAGTTCTTTTTTTGAGACAAGCCCGCTGTAACTTCGCATTCCCTCTCTCTCCGGCTCTACCTGACACATTCAATTGCTTGGACTACATATTGGAGTTTACGGTAGCTATAACTAATGTTACAGGCACTACTGATTTAGTGGATAAAATAGTAACAAGTGTCTATATGGACCGAATCGCAATGCGAAGGCTTTTTGACTTCACACTTGATCGGGACAAAGCTTCGACTTTACAATGCGACGCGCCTTACCGTGGCCACCCAACAAACTTTTTTTAACAAGTAAGCCAATCAGGATACGCGGATTTGATTAACGGTCACGCCTCCGTGAAAAGTCCAACAGGCAAGTGACGCATCAACGAATTATTGAAAACATGTCGTTTTGTATTTTATGAACAAGGAGGAAGATATCCTGATTGGTTAATTTGTTAAAAAAGTTTGTTGGGTGGCCACGGTAAGGCGCGTCGCACTGTAGATCATACGATGGTAAAAAGTGTAAAGTGTACCTGTATTTGTTTACCCACGCAGAACCGGTGAGCTATTAGGAACTCGTTTCAAACGTGTCTGTGGTATTATTGTCATGAACTAATTCACTTTTTAAATATTTTTTCTGTTTCAGAGCCTCCTTCAGGTGAGTGACCCTCATTATCGATGATTCGATGGAGTAGCTCATTGTTTTTAAGGTTCACTAATGAAAGGATCGAGAGACGTTCAGCTCTGAGATCCATGAAAGTTTAGCAGTTCTCTTAATGTGAACTGGTACAATTAAGTGTATGTCGCACTTTAGTCTCAGAAACGCTTATAAAAGACAAATCAGGAGGCAAATAAGAAGTGATACACTTAACTTTGTGAGATGAAACATGAAACTATAACAGAGTGCAAAATTCGATTCTTAACTGAAACTTGACTTCACCACTCGACATGGTGAAAATGCAATGTAAGGATTACTAGTGCTAGGCCGCCATACCAAAAATAAAAATGACCAACACCATTACCACCATTATACAATTACGGCTGCTTAACTATCAACTACAACCGAGAAGATCCACGCTTGTTGAAAAAATAAATAAATAAATAAATTTTATACGAGCAACAATTAGCCTAAAAGTGAGATTATAATGTCCTTTACCAAAATAATGTTGACTGAAAACCTTTTCGTCAGATTTTTATCAAAATATTGCTTCTGGTTATCTGTCCATTTTAGACTGCCAAGATTTATACCCCGTGGCGTGCGAGGGCTGGGGCCAAGGCGGTGAATGCCAAAAGAACCCAATCTGGATGAAAGAGCATTGTAAATGGACATGTTACCAGTGCCCAGGTGAATAACGCGTTTCTTAACGGGATATTAAATGCCAATAATAATATATTAATCCAAACGAAACCAGTCTGGATGAAAACGTATTGTAGTAATAAGCTTTTATTTAAAAGAGAAATGTTCAAAAGGCGACAGATAAAAGAATGCACTTTCAGTAAGCTTTTAGAACCATCCTTACAGACCAAGGAGCAGATATTGGGGACGAAGAAAAGTTCGAAACGGCGGAAAATTTGTTGAAGAAAACTAGTCCTTTTCTTCGTCGATTTTTTCCAGCCCTTTTCGCCTTTTTCCTCGTCCCCATCATGATCTGCTCCTGAATCTCCGAGGATATTTTAGAACCAAATGTCCGTCTCAAGGAGTACAAAATGAAACCGATCTTGCTGAGGAAATAGAAGTATAGATAAATATCAGGATAAACGTTCGGTGGGTATTTGTATTCAGGCATAATGAAAATTCTACAAATTCTACATACCTTGCTTGTATGGCCATCATATTTCTCCAACGCACCGAGATTATGCTTTTAGGTCTACTTTCCATTGATCTTTTTTTGTTATTTTCAAGGTCAAACAACTCCAAAACCCTTTACAGGAACTACTCCAGCACCCAAATGCGAAGATAAACACGCCTCATGTCCAAATTGGGCGAGCACAGGAGAATGCGGCTTGAACCTTGACTGGATGTCTGTAAACTGTGCCAAGAGCTGCAGAACTTGTGGCGGTAGGACGACTTAGTTACATTGCATTGTTTAAAAGGGGTTCGTTTAACTTAACGTGAATACGCTACACGTGAGAAGGAACAGACTCAAAGATAGCCGGGTCGGGGCGAAGATGTTACGTGCGAAATCGGGACTTTTCTAGTCCCGATTTCGCCCGTAAAATCTGTACCCCGGCGCGAATATCTGCCCATGGTTCTTCGAGGATGCAACTAGAGGGGCGAACTATCGACTATCTCCTCATCAAAGACATTTAAAGTAAACACCAGCTCTTGAACGAAAAATTGTTAAAAAAAAAGAAGGAAAGAAAAACGCGCTACGTTCGTGCCTTAGCCATTTGCCTTACAAGGAATTGAGACCAACATGCGACTCTCTAACCTTCATTAACGTATTGCTTTCGTAAAAACGTTGCCACTGTTTGAACGCGCGGAAATTGGAACGAGAGAGAAGAAAACGAAGGAAGGGGGAGGGGAGAGGAGAGGATTGCTTGTGGTGTTCTGTTTAATACTCATTTCTCCTTTTCCTCTTTATTTCCTTGCAGAGCCACCATCAGGTAAGCTAGAGTGTATAATAAATTTTTATCTGGAGCAATATTAGAAAATTACAACTGAAATATAACAAATTCATATAGTCACCGACGGAAATCATCTCTTAGTTTGTATCGCGTAGAAACAGTCGGATCAGCTGCAGAAGGCAATGAATGAAGACAATTAAACCTTTTCTCTAAATAACACACGTTGTATTTGAAACATTTCAAATATCATCTGCCTGGAGTCTCCAAAAACGTCTTCACAATGTTTTTACAGTTATTATCGCTTCTCGTCTCAGACGTATTTTACAAAGACATTTGATGCACCCTACCAACTTGTTTCCAGTGACAGAAATGTCTAAATTATTTGTTGGGCCGATCAGATCAACCATTGATTCAACGTATGCCGGTGGGATTATCGTCCGCGGTAGGCTCGATTTCCGCCGCTCACTTGGGTCCGGGCTTTCCTCGTCCACGGTTGTTTGTTTAGACATTACTCCAAATTATTGTTTCTATTTCCTGGTTTTAGACTGTAAAGATTTATACCCGGTTGCGTGCGAGACCTGGGGCCAAGCAGGCGAGTGCAGCAAAAACCCGGCCTGGATGAACGTCAATTGCGAGAAGACGTGCAAGCAGTGTACAGGTGAACATACGATATCATGAGTACTTGAGTAACACTGCTCTATATTGATAAGACCATGCTGCTTTCAGACTCTTTGTGAAACGAAATATCCCGGCGACGCCCTCGGCCCAACGTGCCTCGGTTTGGTGACATTTTCTCTGCATATGAGCAAGGGTAGACCAGCAGAGTGTACGCTAATGAGATATCATGAATTGTATGATTGACATCACAAGGTGTCCCCTCACCTTAATTTCTCATTAAAACACACATAATTCTGTCAAACATGAAGTCATATGAAAACGACAAAAAGCCTGTTTTATATGAAGGGTTAAGTGCATTTCTGGACATAAGTGGAGTGTAGCTAACGGTCGTGGGTAGTGGGTAGAGGTCGTGGGACCAGCAAGTTCTATGTATAAGATGCACTAGAGTATATTAGTTTTAGTGCCCTACAGCTATGCCACAATTAAACCCTTGTTAAACACTATAACTATCAACTACTTTATCCTTTTCAAGGTGGAGCAACTCAACCTCCTACACAAGCTCCCCAGACTCAGCCTCCTCAGCCTCCGCAGCCCACCACAAAGCCTACTGGAAATTGTAAAGATGTTTATCCACAGTATTGCCCTGACTATAAGAAACAGGGAATGTGTTCAACTCATGTGAACTACATGTCACAAGTCTGTCCCAAGACCTGCGGATTTTGTGGTACGTGGTGGACTGAAGTGCAGTCTCTACTCAAGGACAAAATTGTCATAATATTTAAGGTTTATTTCCTAAAACCAATGTACATACAACTGAACAACAGTTAATTTTAACCTTTCCTCAAATATGGGTGTGTCCACTCTTTAGACTAAGAGACATGGTGAGGTTGGTAATTCACATTACAACAGGAACTGAAAGTACTACTCAGTACAATCGACAGCTTCACTGAAAAGTCAGGATTACTTTGTGCAGCTGATTACATTGAATTGTTTTACCACAGGAAAGCTATTGCTGCTCAGTAATGCACCGATCAATTTGAAATTTCAACACCCCCTCCCACCCCCGCCATGTATTTGAACTTTTGGAGACCGGCTTGTTCAAATTCCCACCTCCCACGGCCAAAACAGCCTTTCAAATACTCTACCCTTGAGTACTTCAAGATCTCTCCTGGAAAACAAATTTTCAGCTTCAGTCAATCACTATTCGTGTTTTGCAAACAGTGATACATTAAGTGGTACCTCCAAAAACTCTTTTGAAACCACTTCGGAAATGAACCGTTGGCTTGCAAGGGCGAAACCCTGTCCTTGTAAAACTCCTCAACTTTCCGCGTGCGAATTCCACTAAACCAAAAGATTTTAAAACGGTTCACATTCTCTACTTTCCGCGTACGGCACACGGTCGAATGCGCAGGGCATGCCCGGGGAGAATGTTGAGGGTTTGACCCAATCGGCGCATAACTAAATTTATTTGCATGAGGCAAATTCCATTTAATCTACAGACTCCACCAAAAGTTAGACTCGGGTATAATCTGCACCGATTATTAGGTGTTAGACATCTCACTTGAATTCATTGCTATCTTAGGTGGAGGTGGTTCAGGAAATTGTAAGGATGTGTACCCACAGTACTGCCCAGGGTACAAGCAACAGGGCATGTGTACTGACCCCAACTACTTGGACTACGTCAAGGAGGTCTGCAAGTACACGTGCAATCTCTGTGGTAAGTTCACGGTGGGTTTTCTCCTGCTCCATGAGAATCTGATAAACTTGCATGGCCTTTTCCCTGATAAATCCTAGTTTGTTTATGGAACGGAACCTAGCAATTAAGTTCACAAACGTCCGGTTAACCCTGTTATACCTGATATATGTGATAAGACTGGTTGAGACAACCAGAGATACCAAGAATCACCAGACAATAACTGTTGGCATCTTGTAAAAGCGTTACTGACCCAGAACATTACAGGCGCTTTGTCACTTAGGTTTCTGTTTTAAGTTAGGGTTTAAGTAATCGAGTTTTAGTTTGCTTTTACGATCCTTCTTTGACGAATTAACAATTTTTAGCAATCTTTTCTTCAAGTAAATAAGGAAACTATCTACTTTTTTGCCTTAGGTTGAACTGTTTAAAGAAGAAACAAGCTGATGAAAAACGACTGAGCTTAAATGCAGTCAACTTCCTGGGGAACACTTGATTACTGAAAAATGAAATGCTTGTAGATGGAATTCCAAGCTAATAAAAAAGTACACAGTTGTGAACATTTTTTTTTTTCTCATTTTCTTTATCTGCTTTCTGGTCTCGCATTCCTGAAAAGAAAATATTTCTTTTGGAAACTGTTGCGAGGAAACAAAAACTGTTTCGAAATTCTTAAGAGGAAAAAAAAACTGTTTCGAAATTCTTAAGAAACATTTAATATCCAATTGTCTTGTCTTGTCTTGTCTTGTCTTGTCTTGTCTTGTCTTGTCATCTATTGTATTGTATTGAATTTTATTGTATTTCCCTGGTGTTGTGTATTGTTTTTCTAAGTTTGTTGTGTTGTGTTGAGTAGATTTGTATTGTCATTTTATTGCGCTTGTGTTGGGTCCTATTGTGCTGCCCTTGTCTAGTGTTGTTTTGTGTCAGTTTGTTGAAGGGTGATTGGATGGAAAGATAATTGAAATGCGCATTGAATTGAAGTGTATTAGGGAAATCAACGGGTTCTATGATTAACAAAAGAGGAGGGTTCATTCTGTATACTGTGCGTTAGGTTTACTTATTCCGCCCAAACCATCCGGGTGGTGTCGCACTTATATAGGCTAATAACAATAGCTTGATGACAAACCAATCAGAAGCGAGTGGCGTCATCACGTACTAACCAACAAGAAAAGAAGCAATAGAATTATGAATGCAAAAAACTTGACATAATTAAAATGGATTAACATAAGTGACAAAACACAAAGAAAAAGAATGTAGACAGACCAGTAACGATGTCGGAAATATTCGCGTTTGGTAAACTCTGCCTCTAAATAAGAATAGAAAGAGATTCGCGTAAGATATTTCTGATGTATATTGAGCTTTGGGAAGACAAGTATTCAATCCTGGATTCTCCGGAAAATCGACCTGAAACAGTCTTCGTAAATTGGTTTCTTGGCGAATTCGGTTCGCTGGTGCGTTGACGTAATTGCAAATCAGCTGTAATTGTTTGCTGTAAAGTCATTTTGTTGAGTAAACCTCAACTGCCTTCCAGTTGATCCCTTCAAAAGTACAAAATTTTCCGTTCGATTCCCGTAGGGAGCTTAAAGAATCGTATGGTGATGATTTCTGTAAAGGTAAACACCTTTACTGCTACTAGCTTGCGAGCGATAATTTAATTTCTGGACTCAAATTCGTGGCAATGGGCCAAAACCGAGCAATAAGTGCACTCTTTTAGCTTTCCTGGTCTCAAAGTCAAGAAAATAGCAAAAAATGGAGCAATAAGTTCATTCCTTTCTGGTCTTAAATTTGCGAAAATAGCCAAAAATCGAGCAATAAGTTCCTTTCTCTTTAAAGTGGCCAAAAATCGAGCAATAAGTTCACTCCTTCCTTGTCTGAAATTTCCTGAAAATAGTTAAAAATCGGGAAATAAGTTCATTTTTTTCTGATGTAAATTGCGTGAAAATTGCCAAAAATCAAGAAACAAGTTGATACGTTTCTGTTCTCAAATTGGTAAGAATGGTTAAAAATCGAGCAATAAGATCATACCTTTGCGGTCTAAAAGTGCAAAAATTTAGAATCAGGTTGATTCCTTTCAGTTCAAATCTTTCTGTCTCAAATTTGGGAAAATAGACAAAACTGAAAGACATAGTTCTATTCTTTCTGGTCTCAAAATCGTGAAAATAGCCTAAAATGGAGAGATATAGGGTACAGGAATGCATTCCTACCAGGCAACCAGTTACTGTTGAAAAACGACTTTAAAACAAATAGACGGCATTGTTTTTAACCATCTCAAGCGCAATCTTATTGGTTCAGCACAACTGGCCTGGCGATGTGTACATTACAACGAAACTAACATATACTGTTCACGTTAAATAGGTGGACAAGTTAGGATACAATTCGACTTTATGGCATGATTTGCCTCCGTGGAACTGTAGGATTATGGTAATTGTACAAGTCTATTATGGATGCCGTAACTGATTTGGTCCCAGAAAATAGTGAGTATATTAACTGTAGATCTTAAATTTGAAAGGTTCAACTGACGAAGTGTAGAAAGGTTTACTTAGTCAGTAGTGTTCCAGGATAGCTGTATGCATTATATTGACTTAAAGTTGTGATGCCTGAAAATTAACCTGGTCTATCTCGGTAGAGACGAATTCATTGACACGTGAAGAAAAAGTACAACTAATTTTCCAGGGGAAAAAATCAGAGAGGAATAGGCTGTTGCACTTGGTTTCTATTTTCTTCTGGCCCCAATGTAAACTTCGTTCCCCAATGTCTGTACAAGCGCCAGGAACACCTCCGAAAAGTTAACTCAGTCGATTGTACCTAAAATCGATGGATCGGAGAATTAACTCTAGCTGCAGTGTATGTTAAAGTACGTACTGCTAAAGTGAAGCCACGAATTAACTACTGAGAGTTACCCCTAGTAAGGAAATGGGAGATCGCACGAGGCGAAGAAGAAAAATCTCCGACCTCGGCGGCGAATCGAACCCACGACCTCCGGATTTGATCGTCCGATGTTTACCTGTATTTTTTTTTTATCGAATATGGGTTTTAAACAAAATGCAACTTAACCTTAGCACAATTTCAGTTGCACACCTGTTTGCCGATTATAACAACTAATTACTGTAAAATGCAGAGCCATGATTTTTGAAAGCCTTCCATTTCAGTTGCGTAGCATAAATTAATGCAAACGTCCGGGATATTCTCCTGATACTAATATGCATACCGGCGTATGCAATAAGCTTTCATAGAGGACTTGACGAAGGGACGGTGACAAATGGCTCACAACAATTTGGGAAATCAAATCCAAAATTGGGAGAGGGGTTACCTAGAGCTTCTCTAGAGGTTCCCCTTGGAAACTGAACTGCGTGTAAAAATTCGGACCATTTCTTCCGTTTCCAGTCCGTAAATGGAAGGTGTCATCTCTTTCGCTGTCATAATGTTTCGGGGAAAAAACCAACAACAAACAAAACAAATCCTTTTCATTTTTCAGCGGCGACCCAACAGATTTTCTAAATTTCTCGACCCTCACTGCGCTGACGAATTTGGAATTGCGTTTTTTACGCAAGTATTGCATTTACGCTAATTTGAGTAAGAAAAATGACATAGAAAAAAAAGAAAAAAGAGACACTGAACTGAGAGAGTTTTATGTGATCTCAGATGATTGGAAAATGAAGTCCTTTTATTTTTTTCCTCTGGCTTTATCCAATCTGATCAACTAATCCATCTCTTATAGCAGCTGGTATTTTGTATGCGTATCTTGCAAGTCTGACTAATCAGAATTGTGGGATAGGAGAAAATGGTTTCTGCATTCATCGCACTGAAACGCTCAGTGCAGAAAATGTATTAATTAATTTCTTCAGTCATTGCTGTTCGCTACCCCCTTTATACGTATAAAATTAGAGTGTGCCTGTTTGCGTGTGTAAGCGGCCCTCTATTCAAGTAAAAGTTCCTTTTGTGCATGGGAACATGCATACGTACATGAAATGCGCAAAACAGGTTATATTATGATGATTATGATTATCAAGTTTTAGTAAAGAGAACGCCGGACCAATTAGGCAGAAGGAAAAAAGCCGTTAGTCTGCCAACTACGTCACGGTTTAGTTCATTTTCCCTTAAAAACTGTTAAAATTTTAAGGTTCATAAAAAAAGTACTCAAAAGATAAGTGCCCTGTCTCTGCCCATTTCCTCCCACTGTCTGCGATAAAAATAAAAAAAAAAACTGTGAATGTGCGTAGGGCGCTTGATTAGCCCCGGAGCTGTTATTAAAAAAACGAACAATTTAATATTTGAGCCTCGCTACTATAATCCGGCTGTATTTGCTTCTGACAAGCCAGTCTGTTTTGAAACCCAGAAACGATTAGTTCTAGCCGTCACAGAAAAATTTTATGTCATCATTTTAGATCTTGACTCTCTTCTTTGAAAGGGAATATATAATTTTTTTATACTTTTTTATCGCGGCACTCTTTACAGACGGCATTAGCAATCAATTCCAGTCTTTGCATTTCAATTACTTCTCAACAGGAGCTTCTGAATCGAAACAGTATTGTCTAATTGTTTACCTTAAGGCAAAGTCGTTCTGCTCAATTGCAAAATCATTTCTGCAAATTTTCATCGTGAAATACACGAGGGAAAACAGGGAACAAATTAAAACTACAGTGCAACGGCAAATATTTTGTTTAAAAATAATGCCTTTTCCAACTATTTTTCATGCATGTCCATTTAAAATTCAAAACATACAGCAGTTTCACAGGAAACATTTATATATTGGTTAAAGTGTACTTTAAGAGCATGAGAAAAAATTTAAGGCGTTCAGCTTACGTACACTCGATTCGAACTCGATATTTTGTGCTGCAGTACAACCGAGATTTAAGCACGGAATGTCCGCTAAAAACTTAGCCTGAAAACAGTTCCCCCTACTTCACAAAGATTTTGATATTGAACTCGAAAATTTTTTAAATCTAAACTACAATTTGTCTTTCTCGGTTTATGTGGTGGTTCAGTAATCATTAGATCTGAGGAACACTGAGGGCAGGTGTTCCGTCTCCTTTACAATAGGCATTGTTCTTTGACCAATCAGACAACAGCAGCTGAGTTACTCGCCGACCAAATAGTGCCGCGCTCGTTCATTTTGCATCTCCTTCCAATTACGAGTTTGATAAAAGTGATGAGCTTTATGTAATCTCCACTCATTAAGCTTCATTTTTGCATTGTCTTTGCTGCTTTTATTGTTTGGACGGTCCTTGGCAGCTCCTGGTTTATCCATGCTCGGAGCGCTGGTTTGATTCGTTGTATGGCGGACATTCGCGCAAATCCGTTGGCAATTGTGGTACTCCAGATATGCTTTACACTGCTTTGTGATGTTGGTTGAACAGCAATAACGACCGTAAGATCAACGATTGCGACTAAAGATGTCAAATCCGTCGTTTGGAGGCCCAAAAGATCGTCCAAGTAAGTCTTGAACGAATTGTTCTTTTGCAAATCCCCGTTCGATCAAATATTCTGAATATACGAATCTCTTTGTCTCACTGGGCTTTTAGCGGATGTTTAGTGGTGACTAGCAATTCAAGTTTATATAGTTTGACATCACAATTCCGTATCTGCTCGAAGTATTTACTTTGGATTGCGTCTCATCGACGTATAAGCTTGTTGTGGACTGTGGAGCATATAGTGGATCGGTTGTTAAGCAAAACGACAAGCAATGTAGTAAGCTTAGCTTAATCGTATCACCGAAGTAAAATGAACAATTAAACTTACCTTCGACATAATAATCCAACGGGGACGATTTGGTTTCGATAAGGTTGTGCTCTGATTAGTGAAGATTTTTTGTGGAGTGCACAGGCACAACACCTTACTTCACGAAAATTTAGCTATCGCGTGAAGGTCTTTGTTTGAAAATCAATATATTTTTCCTAATCCGAGGATTTGCCTTAAGTTTGCGGGGCAGGTGGGCGATTGGCTGACAGAGTTTTCTCGAGGGCATCAACGTAGCGTATAGCTGCGCTCAAATAAATTTTCTTCCTCGCCGGCAACGTTTTGTAATTTATTTACTACACGCTTGTGTTAACGTCTTTGAAGAAAATTATCAAGTTCTTTTCCTCTTTGTTTTTCCAACCTTCAACGCCTCTATCATGTTAACCTTTTTAATAATTTTGCACGCATTTAATTGATACACTAGTGCCACTGCTAATGTAGTTTACTTTAGACAGTTATATATTGGATTTGTGTTGCTTCATTTATAACCCAACTGCCCATCAATTGCCCTTAGCAACAAATGATTGTAACTCTGGCAACTTCTTTGACTAACTTAAAACACGTATTCTCCTGATAAAACCTTTGAATTGCAAATTGATAGAATCGCATATGAACTTTGTAAAATATAATCTTTCCAGTGGCAAAGCATAAATTATAAACAATCTCCTTCTTCACTCACTTGTGACTGATAGACTTGATTTCTCCTTCTCTTGAGAGTGAGCAATGAGGAGATGGCTGAAATCAGGTGAATTCAGAGTTTCTCAACTTGAAATACCGTATTTATTCGATTAACCACCCTTCAGGGCACTTATTTTATTTTGGGCCCATGAGGGTGGGTGCTTACTCGAGGGTGGGCACTTATTATTTTCCCAACATTTGCAGCAAGCGGTGACATTTTTAGAGAATAGCAAAACAAGGCATAACAAGTTTATTTTGCTTCAAAAGACAAAATAAAATGCAAATGCTATCATAAAAAGTCATAATCAGTGTAAAAGTTCATTTACTTCTGTATCTAAAACCAATTTTGGAACACAACTGACGCTCCTCTTTCTGCACACTGCGGTAGTACATGAATGTTTTTTGTTTGGAGGGGTTGAGGTGGGTGCCTATTTGAGGGTGGGCGCTCATAAACTTTTTGGGCTTTCAGGGTGGACGCTTATTCAAGGTGGGCGGTTTTAAAATTGAATAAATACGGTAGATGTAAAGACTGAGTTTCGAAAACATGGAAGCTGTTTCCCCTCTAGGTGGATCTGGAAGTATGCTTGCCGATGGAGTTTTGAAAAATTTAGTCCTGTTAGGCCCAGTTCAGACACCGTACTTCACATGAGCCAAATCAAATTCAATGAATTAAGTTCACATGTGAAGAACAGCATCTGAATCAATTCAGAACGGCTGGTCTCATACAGATAGACTCAGCCGATTTTTCCCATCTGGCTCAAACGGGAATAATGGCTGTGGACTGACTTTGATTCCGACACTGTACTTCACATGAGCCGGCCGCATCAAATTCAATGAATTAAGTTGACACGTAAAGAACAGCATCTGGATCAATTCAGAACGGCTGGTCTCATACAGATAGACTCAGCCTTTTTCCCCGCCTGTCTCAAACAGGAATAATGGCTGTGGACCGGCTTTGATTCAGACATCGTACTTCACATGAGCTGAATCAAATGCATAAATTGACCCAAATTCGCAATTCTTACCGGCCATAGTATGCTTCTGTGAATTAATTTAGGCTGAATTAAGTTCAGCGTCTGAGTCAATTCAGCTGGGATTAATAACTTGGGTCGGTTTAAATTCGAATTTGATTCAAGTCATGTGAAGTATGGCGTCTGAATCGGGCCTTAGATGCATTGTCCAAGGTTCTGAGCAGCTTGGATATTGGGATGATCACTACTTATGATGTAGTTTACTAGTAATTTTGTTAACTTAAAATGAAGTGTTTGAATCCAAAAAAAAAAAAATCATGCGTGAGAAAAACTTGTTTCAGTTTGAGAATGTGCAGCTGTAAGATTGAGGCTCTTATGCCTGGTACTAAGTCTCTCTCCAGGTGACCAACTGCTGACCAAAGAGCCTGAGGACTCTGTGCATGAGATTGCATCAAATTGTGTGAGACTGAGAGCTCTGTGAATCCGGAATGCAAGAGATTTTTGATAATCAAAAGTGTGTTGCCACTTGACTGTTATTATTTTGATGCCAGAATGTAATAAATTTGTGAAGAGAAGGATGACTTGCAAATCTTTCATTGAGATGGGGGTCTTGAGTTGCTTCTCTCGATACAGGAGTTGCATCTCAAGGGATGTAAATCTTGTGGCAGTTGCACACATACATGACTTGCACATATAACGTGGAAACTGGTAATACTCAAACCCTGACAGGCTCAGTGACATCATGTGTTCGCCTTTCTTTGCTATGTACAGGTACTTGTATACTGTTGTCAATCATAGATGTACATAAACTACAGTATATGTATATATGACTACGCTGCTTATCAGAAAATCAGATGAAAATCAAAATCATAAATGAAAAAATCCATCAAAATCTACCGGACACAGGAAGTGTGCCTTGAACACCTTAAACTGTACTTGGTAGACCTCTCTTAGCTGTTTCTTAGCATGGGAGGTACAAATTGATTGCCTGGCTTCTTTTTTAAACATCCTAACTGACTTTTTTAATAGAAGACCACACAGCCAAGTTAACTATCAATCCTGTCCAAGTGTACTGACCTCTTACCCAACTGTTCAAAATCTTTTAATAATGGAACCAACCTCTGCCCAAATACTGTATGTTTTAAACATTACTTTGTTTTTGGTTAAATTGTAGGGGGCTCCATATGTGAGCCACTAATGCAGACGACAACAGCCGGAAGAGTGATGTTGATTCATCAGCTGGTGTCAAAGGGCAACTTACAGGAGCTTAAGAAGGAGCTTGCCAAGGATATGGGTTCGTTCTTTTTTACCGTTCTTTCAATGAAGTGCTTGACATGCCATAATATGATGGTGTACATGCTTGCATTTTTGAAAGTATACCATTAGTTAAATCATCATCATCAGCATTGCTGTCTGTGCCAGAAGGCGCATAAGGCTACACACCATTAGGGAGAAAACCTTATTAATTCCCTCGGTGCTATAGGCTGTGATTTTTGGAGGGGTGTTTTTTTGTTGGAGGGGTGTGTGGAATAAGGCCCTAAGTGACTTTTGATGTAAGGTCAAATTCTCCCTTTATTTCACAAGCGAAAACAAGAAAATTTGGAAGGACATTCTAGCAGTTTATCAGAAGTCACTTAAGGCTTTTTTCCAGGCACCCCTTCAGTTGAGGGCCTTGTTGCGTCATGGCTTATGGTACTGTATGTGTTCAGACTACGAATTATTTGTTGCAGATCTTTTAGAAAGCAAGAACAGTCAAGGTATGACTCCTCTGTTCCAGTCTGTTAGCTGTAATAACTTGGAGTGTGTTCAGTTCCTTGTCATGTCTGGTGCAAACATAGACACTCGCGACAATGTTGGAAGGACTCCAGTAGCACTGGCAGCTTATCAGGTACGATCCCTCATCCACCCCCCACACCCACACACACACACACACTGTTTTTTTTTTTTAAAGTAATGTACACAAACTCCTTTTGTACAGGTCTAGGAAATCCTGGAAAGTACTGTACTTGAATTTTAGTCTATATGTAATTTTTCAGGACTGACAAGTCCTTGAAAATGACAGGAGGTCCTGGAAAATACTTGAAATCTGTAAACTCAAGTAATAATGGAAAGTTCTCTTGAAAGACATCAAGGAGCAGCCAAATGGGAAGGTCCAACAACTTAAAAATACTTGATGTGCATTACAATTATGTCCTGGAAAAAAACTTTCCAAAGCCTGGAAATGTGTTTCTGAAAAAGGGTACAAACCCTGTTTTTGGGAACCAAGTGTGCCCATCAAGTTGATGCTGATATAAGGTGGCTGCCATTTGGAAATCATGACGAAATTACCATGTACATGTAGCATGACATCATCGCTGCTCACGGCAGACCTCAAAGGAAACATGTTTGGACATTCTATTTATACTCCAAGTTTCTTTGTGATAGCTTTCAAAGTTGTGGAGTTATTAGGGAGGCGACGGGGAGGGGGGGGGGGATTGTCCTCGAACCCAGAAGACCTGGGTTTGATTCCCGGACTCTGAGTTATATCTGGGTTGACTTTGTAGTTGGTTCACATCCTCTGGTTTCTCTGGTTTTCCCCTCTCGTCAAAAACCAACATTTCCAAAATAATTCCAATTTGATCTGCAATCTGAGGGCCACAGGTTTGTCAGTCATAACAGACTGGTAAGTGTCACCCTCATTAACCAACAAAGTTGATTTAAGATGAAAAAAAGCCTGGTCTAGATAGGATTAAAGTGGATCACTTTAGATGGTGGTGGACAGTCTTGATAAGCAATATTCAACAGTCCACTTGTTCACATAAAATTTTTTAGTCTGGTTTTGTGGCGTACATCTTGTTCAAGTTTGCTGTGGACTGTCAGATTCAGCCATGGGTACATGTAGCTGGGTGCCCGTTGATCGCCTGTCTGCTGTATGCATATAGTTGACATTAAACCAGGCATTGCACTAGTACTAGTTGAGCTATTAAATAGCACCATTTACTTCAGTCTGTTACGAGCAAGAATGGGTCAGATGAACATTGAATTAATGACCTTCTGCATATTGATGAGACATACCATAACTACTAAGAATCAACAGGGAGACTTGTACACCGTACATGCAGCACGCTACAACCAGTGACAATATGTTACACTTTACCCTTTATTGCATCTCCCTCCCTTTGAATTCCCTTCATTCAATGTTGTTTAGAAATTTAAACACGCTGCAAAAGATGTCGCAATTTCCTTGCACTATCCAACATTGCACATGGAGAAAGGGGCCAGGGGGTCGTACGAATTATGACACTCGTTGTAGGTCATTTTACCTGTTGTTGTTAGTTTGGATTTTTACCATTACATTAACCATACTTTGTTCTTCTTGACTCTGTAGGGCTGGCACGATGGACTCTATTACCTACTTGCAAAAGGTGCCAACTGCTTGATTGCTGATAACTGTGGAAGGCTTCCTCTCCATGCAGCAACATACTTCAGCAATGAAAAGTGATTATTACAAACAGTGTTTACTTGTTAGTAAAAGCGCTTTTGGTTTTGTGTATTATTGTTTTTTCAGGATTCAGTATGGGGATATTTTTCCGCTTGGCCCAGCCACTTAGCTGGATTAGCTTGCTATTTCTAAGTGGCTGTGCTCTCTTCTTGAGTAATTTTTCTTTCTTGCATTTATGTTAACACCATATAATTTCTGGGCACGAATAAAATATTGTTGTTGTTGTTGTTGATATTAGCTTCCATGATACACCAAACTCTGGTGTTAGTCCGGGATTATTATTGCTTGCTTTATAAGCACAATTTTCATGGCGTTTCTTTTCACAGTTCCCTTGAAGTCCTGTTGCAACATATATCACTTCAAGATGTCGATGCTCGAGATCACGAGGTATGTTTTTGACATGTTCTACAACCAATCAGCCTCAGGAGAAGAGATTTTGACTTACAGTTTGTTCATCATGCATCTGATTATAATTGTAAGTTCTTCCTTCAACTCACACAGAACAATTCACTTCTTTTGTTAATGTTTTTTCTTATTTTTCATTTTTTTAATAATATTATTTTCTAAAGTTGGCAATGAGGTTAAAAGAAACCTGGAAATTGGCCTATTGAGAAAGTTATATGACATCTCACTGTACAAGCTTGTCATCATTACAATCCAATATGTAGAGTCTGGTTTAATTGTTTTTGGGACATTACAAATGTAGTTCCCTTAGATAATTTTATATTATGTATTAATGCATATTGCCTCATAAATATTAGTTAAGTTTCTACATGCTTAATCTATAGGGAATGACTGCTCTTCATTGGGCAGCTTTCCACGGCAGAACAGGTCATGTCAAGCTGTTAGTAGAAAAGAAAGCAGATCTGCTGTCACGTGACACGGATGGAAAACTACCTCTTCACTGGGCTGCACAGGTATTATGAATTATTCATAACAGTATTACACTGGCTGTGAATGTTTATTTTTCTGAACATCACATGTGGATAATCTAAAAACAGCTCAATATACTAAATATATTACATTGTGAAAGACAATAAATCATGAACCAAATAAAAACTCTAATTGCACTAAACTGATTCAGATGCCACAACTTTGCCAAATTGTATTCACCATTTAGGAGTTTACAATAACTGTCAAAATTACCGCACACAGATTGGCTTGTAGCTATTGTCTATTAGAGTAACAGACAATAAAAATGAAGTCAGATGTAATGCGTGCGCTTTCTCAATTGAAAATAAAGCCAGTGAATTCTGCTCATACTTTCCCATTTTATCATAAAAACGAATCAATGGCAGTTTTCTATGGTCTATACTCTTATGGACCATAAAATGACACCTTAAAAATTAATGTTCAAAACTTGGCAGTGAAACCACTCACCTGCATGTACATGTGCATGTATGCCTTGTGGTTCCTCTTGAGTTTTTGAACATTTTTATGATGTCATTTTATTGTCTATAAGTCAGAGTATAGATCATAGAAAACTGCCATTGATTTGTTAATTAGCACATGAATGGAGTGGTGTTTCGATCAGGCTTTAATTTTGACAGAAGTCTAGTGACAAAAATTAATGTTGACATGGTTGCATGAACTGTTCATTTCTGTTGTATAGAATGGCTTTGAGTCTACTTGCCAAGTGATGCTAGAGGTCTCCAACAGCCACAATCTAGTCAATGGAAAAGATTTCTCTGGACGGACACCAATCCACTTAGCAGCTGCCGCTGGACAATACCACGTCCTGGTTGAATTAACAGCAGTACTGTTTGCAAACAATGAAGCAGTAGATAGTGAGGGCAGGTAAAGTTTACACATTTGAGATGTATGTATGTATTTCAGAGATTGCAACATTGAAGGCAGCCAAAATTTGATTTACTTAGTTAATAGCATCACAACTGATTAATTTATTAATGAGGCGTACAGAAGGAATACAGCACAACAATTAAGGTGAAGATTGAAATGAGAAATTGCTTGGACTGGAATTGTCGTGTCTACAGACATACTGGATCCGATGGTGGATGGACTAAAGTCATAATTATAGCAACACTGTGTCACAGGCATCCCACTTAGGTGGTACTGTGTCACAAGCACTTAACTTATGTCACAGGCATCTCACAAGGTGTTACTCAACTCTGGAATACTGGCCTTGATATTTATACATGTATGGGTTCATTTATACAACCTGCATGCATGCATATGGAGGAGTTAAAGACAAATTGACTTTTCAAAAGAATTCAAACTATTGACGTTTTGGTGTAAGTTTGATAAAACGTATGTTATAAAACACAAGACTGCTTTTTTCCCACTACTGGTCAATAAATATATCATTTAAGCTGTGTGGTAATTTCAATTTAGATTGAAGTGTCTAAAAGTTAATTATTTGTGTTGCCCTTAGGACTCCTCTTCATTGGGCTGCAGCAACTGGACACGCCCATTGCGTTGCTCATTTGCTGAGACTTGGAAGTGAAAAGAATGCAGAAGACAGACATGGTGGAATGCCGCTGCAGTACGCTCAACAGGGACACCACTCTGTGTGCTGCCAATTGCTCATAGACCATGATCCAAACAATCCGTTAGAGACGTCTATACCAGAAGGGAATGGTAAGAGGCATGTTTGTTTCAATTGTCCTGGTTTATAAAAAGTGATGTTAGTCCTTCTAACTATGCCTGGTTCTATTGTTGTGTTATCGTCTTGTCAAACTCAGTTGAATATTTAAGCTTGACTGTGGTTCAGACACAGAACTTGTGCACTCATACAGTGTAGTAAACCAGAATTGCTATGTTATAACAATGCATACATTTTAACAATGAATACATTATCAATCACAAATGGATGTACACTGTATTAGGTTTGGCCAAGTTGAGCACAATGTGCGCGAATCAATGTCACACTAAGTCATTTACAGTAGTACCATGTTAGTGTTTCGGAGCTTGTCATGCTTAATTGCTTAGTATAGTTCTTTACTAGGGTCCCAAGACCTGGAATTCCCTACCTTAAGGCCTTAACAGTTCACTAGTCAGAATATTTTTAGCACTTTCAAGTGATCTCTCATCAACAATGTCTCATTATTGTTCAACTAGCTGAATATTAAACTCACCCACTAAATCCATGCATTAACTTGAAAACATGTACTGACCGATGAGGAAGCCTAAATTGATAAGCTCACCAATTTAACTTTAAGATCTTCTATGTACTTCTTTTGTATTATTCCTCACTTTAACTTGTCCTTGATAATCAAATAAATTTCAAAAAAAATAAAATAAATACAGTCAACTCTTTCATAGCGACCACTTCTTGTAAGGGACCACCTCCCAAAAGCGACCACTTCGTAAACAACCGTTTTGTTTCTCAGTAAAATACTGTTTCAAGAACTCTCTTGTAAGCGACCACCACTGAAATCTCTTAAGGGACTGCGACCACTTTTTAGGCCAGAAATTACACATATTCTTTTGTTTTCTGTTTCACGGTAAGCGACCACCCAACATAATCACGTATGATCATTAGTAAATCATTAATTAGAAGTTACAAAAGTTCAATTTTTAATGACGCTACCCCGGACTGCTGACAGATAATAACAGTTTACAGACAGAGAAGATGGTTGAATTAGATCTGTAGGTAAAGGGGAATTGTTACAGTGATCTGCTCCAAAATGTTATGCAAAGTTTCATCAGAAGAATGAATAGATGTGAAAAAAATTAAATAAATTAGTTTCTATTTGCCTAATTTTAGCTGCTAAGGTAATATTTTTTATGTAATTAATTAATCAATCTAGTATTAGGCTTATTTTGTTGATCTTTCCCGTAAGCGACCACCTCCCGTAAGTGGCCGCTTTGCCATGCACTAAGGGTGGTCGCTTGGGAGAGAGTTGAATGTATGTACACAGCACACACAGGGCCCTATACAACTGTACATGTACAGCTTTACATTAATTTTAGTGTACAGTGTATTGCTAGAAATGACTGACTGTGGGTTGCACAAAACTTGTAGCGATGTACGTGACAAAACATGTAAGATACAAGTCTTTTTTACTGTTTAGAGTGAACTTTTATCAGTCAATGGCTTCACTTTATTGATGATTTTATTATTTTTTTATATTTTAATAATTTTCTTCCCAGTTCTTTTATAAGAAAAGTATGGGGACAAGATAGGAGAATTTATTCTTTGATATTAGGGGTTAAAGTGATAAGATAGCAATTTACAAAATTTTAAGACTTGATTTCTGTGAGTGGCAGAAGAAACTTGAGTCTTAAAGGCTTTAAATGGTGGATGAGAAATCGGTTGGTTACATGTTGGTGGTTCATAGCATCTATAGACGAATTTAATTAAAACAATAACATCTCTCCTCACTAGGCAAGGTGTGAAACTTTTAATATATGTGTTAGAGTCAAAATGAAAACGTTAAGAAGAAGTGGCATGTACAGTCATTTGTTTATGGTTTAATAAACTAAGATGTATATTTATTTTTAATTAAATAAAATTATATTTTTGCTTTAAAATCAGAATAATTATGTTGACTGTTTAGAAAAATTAATAACCTTAATCATGGTTACCACACACTCAACAAAGCAATGTGTTTATGTATCATTATAAACTGTCTTTAGTTAATTAATTTGACAGTTTACACTATTGTTAGTTACCATAACAGTTAAATAATTTACATAACATTTCCCTTCTCAAATTGATCCCTGTTTCATGTAATGGTTAATGTTTAATATGGTTAAACTCCCAAGCCTGTGTGTGAAATTGTATGATTTTCAATGATGAAAGTTACTGAGCAGAATGTTTTGGTAAAAATATTCTAAGTTCCTTAATATTGGTCTGTTCTATGTACTTCCACAGTAGTGTGTACATCCATTCCTGACTTCACTGGTCTCCCACAGTTGTATCATAAAATTAATGCCATACTCCACTAAACAGAATGTTGACTGGTCTGACAATACAAGGGAAACTGAAAGTTTATTTTGGATTTGGATAAAAAAGGGATCAGTGCACCCTTTTAAAATTATTTTAGTGAGCAATAATTCCCTGTGCCTGTGGTAAAGACATGGGTTAGTTAATTTTCCCAAACTTGTGACCTTTTCAAACATAGTAATTTTATTTCAAATGTCAGTCACTGATTTTGGTGCTTTTTGGAGTTCAAAGGTAATTTGAGATTTTTTCTTTAATCCCTCAGCTTCATCAGTTGCTATCATTAAGTTTTGTTCGATTCAAAATATGCAAATTGAAATCCACCAGCTGTCGATCGTACAGCAAACGAGTGTGTTATTTGTCAAAAGAATTCTCAATATTGTGTTGGACCAAACTTTGATTTCAAAACACCACCTTGTAAGAGCTGTCAGTAATAGCAAGCAGAGGTGAGTACTGCAGCTTCCTTGCATAATTTTTTCCTTTTCAGTCTTTTCAAATTGGTATTTTGATTCAGCAGTTTTTCGGCTTAATAAACAGCATACTGTATGTCTGTTTAATTCATCTGCCATTTGTTTGTGTTTTGTCTGTTAAAATTGAAGTATTTCATTGAAATTTGCATTTTTTTTTTTCAAAACAATAGACAAAATTTTGCATGTGGTAAATCAAAAACAGTTCTTGGGATTTCAAAGTAGGGCTCTGGGTCCATAACAATATACATGTGGTTTATGCTTGTTTATATAATATATTTTTTTGATAGTCCGTTAAACAAGATCGCATAATTTTTACATGGAACGGTAAAATGCTGTTTATCCTTTTAATATTGCAAGAGTTTAATCAGTAGCACTGTAGGTGATTATTTCTCCGTGAGTGGTTTTCATTTCTTGTCAGAAGCATACAGTCAAGTAAGTGATTATTTTTATTATCTTAGTGTGTGACATCACCACTTGATCTAACAGCAGCCTTTGAATTACATTCTGGTTTTGAGCATGTAACTAGCTTGCTGCCTGATAAAAACAAAATTACTCTTAGGTGCCATTTCAGCTTTTGTTCATGTTTGTAACTTATAAGGCTAGACGTGAAGTTCAGCAAATAATAATTATTTGACCTCACAACATTTCATGTCAATTTGTTGGTGGATTTACTGTTAAAGTACATTGTTGAAAAAAGTATTTTCAGAAACTCTCATTTGAAAGCAAAATCAAGGGGCAAATTTAAATGTGCTGTTTAATTTTTAAGTTGTATAGTCTCTTACTGGAGAAGGGAGCTGATTATTCAGTCTAAAGGTTGCCACAGTATTTGTACAATTGACAGCTGTGTTTTCGATTTTAAGTTATCATTGTGGACGTGAGAAGTAAAAACATTGGCCAAGAAGAAATACATAATCTATGTTTTGGTCATTTTTTCTCCTTTTTTGAGCACATGAATATGTGAGGTTTAATATTATATTTTTTGGCAATTACAATTTTAGTTTACCAAACATAAAAGGTCTATTTTTTGTAAATCCAGCTTTGCCAGCTGAGAAATTTAATATTTTATTCTCAGTTTTATAAAATTAATAATACGTGCCATTGTCATGTAGATTTGACCCACGTATTTTTGTTGTTGTAATTTAGGAGGAAGAACTTTGTTTGGATGTAGTAAAATTAATGGCCTCAGACTGTTGAACTTTTCTTTTGCTTCTATTCAGTGAATAAACCATTATGGTGGGATATTTTTGGAATATTTTATCAAGAAATTAATAAAAGCAAAAGAGTTTACCTGCCATTACCTGGTGCAAACACTTTAATTGTGACATTTAAAATGTGTTTTTACCTCAAGAATAGTATTGACAATAATCTTGTCACACAGTATGATAACAATTTAAAATTATATGTACATGAATTTCAGATACAAACAATCAGACATAATTAAATGTAGAGAGATAGTGTGCCCCGAGGTTGAGATCTTCAGATTTAGACTGTCCATCAAAAATCCCTGTGAGGTCCAATGGGCAGATATTTGTTTGTTTTTGATGCTACGTTTTCCCAAAACCCACTATAATTTTTTTTTTTTAAAAAATATATTATGTTACAGTAAGTGTTTCATAATTCCTTGGTGTATTTTCTTGCATCTTTACTCAAACCTTTTGCAGACATTTACAGAATTCAAAACCAAAGGAAACAGGTTGACTTGAAATGAAAGTTAAGGAAGCTGGGTAAATTTTTTTTCTGTGGTGGTTGGGCGTGAGGGGGGGGGGGGGGGAATTTGCACCATTTTGGGGAGAGAGGCGAGTCAATCTGGGGCATTTTTGGCTGTAGCGGGTTGATGATTTGAGGGGAGGGGGGTTGGCACAAGAGATCTCTCAGACCTCCTGAAGTTGGAATCTCTGTAGGGTTGTGAAGTGTCGCAGTGCATTGAATGGCAGATTTGTAGGTCAGAGGTTTCATTGACACCTACATATAATTTATAGGTCTTAATTAAACCACTGCCCTACAATTATCCTCTACCACTGTGTTGTTTCCATAGACAGGAGAATTGACTGAACATTCAGTGTCTCTTGATCTTCACCCTTGAAGTGTATAAAATTAATGGGTACAAGCCAAGTTAATGCTCAGGGTAACACTATTACATATGTGTCATGCACCCATTTTGTGAGTGGTGCTTTAATTGCTTGCATGGGCCTTTACTTTGCTGATGCATATCAGTTCCATTAGTAATATTTAGGACCTCATTTATATACAGTAACATCCTGACTATTAAAGGATCATATAATATTGTTATTGCTATAATATTTTATATTAATTTTTAAGTCCTTGAGCACTAGAATCCTTTATTTTAAAATCCTACCATGTAATATACTATACACAGTATATTCAGTACTGGATCCTATGACGATTTCAATAGAGAGGTTTAATTTACATGTAGTTATCGAGCTCAGATCCCAGGTAACCAAACTTTATCTCTTCATGTGAATCCCTTCTTTTTGATTGAAACAAAGTAATAATACTAATAATAATAATAATAATAATAATAATAACAACAAATTGACAATTCTCAAGCTTTATCTCAGCAAGTTCAAAGTTACAGTCGACTCCCGATAACTCGAACCCTCGCTAACTCGAACCAATTTTCTTCTCCTTTCAGGTCATTTTCTAGTATATAATTTTACCCTCGATAACTCGAACTCCCGATAACGCGAACCTTTTTCAATTTCCCTTGAAGGTTCGAGTTATCGGGAGTCGACTGTATTTCTTAGGTTTCTGTCTCTTGTTTAACCCATTCACTAATCAGTGTCATCCTCAGCAGGAGTTAAGGTCTTTTTGATAGCCATCCAATGCAACAGTGTGAGATCTTGTAAATCATTTTTGTCCATTATGTTTTCTAGAATATCCAGCAGAAGCTCTTTGCATTCCTGACAGCAGACGGCATGGTTCAGATGGCACACAAGGTTTTAAACGAGTTCGTAATGTGGTAGCAAATGGTTTTGCTCAATCACAGTCTCAGACTGATCTTAGTGATTCAGAAGTTCAGGAGATTTTTGGTGACTCTACGGTCGGCGCTACAACTGTACAAGTTCTTGTAGAAATGAATGGTGACGAGGACAGCTCCACAGATGCAGGTCAGACAGCAGTGTTTCATACAATATATATTCAGTTAACTGATCCAGCAATTGTTTGGCTTGCTCGGAAAAGGGCACACGTAACGATTTGGCCTTATATACAATGTAGAATCCAAATTTCTGATAACACAGTCAACGTTGGCCAACAGACGTGGGTATTGCATTAGAAACATCTAGTAAATAGACTGTGGTGCTCAGGGGTGAAGAGTAGAAACAAAATGATGTTTGTTTTATCAACAGCTTGATAACTAAAGGTTATTTAGCCACTGTAAAGAGATTCAAGTGCTGACGTTTCAAGTGTTAGTCCTTCATCAGAAGATTCATTCTGATGAAAAGGTCGGCACTTGCTGTCATTTCAATACCCAAAAATTTTTGTCTGTCAGGTAGAAACAAAGAAATAATTGTCTAGTTTTGTTATAAATTATCACCCTAGTGCAATAAAACTGTCAACTAGTGCCTCTGGCCAGAGACAGAGTAGGTCGGTATGGATTAAAACTTGAAAAATGTTAGGCTAATGTTTTTCAAGTTCTCGCATTTTTGTTTCCAAAATGCGCTAGAACAGATCACGAGTTGTTCGATCCTTTCAAGAATTTAGTTGATTTCCTTCCTCTCGTCATTCTAGAATTATTTGGCAGCTGATTGAAGGTCTTATTTCACCATATTTAACAAAAGATACCAAAAACCACATGATTCTTCCCCTTTAAGTTATCAACTCTGTTGATAAACCAAATGTCCGTTCATTAGAAACATTGTTCAATGTTTATTTTGTGAGCTAAACCTTTGCTTGAATTCTACAAATTAGCTTATGATGTTGCTACAAACTACAAAAAGAACAAAACCAAAGAGGGTTTGATGTGTGGTTGATTTCTTTTGTCTTGCTTTAATCATTCGTGCATCACTTCAGTTGGTAAAAACTGCTAGGTGCCTTGATCAACAAATCCCTGTTCTTTGACCAAGCAAAGTGTATTTTCTTTTTTTGTTCTGTAATTTTTGAGGCACCTGAGAATGATGTAGTTATCTTTGTGTATAATCTGCAACTTTGGAAACAGTAGTTAATTAGTTTTATGGTTAAATGCCTCTTGTAGTACTGTTTGTCCACGTGCATCAGGATGGAAATAATGTGGATTTGATTTTCTAGGTGCCTCAACAGACAATACTTGTTGGATGCATGATATTTTTTCCATCATTGTATGGATAAATAAAATAAAATTATTACAAGGCACATAATTAACCAGTTGGACTAATTAAACTGTTTTGCTAAAGTTGATGCAGTTGTTGGATAATGTGTCTCTAGTATTAAAAAACAGTCATTTTCCTTTTTAAAATATAATGATTTTGTTTCTTTTATTGTTTTTAAATTTGCATGACTAATGTTCAGGGTATTTTCTGTACAGGGGACATGATTTGCTTGCTGCAAGGTGTTAGTGCATGGCCCAGTATAACACCCCCAGCATCACCCTGTAAGATCAACAGCTTCTAAACAGCTTTGTCTCAGCCTGGGAAAAGGGACAAAATGTCTTGCAGTGTCTTATTAATTTGTCTGTCACGAAACACTGAGGAATGATGCCACCTTCCACAAAATTTCACTTTTACATGTATTTTGATGACAATGTGCACACTACTTGTAAATGTTGATATGTGTATAACCAGATCTTTGCATAAATGTCTGACTGGTTACAACTTTGTTACAGTTAAACCTTCTACTCCCAGAATGCACATGCAAGCTCAGACTTTAGAATTCAGCATGATCAGACTTCAGGATTTGATCAATCCTGACTCAATAGGAAGGATCACCTTCTTAACTGCATAGCAGGGCTGTCAATAAGGACTCGGGGCCTGTGGGGATTTTCTCCAGCTATTAAGAGTGGGAACCCAGGCTACTTTGACAGAAACACAAGGATTGACACCACCATTGAGGGAAAAGAATCACCAGGTCCTTTTTTTTACTTCCCCTCCCCCTCTTCAAAAATTAGTAACACCCCCAATATCATATAGTAAGCAGCCAGACTTTTTATCGAGTTGTTCGTCAGTGTCTCTGCAAGACTTGTCTGTTTTCTCAGGCAACCAAATCTTACTTTAAGTTTACTCTTGCTACTTCATCATCGTCATCATCATCATCATCATCATCATCATCATCACCATTATCATTATTGTCGTCGTCATCATCATCTATTGTCATCATCATCATTCGAGGAAAACAATGATTGAATGATAAAAGTTTTTTTTACCGGTAATTTAAAACCAGCACTGCAAGTCTCCAGTGCTCCATTTGTACCTCATTACACTCACTTGCATTAAATTTCCAGAATGTAGCTCTTGTAGTAATACTATTGAAATTATTTAATTAAACTTCTATGCCATATATATAAATCACCAACGTAAGGATGGTGACCATGATGACCTACAATTCAGGGAACTACATTACAGCTACTTGTATAGTCATGTACTGTAAAAAATGTTTTATTATTGGTGAAGGATTTGACTTCTACTTATGTGCCCCAATACGCCTTTCCGAAAAATACCTTAATACTGTATACTGCAAATGTGCAGGGATAACCTCATATTTGGAAAATGTGCATATATTTTACAACAACAACTCACTTCCTGGACGCATGAAAGAATTCAAGAAAGAGTTTGTGAGCATTGCACGCATGTTCCGCATGAATTAAAATTAGGAGAAATGTGATGCTTAAAACAAGTTAAATATGGCATTTAAATACATGCAGTATTAAACAGTAAATGTATATGTTAGAACAGTGCAAACAAGCCTTATCTAATGAAATATGAATTGAAAAAACAACTAGTTTTAAAACGCTAAAATAATTACAGTATTCTGATGTTTCAGCTTTAGTATTCATTGTTTCTGGACACTTCAGGCGACTAATCACATCAAATCTAGTTTCATGTATAATTTCATCAAATTGAAACTACATGTACATGTATATATCTCTTCTTAGGTACCAGCCGTCATTCTCTTTTGGGTATTAATAAAGAAAGGGGGTAGACACATAACGATCATTGAACTAAATTAATTACCTTGTTTGGTGTTTAGATGGCCTGCATCCTAACATAAATGGAGAGAGTGATGCTGCCGGTTACAGCAGTGAGGAGGACAGCCGTTACCCTCCTCAAATGGCTCTTACCCCCATACCAGCCTCACCTGTCCCACCAGATGAGGGCAATCACGGCAACCCAGCAAGGCCACCTATCCTGCCCAGGTTCAGTTTTGAGGTATGTCTTAAACGATATTTATATTGGTGAAGTCTGATAGTGAGCAATTACATAGGGACTCTGAACTTCAACCCCAACCAACAATTTGCGTGTATTACCTCTATCATCATAATTACGGCGAAAATCGGCTGCCCGCAAAAATGCCTTCACCTCACCTATCCACTTCGTGCCATGTGGCACATAAGGCCTCAACACAACTCCGCCAATCAGCTCTGTCAGCCGCTGCGATTTGTATCTCACTCCTATTCTTCCATCCAGCCTTTTCCCTTTCCCTTTCTGCCGTCCTCCTCCATGTTGTCCTTGGTCTGCCCCGTTTTCGTCGCCCTTCCAGTGTCCAGGTTAATGCAAAAATGCAGGAACCGACAAAGTGGATCGAAGTCCGCCAATCACAGCGCATAAACATGATGTTTTGACCCCGTTGAGCCAAACGTTTTTGTTCTCTCGAGGTCCGCTGCAGTAACTAACGGCAGTGAAAAGCATAGCGGTTGGCTGAATCTTGAACTTCAGACTCCGTATGTTATTGAAAGGTGCAGTAAAAGAAATCTTTTAAAGCTTAGGCTTAATTCCCAGGCGGCTTGAAATCTTGGCATGTAATACTCGGTACCTCGGCTCTAGAACTGCAAAAAATGTTATGACAATTTGCATTAAGAATTTTAAGGGTAAGTTACTTGACCTGGTTGGGATCATGATCATACTCCCAATTCTTGTATGTACAGTGTAAGCAAAGAATTCATTTAAATGTAAGATCTTTAATTTCTTTTAGGAACAAGTGTCACCTATTGTGCGTTCTTCAGGTGGCACACCCTCGACCCTAGCACCAATCAAATCGAAGACAATGCCAGAGAGGCTACGACTAGACAATATTAGACCCATACCTGTAAAACCAACGGACATCAAGCCACCCTCCCCCTCAACAGACACACAGCTAGCTCCGCTGAAGGTGGCTAAAGCCAAACAGAGTCCAGTGCCCTTGAACATCAAGCCGCAACACGCCAGCCCTGGCAGTCCAAGGGAAGTCGGGACCCCAGAGGGTAATGAAAACGGCAAACAGTGGGCGAGGAAGGTGAAGATAAAGGCGGATGCTCTAAATTTGTCTCCTGTCAGGTTTGTCAACCGTGAGGTTTTTATTACAGAACCTGCTCGAAAATAGCGCAGTAACCAAAAATCAGTGGAACTGTATAACACAATTGCACAATTCCAATCCATACAATGTTGATATCGTGAAAGAAGTGTGATGTTATATGTCGTCTTGGTTTCATGGTGAAAAAGCCTTACTTTACCTGAAAACAAACCCTTCAACACCACTGTTAAAAAATGCTAACATCCATCCTAAACTTTAGTTAAGAAATTTCATTTTATTTTCCCTGTCAGTAGTAATTTTTAACTCAGTTGACGTTGTTTTGCTTAACAGTTTAACACCGGACGCACAGTTGTCTTGTGGCCTTTAATTGTTCTCCTGAAAACTATAGAGAACTAGACAATATCGGGTGTTGACTTAAATTTATTTATTTTCCTTTTTTCTTTCATCAGTGACAATGTAGATAAATCAAAAGAGAAGCGCGCCATGGTAGGGAATACCGCTGGTCAGATTCTGCCTGTCATCTCAGATAAGTCAAGTCACGTGACACAAGTGCAGGGTACCAGACAGGACCAGATAGGTAATTTATTAGTTATTTAACAATTATTCACCGAAATGGAGGTAGATAGCGGCAGCGATGTAAATACCTACCACTGTTTACCGACACTGAGGTGAATAATTGTCAAAAGTAATCTCGCGTTTGCTTTGGTTTTGCTTCAATAAACCCTGTGATTGGTTAGCAAAACTCCCGCCATTTTCTCAACCAATAAGAAACGAAACGAAACCCAATCGTTCCTTGCTCGCACGTGTTTTTCCCGCGCTTGGCACCGGTTGCATGTATTTGCTTCGAGTTCTGATTGGTTCATTGTGTTGTTTACAACTGTTGTGATTGGCCAGAGTGATTTCTTTGATTTTACGCACTCGCTTAGCCACAATTAGGCGAAATCCAGGACGATGCCGGCAGGTGAATAACAAAAACCCGCTATCGGGAGTAGCCAATCAGAGCGCACGAAAAACATAATCCACTGGTTTGATATTTAACAATTATTCCACGAGCTCGCGTTGGATATGAGATTATAGATTCGTGCCGAGTTGGCTATAATGATCTTATATCCAGCAAGCACAAGTCGAATAATTGTTTATCAAAAACAAGCAATTCAAGATCAGTAAGATCTTGCTAATTTCATGTTTCAAGAAAGTCAAGAAGACGAGTTTAATGGCCGCTTATTTGTCGGGCATGAAATAATGTCTGATATCCCACGTGCGCTAAGACAATACAAATTCTGAAATTGCATTTTTCAAATGATCCAGTTTTTAATAATACTAATACGTTTTAATTTATCCTAGGATAATATGCAAACTCAAGCTTTATAAACAACGCAGTTATCTATTTACCTTTTATTGGTTCACTCATCCGGTTTAAAATGACCGACAGCTTTTTATCTTCACCTGTTTCTTTCAGAGGCAAAAAAGAAAAACAGGAGGAAAACTTCAAAGAATCGGAGCATTCCCGAAGATTTAGGTAAGATGACACGGAGAACAAGTCGTGTTTGTGGGAATTTTTTATCCTGTATTGGAAGAATTTGTGTCAGGGTGTAACGCAGTTTTCGCTTTTTGAACGCGCGAAAGCTGGGCCTAGAACGAAAAATGGGTAACCTTTCGCGCAGTCAAGAAGAGAAAAACGTTTCCCATATTTAAAGTTTTTATGTCTAGATAAAGGAAGATTCAAAATCTTGAATTAGTTGTTGCAAAGTCAAAAAATAAGTTATCGCTTCATACAGCGAAATGGGGCAAATTTGAGTTATAACTTATGCACCGAGATACTGCTACGTTTTATATTATCTCTGCTATTTAGATCTGGAAAACATAAGGGTCAAACGTATATTGTATTGTCATGTATATGTAGGTGTGTGTGTATAATGAAATATAACTTTTTTTTGTATTATAAGTGATGTAGCGTAATGTGTATTCTAAGTAGTTTAATAATAATGTTCAAAACTTGTAAAGTCTTGTAAATTACCAGCAGCATGCTGCAAAAAAAAAATAAATAAATAAATAATAATAATAATAATAATAATAATAATAATAATAATAATAATAATAATAATAATAATAATAATAATAATAATAATAAACAAAAAAGAAGAGAAAAACGTTGGAAAACCGCCGGAAAGACCTGCTACGCAGATTTCAAAATCTTGGAATTCTAGGTTTGTTGAAATCTCTCTTGTTTTCACTCAGACGTGTCGCCAAGCGGGGAGGTCGAGGAAAGCGTTGAAGAAGAGACACGTACAGTGAGAAATATAGGAATTTCAAAAGACAAGAAGCCAAAGAAGAAGAAAATCAGAAAGGTGTTGAGTTGGAATTTCTAGTTGAATTAGAACGGTTTGCAATCGAGTGTCGTAAAAAGATAACCAAAGAAAATACTACGACCAATCACAGCAGACGTAATCATCGCAACGAGCCAATCAAAATTCGCGGCAAACTTGTAACCGACGCCAAGCGCGGGAAAACGCGTGCGATCGCGATTGGTTTTGGTTTTGTTTCTCATTGGTTTAGAAAGTGGCACGAATTTTTGCCAACCAATCACAGAGCGTAGTAAAGCAAAACCAAACCTAACGAGACATTACTCAGATTGGACACTCAGTTGAAAACCGCTGTAAACTGATATAAATAAGATATTGAAACACGGAAGCAAGAATCATTAAATTAGTGTTTTCAGAGTCATATAACAGTGCTTCTCTCAGGAAAGCCTAAAATTGTTTACGCTAAAAGAAATGTGAGACTTAAAGACGCGTTATGTTTCTTATATGTATAAATCAGAGCAATATTTATAACGGAATTAATGTTTATCAGGAGAAGATAAATTTTAAACCCTGATAATTTACAGAGTTTTATTTGTACAAAGTATACAGTAGTCCAGTATTTATTATGAAAACGATGTAAATGCTATTCCTGAGAAGCACACTTAGTTCAAAGTTACCTTAGCTCGTAATGGTAGGACCTATGTACTGCTTGTGATTCTCCCTTTACCTGAGGGCTACAGTCGACTGTCGCTATAAAGCTGGCTTCCTCGAACCACTCTCTTGGATACTAGGAAAGTTAAGCAACCGCCACAGCAACGCCAGTAAAAGCGTCTGTGAAAATATACTGAAGTAATTGGCGATTATGCCAATGTGGACTTCACGAAAGTGTTCATAGCCCTTACGGGTTCACACGAATCTCAGTTCTTGTCGGGTGGAGTCGTCGTGTGAGATTCGCGTTCACACGAATCATGGGTGCCAACCATTCCGGCGAAAGAGCGGCAATTTAAATGATCGTGTAAAGGTTACCTATATCAAAGTGAACTATCCAGGAGGTGAATTCGCAGAAACGGCCTTCAAGTTAAAGCGAGTAAAGAAAATTCACCTTCTTATGTCCACCTTCTGCTCAAAGCTAAATTTGATCATAAAAATTACATGTAGCAAACACGTTACTCAGCAGGGGGTAGGAGTGGGGAGGACCATGCTCCTGCTCATCTCACCCCACCTCCCCCCACCCCACCCCACTTGAGTGTTCAAAATAACGACAGTCCATCGCAATCCATTCGGTTGTCCAAATAGTGTGTTACATGTAACCCTTCTTTTCCGCGGGAGGGTCGGTCCGCGTGGTTTTAAATTCCGATTCCATGGATAAAATCCTAATGGGCAACCAGTCGAGCTTCAGCGGCAATAAACCGCCATTTTGAACTTGTGGTTGCTTTGGTTGAAGGTTAAGAGGCCATTTCCGAGTTGCCTTGAACCTCATTGTGAAAGCGAGGCTACGTACAAAGCTTTTCTTCTGAAAATTATTCTTGTTTGCATATGAATGAAAACTAATTTTCATAATTAAAACAATGGACGAAACCCTGCTTTCATAATGAGGTTTAACGCAACGTTGAAATGGCCTATTGTTGGAGTCTCGTAAGGATCCATTTGCACACGGCAGCGGTGGTTGTAAAACCCGCAGTTACTTCCAATGGATGAATTCTTATCGAATGAATTTTTATCGAATATAAAGTTTACGAAATTATTCAGAGATTAGAAGTAAATTATTCAAAGAAAACAAAACAGATTTTAAAGTAGCGTAATTTCTTTCAAGAATTTACATAATTTATGTACGAAAGAATTTGATAACAAGTAATTTATGTTTGCTTGACGACAAGAAATTAAAGATATTGAACATTCCGTGATTCAACTGGCCAGTTGTTGCCTCACATTGTAATGAGCAGAGGAAAGTCGTTTGGATGAAAATTAACTGAACGTACTACGTACTCCCCGTAACACTTTCAACTTACTCACCTACCCACTTTGCCACCTCCAATCTACATACGTTGTATGCTACTTAACTACGTAAGGTGTCAACGGCCAGGTGCCTTTGTGCCTTTTTGGAACCTTTGAATAATGTTGGAGAGAACTCCGTCGGATTTTCTTTTTCCGAGTGTGCCTGGGGCACTGACTGAAAAGAAACCTCTATGACTGAGTATTATTTGTCGAACAGGGAAGAACAAACGAGTGCAGAGTAAAGAGCGAATTGTTTGGAGGGGAAGGGGGGGTGGGGGTGGGGCTATGCGGGAATAGCCTTTGAAGGGGGTTATCCAGAAAAGGACTCTGATGACTCAGTTGTGATTGTTTATTGAAATAATCAGTCTTGAGAGTTCATCCTTCAATACACGAAAAGAAAAGCAAGGGGAAACCATCCACTCGCTTTATATTCCCCTTCTCACTCTCCACTCCACTCGCTTTAGTCTCTCTTCCTCTAACTTCCACTTCTATTGTTTTCTCGTAATCCCGCTGTCTCAGGAGGAAGAAATTAATCAATGAAGCACCCCTTTCTGACGAAACCTTTCCACGTTGGCCCACTATATGTCTTCTGGGGGCAACCAGCACCGTTTGCAACGTCTTACATGGTTGGTCGAGAGGACAAAAGAACGAACAACAGAACAATGCTCCCAACCCTAAAAAACAATGCAGCTGCATGATGCAGGTTATTAGGGTCCAGTGAAAACAGCTTTTCGAAGGGGCAGGTCTTCTGACAATCTTTCGACAAACTTGTCTGAGCTTTCAGTCTCTTTGTTGTTCTGTTACATGTGTTTTACGAAAGGCCAAGGTGACATTTCGCTCAAGAAATGTAATTTTTCGTAACAGTTGTTAAATCCATCTTCGACTTTATAAGTCGTCTGTGGTATTTGTTTGTTTTTTTTTATTGCGCGACAGCTTGCATTCTGTGATTGAAATCTCTGGTTTTCATAAAGGGCACAACTGTTGCTGTTCTCTATTTCTGGGTCACAGGGACAGCAAAGAAATGCCAAGCATTTTCCTTGATCACGACAATTTTAAATTTTGAGGCAGGCCAGTGAACGAAACTCCATTGACACTACTGTAAAGAGCACCTTCAAATTAGCAAAATGGCCGAGTCTTAAACTCTTGTCTTTTAAAATAGCAAAGATAAAGTGCCGTTAAGTTTTAGAATTTTACAGGGTTTTATCTATGAATTTTCGTGAAGTTATGGATCTACATCGGCGCTATTTTTAAGAGGCAACTCCTTCAAACTTGATCTACAACCATCGACAATTTTTTTTGGGAAGGTTACTCAACAAGGCAACAGAAAGTGGGTCTCTATTATTGACATCGGCACATTTGTTACTTTCGTATGTTTAGGCGTTTGTATGTCGTCTCCCCTTCCCCCCACAATCAATATACGCGAAAAGATTCACTTTTTAAGCTCAACATTGAAACAGGGGAGGGGAGGAAAGTCAAATCGAGGTAGAATTTTGGAATCTTCCCAAGATTATTTTCGACGATTGTAGTTGCTAATTTTAAGGTGCTGTTTTCCGCAGTGTGAATGTATTTTCGTGTACGGTAATTTTAAATTTTCACGTAGGCCAGGTAGTAAAGGTCAATTACGGCTGACTATTTGCAAGGTTCGGTCGTTATCAAAATCTCCTTCACCTTAGTACATTCTTCTCCGATCTTCCCACCCTCACGCAACGGAACGACATAGCTCATCCAGATGATTCTGGCTAGTGATATTGATCAAAAGCCTTTCCATAAAACAAACCATAAAAGGACAGACTTTTTAAAATTGTTACCCTCAAAAGGAACTTCAATGGAATGAAAACAGTTGTAAGTGATTAAAACTTACTGTTGAGTTCTGTTGTAAATTAAAGTAAAATTACATCAAGCCAGAACAACAATGACGATAAATGTAAACAGAACAGGTTCGCGATAAGGCGCTAAGCTAGTTAATCTCATTATAGCAAATAAATATATTCAATTTTAATTAAAATCTGCTTCCCAATTACTCATCAATGGGCGGCAAAACCCTCCCCCTGTCTATCCTCCTGACCTTGCATTCTCACATGAATTAAAGCATTCATCGGTATTATCCACACCGAGACCATTATCATCACCACTCTGGATACTTTTGTTGTGTAAGTGCTCTTTCTTTCCCCTTCGATATGCCAGATTTAGCAAATTTTACTTGTAACACCCGAGAATGAGAAACAACCAGAACCACAGGGTACCTACGCGCTTTCTGCGTGGTACTTTTTCACTCTGACAGACTCAAATGTACAGCAAAATAAACAGCACCGCAGGAACGCATTGGCTAACAGCTTTATTTCATTAAGGGGGCGCTGTCGCGAAGAGTCTGCCGTATTTTGGTAAAAACTCACTGCTCAAATATCTGACAAAGAACATTTTCTCTAACGTGAAATAGCTCTTAGATTACGTAACAGGAGTGAATACTTAGTGATTTTCCCAATGAAGAACAAACCCATGATAATACGTTTTAAGTGATTTCTTCAAAATGCACAGAAAGAACTTGAAAAAATTTGGCCAATTTTTTTCAAGTTGCAACCCATTTCCATCCTAGCCATCTACAGCCAAGAAAATTAATATTGGATTCTGTGCACTACCATAGTAGGGCAATTGTTAACAAAACTGCACCATTATTTTAACATTTTCATCGACACAAATCTGTTTTTTTGGCCATTCAAAGTGACGCTAAAAATAGGTCTCACTGCTCCTTGAATAGATACCAGAGTCGCTGGTAGGGTCCACCACCTGATAGGATAGACATTCAAGCGTAGAAATGTTCAATTTCAAGCCGACTCTTTCAAAGAATTTGTTTTTAATCTTTTTGCCGTGATATACTCGCCTTGTTTTGAATTTTTGACTTGCAGTTTGTTTGCTTTTAAGGGCTGACTTGAAAAACGATTAATTTTAAATAACCGGATTGAATTTTGTCAGGGTCACGGGTTATTCAAAATCACATCTTGTTTTAAAGTTACCCATTCTGCTTCGAAAATTGTGTTGTTGTTGATGCCCACCCTGACACACTCGTTTGCAGGGAAGAGGGTTGACTTCCGTGAAAACGACTGCTCGGAGGCTACTGGCCTTGTCACACTCGCTAACGGAAAAGACATGAGTCTGACATTACTTGTACAGGTGTGGCGGGTGATTAGTCAATTCCAAGAATGCCCGTCGCCCCATCCCCCCCCCCCCCCCCACCCCATTCCCCTTCTATCCCACGGTTTTCGGAAATAAACTGGCAAATGCCCCACGGCGGGGACAAACTAGTTAGTCAAATGCCCCTACGGTGTAGGTAAAAAAGACGTCAATTTCTTCGCTTCTGGGCTTACCATTATTCCAATGACAGCTTATTCACGCCAAACTAAGTCTTGATAAGTCTACCATGTCATCTATGCCTTCCTCAGACGTACATAATTAAGAATTTATTGTCTTTGGTGGTGAACTTATCATTGAAACGAAGCGACGGTATCATGAGGTGAGAGTCACAAGGCCGTCAAATACCCGGGGGTAAACTAATGCCCGACCGACCGACCCCCGGGACGGACAGTGTTGAAAAACGCCCGGCTGGGGAGGGGAGAGGGAGGATGGCAACTGTTGGGATTGACTAGCATTACCGATGCTTTTTTTCCTTCTTCTTTCGTTAATAAGGATCGATTTCGACAAACATTTTACAAGGAAAATTAACGACAAAAACGTAATACCACGTTTCGACGACATGACATGATGACATGATGTCGTCGAAACGTCGTTAATTTTCTTTTTTAATTTGTTAACTCCTGGTTAACTCAAATTAATTCATCAGTTTAGTTCAAGGCTAGTGAGTAGTGATTAGCGGAATTTTGTTCACGACTGGACGAAAGCGAGACATAATGAAACAATGTGATAAAAAAGGGAAAGTGTCTTCGAAAGTTAAGGCAATATTTCGACATAATTACCGATGCGTCTTCCCTCAAGTTCTTGACAAGCGATTTTTAACTGTCCATGTTCGGCCGAAGCCGCAACAAAGCCACTAATCTTCTTATGCTAAATCTACAACTTTTATTGAAATAATAAACATGAAAAAGAATTGCTAACAAGTATCACAGTGGACTTAGAATTACAGCGGTTTTCGACTTCTCCCAAATAGGGGGGGGGGGGGGGGGGGGGGTAAGGTTTCCCGGGGTGCGTGAGCTCTAGGAAGCTGGAAAAGAGAGAGTCAGTCAGCCTGCGAGGATTGAGCTGGGGAAAAGGAAGTTTCACGATATTCTCTAATATTGTTTAATAGTGCAACGAGGCACGGGGACCGTTTGTATAAGATGCAGAAAATGGGAATTGCAGAACCCCGACCTTCTCCTCCCCCCCCCCCCCCCTCCCCCTACGCAGATAAGAAGGCCAATTTTGCTGTTTTGGCCATTGTCAAACTCTATACCAATACTGTATTTGGTTTTCCTGACAAAATTAGAGCTAAGCCTGTCTTTTTTCTAAGTAATTAAAAGTAAAGATGCAAATTTTGAGCAATTTTCCGCTCCTATTATATCGGGTACGGGTGAAGGTTGAGGCCTATGTTGTCAGATTTCCAAATCCAGATTTTACAACGAGAATGCAAAAATACAACAATTAGCGGTGTCCGCAGTTAGCAGAGATGCTAAATACAGACACTCCATCATCATGTCCAGTTAGCCTGTACCAGCGCAAAGAGAAGTGCAAATAGGTCGTTTCACGCTATGCACTATACGCAAATATTAGTAATGGTTAGGCGTAATAGGACTGAGTAAAGTACAATTCAGGGAGTAATTGGGCGAGTAATTACGCGCGAGGCCCATTTCAAATTACGAGCCTGATTACCCCTGACTTGTACGACACGAAGTCCTATTACCAATTAATTGTGTCAATAACAAAATACGAGAATCTCAGTCTAGGAATATTTATTAACGTAAGAAATAGATTCCAAAGCAAAAAAATAAACAAGCTGTCAAAGTCTAAAGAAAAAATGTCTGAATAAAAGTCACTGGAGCAGTAAGTTTCCTCCATTTTTCTATTCCAATTGAAGCTGGACAAAGCTGGACAGCTTACCTGGTCACAATTTCTTCATTGATTTTGATTGGTTATCATGTGCCATGAAGTGAAATTTCATTGGCTAGTGGCATTTGCTACTTGATTTTCATTGGTTCTTTTAACTGTCCGATTACAAGCTTCTAGTAATCGGACAGGTCAAATCGGACAGTTTTGGAGTTACATAGCAAACTTAAGCTATAAATATGGGCTGTTAAGAACCAATCATATTCAAGCTTTTTGTTATTGACACAATTAACAAATTTAATTGGCTTTTTTTTTTCTTAAATTGCGATTGGGGGCCAGGTATTTGGGGTCCGGAATTTAAGAAAATTTGAGAGTTTAGTTCTCATGAACAACAATTGTCAACATAAGAACGTAAATGTGCTTACTTCAAAGGCAATGACGGTTGTTGAATATGCTTATCGCAAGTTTAGTAAACATTCAGCGAAAGACATTTCCGTAGCTTACAAATTTTTGTAAGAAATAACTCCTTCTGATACTTTTGAGGCCATTAAATTTTTATCGCCAAATTCAACTGTACCACATTATAATTCATGCTGTATTCTCTCTAAGACGAATTCTGATAATTAAAATCAAGTTATTGCATAAAGATTTTCTTCAGGCTAAAAAAGGTCACATTTTTCTACTAAGGAATACGTAACAGGCCCTGTCCATTTAACCTACTCCTCCCCGACCAAAAACAA
This sequence comes from Pavona decussata, assembly GCF_977016875.1. Classification (NCBI taxonomy): domain Eukaryota; kingdom Metazoa; phylum Cnidaria; class Anthozoa; order Scleractinia; family Agariciidae; genus Pavona; species Pavona decussata. The sequence continues at coordinate 665,486 of NW_028145650.1, forward strand.
TTTAAATCACTCGAAATGTCCTTAAGGACATCCTTAGTCACCCCTGTTCTTCTTTCCTTTTCGCCCAGACCTATCTTTCTTCTTATTTTTTCCTTTCCTGTCTTTTTTTCCTTTTTTTCCATTCTTCCGTTTTCCTTTCTTGCACGCCGCTCTATATTTAACCTTCAGTGGCTTGTGCTTGTTCCTCCGAGCATGGCACGTAGCGACTCGGAAGCGGCAAATATTCGGGTATGTTTTCCCGTCCGATCCGCAGACAGGCCTGTCCACTACTTTGCAGTCCTCCCACCTGGGGCAAGGTTTCGGCGTGCTGGGTGCCCCACAAGGTCCATTATATTCCAAGCGGAGTGAGGCCCTGTCTTTCTTGGGTAATGTGCACTTTGCCGCAGCAAGATGGCAACCGTTTTTGTATGTTTTCTTGTCCGAGCCGCAGACAGGCCGATCTTTTGACGGACAATTCTTCGGACAGGGTTTGAAAGACGTTTGCCTACCACAAGGACCTGAAAGAATTAACAGCAGTTTAACCGTTTAAGCCCCGATATCAATATTCATTTCCCCTCCTCTTTTCCACACATTTTTTACGATACCAGTTAGGAGAATTGTTTTTTGTTTTTTTTTTTGAACATCAACACATTTTACCTTTGGCGATAATTCCTATTATTCTCCTGACTTGGCTGTTTGATTACTTAGTGACTGTTAATACCTTTTGAGGATCTCATCCATGCAGATACTCAAACGTTGCAATCACCTTGTCGATGTTTTCAAGATAAACAGCATCACAGGAAAGTAATGCTCTGTAGCTTTTACTTAAAAGGTCACACTTCAGGATTCAACCACAGACCAAAACGTTTGAAGCATCTTGTACAGCGCACTAAACTAAAAATATAGTAACTGTAGAATGCAGGCTCATACAATACAATGCAATATTTATTTTGCCATATAAACAACATTTACAGATGGAAAAAAAATGAAGAAAATTGATGAAAGAAAATAAATGGCGAGAAAACCTGAGATGGCGAGAAAACTTTAAATGACCTTCATTCAAAAAGGGAACAAATTGCTATGCCTTTGGCTTTAAACTCATTAATCAGTTTTTGAGCTTGTGTGGATCACGTGAATCCCATACGGCTATGCACGCCATTTGATTCTCTATGAATGATTGAGGAGACGTATCATACATTGTAAAAAAAAAAAGGCAGAACAAGCTGTGCCAAATAATCGAAAATATGTCTGATAAAGTAAAAAACTAGTTATGGGTTAAGGTAGATCGAGACAACAATACAAGACCTTGTATCTGCATCAGTTAAACCAAGAATGACCCTGATTTCCTTTACGTAATTTGCTTGGCCGGAAAAACGAAAAGAATCTCACGTATATGTTGTATTTTCTCCCGTGCTTGTTGGCTCTTTGACCTATTTCTGAACAGAATTAGGATTATAGGATAACCACGCCAAATTCAGAAAAGCAGATAAACTTTCTAAATAAAAACCAGATCAACGTGATCAGACCCTGCTCAGAAATCAAACAGACTGAACATGTGGTAAACATCAGGAACTGTTACAGTTTTGTCTAGATCGAATATTTTCACATAGCATTTCCATCTGATCTCTCCCCTTGATCCGTGGGATAGATGTACAGTTCAAACGACCGTCCATGTCTCGTGTTAGATTTTCGTTTTAGTGCCGGCAGACATTTTATATAATCCACTTTAGGTCTTTAAGTGATTCGAATCTGGAAGCTCTAGTAAGAGGCTTAACGTCTTAGGAGTAATTACATGATATTCTATTAGAGCGGCACGAGTTTATCCCAGTTTAATATTTCCTAAGTAAATTTTTTCAGCAGTTCAACTTAAAACAGAAACATGTTAAATAGACAACAAACACCGACTGGAATCGTTACCTCAATTGCTATATTTGCGTTCATTTGTAACCAAATAACTAGGACACTCACACTCCTTTCATTTTTCAGTGGGTCAAAACGGCAAAGTTCAAGCTACTACTATGGGCCAAACAATGTTCTTTTTTCGTTGCCTTTTTTAAGACCAACCGGCCTCAAACTACAGGAATGTGACTTCGTAGAAACAACAACCCCAGAAAAACTGGATGAAACTCAAGCGATGAAGCTAATTTTTGAACAACAACAACAACAAAACCAAGACACAATTTTTTTTGTGCAGTGCATCTGGAATTTTACACGCAAGCTGTCGACAAGTTCTAAATCGGCTTAGTATTAATCCGTCGGTCCATGGACGGTTTTCAACGAGGCATTGGTCATCAGATTAATGATCTAATTGTAACTTTGCGATACGTTCACACGAAAACGTTCGTCGAAGCTCATGCGATACTTTTTAGTCAACTGGGGTCTGGTACGATTCGTTTCAAGAGAATGGTTTCTAATTCATCTTTTGTCTGCATTAGAGTGCCGACTTTCGCCATTGAGGTCTAAAATAAATGCTTGTTTGTTCTGTCTTCTAAAACTGAAAGTCCGTGGAGTATTGGTTGGGGTGTGGTTCATTGATCCTGAGCCAATTTCACACAATATGCGTCTTTTCCAAACTTATCTTCTGAACTGTCCTCTACGTATCCAAAGGAGAAAATAGGACATTGAAATGTAAAATGAATTTCTTTTGTCCTTTCTCTCTTCTCCGCTTGCAAACAAAGGAGAACACTATGTCATAAACAATGTCGCAGTACGAGACAGGGAAGCAAAAACTATCATTACCGAAGTTCAGAACAAAAACTTGATGCACAAAACTATACCGAACTTGGAAACAAAACGGCAAACTCTTTGACCCAATTTCCGACTAAAACGGGTCAAAAAATCCATTAGTATATCTTTTATCGAGAAATAAAAGCCCCCACCCTCCCCCTCCACAGCAGGAATTTTGGACATTTTGGTGTGAAAGTAAGAGCGGCTATTTTCTGAAGTAGAGTTGACTTTTTGAACATGTTTTATATTCTACAATAGCTTTAGCGTTCTGGGATACGTATGAAACATCGTATAGTTGTTCTGTGACCATTTAATTTTTCAGTTAGTCTGATATTAGGTATACATGTACTGCGCTACTGGTCTGTTAAAGATGGTACAGGCTTTTGCCTTTTTAGTATTTAACACTTAAATCTGCTTGAAAAACGTTTCGAGCTTCGTGAAATGATGTTAAAGAACGATAACGGCCACAGGAGAAAGTTCGTGTGGCGTCTAATCAGAAGCCATAAATTGATGATAAACAAGGAAACCGCAATTAAACCCAAACCCATCCCGGCGGTTATAAATTTAGCCTTCGACGCGAGCCCAGTCTCAAAATTAACCGCCGTTTGCACGTCCTGTCAAGCACATCATCACGAGCCTCTGGTTCGGGAGATTGAAAAAGCACTCCCCGTGTTATTGACATTAAATAAATTACTTTGGCTTACTTTACTTCACTTTACTTTGACGTTCTGACCTTTCTAAGTCTGGCAATTTTGATTAATTCTCACCCTGCGTTCCCATCTAGAAAACCAAGGCGTGCGCAACAGAGGACGTTGTGTAACAACTTACTTACATCGACCATGCTGAGTTAAGGACACTACTAAGAAACGAGACAGGGGAAGAATAAAGTAGTTTGTTCAAGCTAATGATCGATGACTTCCTAGCCAGCCACAACCTCTCAATGCCTATGACCACCGTGAGTAGGAAAGGAATATATTTTCCGAGCTTTAATTCCCTTTTCATTTGGTTTTTAAAACAGACAACGAGCATAACTTCAGATGTGCAGCCTCAATATTGTACATTTAACGCAAACATAAGCCGATACGTAAGTAAAACTCTACGACGCGCTCAGGTTTGAATCAGGATAACGCCTTTTTGATGAGCGCGGCGCAATCACACTACAGCAAACAGTATTCGCCATATTGGTGCTCATTTCCGGTAGTTCTGTTGTAATTAATGGCACTAGAGATTTAAACTCCCTGCTGTTTTGTCAGACTACGTGGGTAAAATCTGTAATAGAGGCGTCTTTCTCGAAAGATCGTTGCTACTAGAGGGACGAAAATTAAAATCACAGAACTTAAAAAGGGAATTCGAGTTTTGGGAATACAGGACATTAAAATAAAATAAACTTCTTGGAATGTAGTCATTAATCTGTGCCTTAGAAATGAGGTCATATCTCTGGACTCTATAATGCAATCCCTTGTCCCTGAATAACGGTCAGTACTATACAGCTTCGATTATAGCCTTCTTATACTGAGTTTCATGAGCGATTTTTTAAGGGCGTGTTCACAATCAATATTTAAAGTGATAATTTCATCTCAAGATGTGCAAACATGTAACTTGCGCCTGCTGTACATGTTGATGTTGATAAAAAGTGTATCTTTCGTTCATCTAAAAGTCAAAACAATCAGGATCTCTTGTCATCTATTATTAGAAGAGTGTAATAACGGGAATATTGAAAATATAAGGATATTTATCAAAGCTTCTAGGAAATCCAAGATTTATCAAGCGTTTCTCAGAAACAAACTTCCCCCTTCGGAGCTAACGCTGTGTTCGAGGGACTAAACGTGGTCTTGAATGCCGCTATTTATAGAAGCATTAATATTGGAGGTATCCATGAATATCAGTTTTTAGATTAATTTTTATCTTCAGGATATAGATAAGCAGAAAAAAATTCAAGCCTTTTTTTGTTTTTTCATCATTTTCAAGTAGAAAATCAACACGTTAATGACATTTACGTTTTCGCCAAGCAGAAGTTGCTCAAAAGGCGGGACACTTATTTTTCCAAGAGCTCAAGAAAAAACTACCAGCAATTAGCAAAGAATCCCATTTTGAAAGAAACGTTTATTTGTATTTTGGGTGACAAGGGCTTAATTTTAGCTCCAGTGGTTGCATTGAATTTCACAACTTTTGAGCATATTTTTTCAAAGCCAATATAAACAATCCTCCCGCACAGAGTAAACAGGTTTGGATGCTGATCGCATTTGATAGCAGAAACCGTGTCTGATTTCCTTGCAGACAATTCTTCATTCTCCAGTGGACATTTCATGCGATAAAACTGAGCCTGAGAGCACAGAAGCTTCAAGAACATTCTCGGTTAGAGGGCGAGGGTCACTGAAGATCGGGCTTTGTACGCATGCCACGAAGTTTCCAAAGTTTTCGAGCCTCACAGATGCAAATGTTTTTTTTAATTTCGGCAACTTTGAGTCTCTTTTAGTTTGTTTACACTGCATCTGAAGATCAAAAGGCTGACAAACCGCTAAAAATAATATAAATTGAGTAACAGTTTCGACTAAAAACATTTAACCTTTTAAAAATTTTGACCTCGGCATATCGCATATGGGCTACTGTTGGTTAGAGACCGTTGTATAATAAGTTACGTGCACCTTGGAATTGAGAAAGTTGAACAAACTATAACTAAATGTTCATGATTTGGGGCTTGAAAATTCAGACTACCTATTTTCGCTATATGTACAAATTCGCCTTTGTTTCGGGAATGGCATTGAACGAAAAATCTTCTTTTAAAATTGATAATTTAATCATAATAACTAAGGGATTTTTAAAGTAGACTCTTCTTATATTGAGTAGAGATTTCTTTCTTTAGTAATTCGTTCTCTTACCTTTCTTCTTTAGCGTCAACTTCTTGTTTTGTCTTCTAGCTTCGCATTTGGCAACGACGAAAAGACAAGTATTTTTGTATGTCTTTCCATTGCTGCCACAAATGGGCTGATTTTGGTTGTCACACTGGCTCTCAACTGGACATACTCCTGACTTGTCGACTTTAGGTTTTCCGCATTCTCCTTTGTAAAGCATTGTCAAATTTCTGCCATCTTGCTTCGCCTGACAGCGCGCCACGCGAAAATAGCAAAACGAGGGGTATGTCGCATTGTCGCTTCCGCACACAGCACTTTTGGTAGAGTTGTCGACTTGAAAACAGTTAGATAGACCAGCTGTGCACTTCCTTGGCTGTTTTTCCTTGCTGCCTTTCGCTGTGGAATCACTGCAAGCTCCCCGAGATTTTATTCTCAAAACAACGCCAGTTTTATTGGCCTTGCATCTTGCGATGTTGAAAACACATTCGTTGCTGTAGGTTTTGTCGTCGGTCGCACAAACAGGATCCCGCCTCTTGTTGCAAGCTCGGATGCACGTTCTTCCCAGACGTTTCGTTTTCCCTTTTTTTGCTTCGGCAACTAGCACTGCAAGAATCATGGAGAGATTATATGCTCAGTTTAATTCCGAGCACAAATTTTTTATGAACACCATTGCTGTTTTTAAAATATTTAAGCGATAACTGTAACAAAACACACGGCTAGGTTGCAATTATAACGGCCGTGTGTACGTACCCTCGATTGTTTGTCAGCATAGCTCTGTTATAGTTTTCCTGCTTACGAACTTCAGTTTTTTCCGTCGTTATTGCGGGTTTATATATATACACAGGAATTCTGTAGATGTTTTGATCACTTTCCTGCGAACATACATCAATATTATAAGGGGCAGAGATTGCAATCTGGCGTTTATACGATGAGTATACCGAAAAAGAATATAATAGAAATCGTTTTTGCCGATAAAAAACCCTACCCTGCCCCTTTTTCTTTAAGAGGAAAAGAATGTAAATGCCACAGATTAAAATATTAAAGTATATATTTGATATTTTTCATCTCAAAAAACTACATAACTTTGTTTATATTCATGTGGCATCCATTTTTCATTTCTTTTAGAAAAGGAATAAATTCTGTTTTTACATAAACAAGTAAAAATCAACGAAAAAACCGAACGGCGTTTCCGAGTCGTTGTGACACCATGTCCAAGTTCAAAATGATTAGAATAAACTGTTTACTTTAGTCATTTTGAACTTGAAAATTGTGTCACGACGTCCCCGTTCGATTTTATCGTTGATTTTTACTTGTTTGTATTGCCAAACCTTTGCTTATAAGAATTCTGTTTTTGTTATTACAAGTGAGATTACGCAGTAAAAGCTGTTGTTAATTTCACGCTAAGAAATAATTACTCTACAGGAGAGAAGGGCAATTTTTGCGCGCGAATAACCTGGTATCTTCGCTTATGTATTTGCCCAGCGAGAACAGTCACAAGACACCAGTTTACATATTACAGATACACATCTCAAATTTAAATACCCCTTCAGACTTTAATTGTTGCGTCTGGTTTATTTAGCAGAGTTGACAAATAATTATAAACGCGGAGGAAAGATACATAACATCCAAATTCTAAAGGTGACCTTTACAGCCTTTATCGTGGCTCACTTACGGGAGAAAATCCTCAATTTCCGAACAGATAGAAAACCGTTTAAACAGTTCACAACCCCGTAAAATGAACGTTTTCTCTGTCAGCGGCGCGTTTCATCAGCCACCACGGTGTTAATGTTGGCTTAGCTTTGGCTGCTAAAGTCGCCCGGAATCTCGAAAACATCGGCTTACACGCATATGTAATACTCTAATCAAGCACGTGCCAAAAATTCTCTCTTGTAATGTAAAGCGACTTTGGCCTAAATGACTTTGAACGCTGTATCAAGGGACAGCGCATGGAAGCGCTGTTTACGTTTAGAAATCTGACGCGAGGCGCGTAGAGTGCAACTTGCTCTGCTAGGTCCTTCCTCGATCTTCCTCTTCAATTGGACAATTAAATGAAAACATATCCGACTTTACAACATACGTTCGAAATTTAACGACAAGTCATCCGTTAACGGTTTAATACAGTGTCCTATTAATGAACGCCGAGTATTGTATCGGAGAAAATCTTGAGCACTGAACTCAGTTTCGGGAACTGCGGATTTAATATCGACCAACATATCAGTTTCCATCAATGGAATAGAACGAATCGCTTACCTGATATCAACAGCAGAATTGCAATAAAGAGAAATACTCTCCTCATTGTGACGGAATTTGCTCTCGATCTCTTGCAACCAAGCTGTCGAGGTGCTTTTCAGTGGAGATGCGTCTCGCTTCGATGTTTGATCCTGACTGAGCTGTCGTGGTTTCCACTGCCACTTTTATCCAATCAATGACGCGCTTAGACCTTACATACCACCCCTGTTTACCGTGTCTGTCCCGGTTTCGGGGTAGCATTGATTTCATTCCATTCATTGCAATGTTATTAATTTAAACTAGGAGTGTTTTTCTTCAGCGATAAGATCGGCAAGAATGATACATGCGATGTAATTAGTCAGGCGCTCTGATCTACGCGGTTCTCTTGAACACAATTACGGCCTGACATGGCCTCAAGTTTAGAGCACTGGGAAGCTTCATTGTCGATTTTTATCGCCCTCTTGGGGACTGAAAGACCCCCTCAAGGAGCCAGCAATTTTGTAAATCATCCATTTATGACGCCATATGCAAATCGGAGGGTATCCGGAGCATCTTTGCAAAGGAAGGAACTTATCAGTCATCGAGTAATCGAATGGCGCGAGTCTCCTGGCGGGCACATGAGATAAACCACATGTCTAGGCTAATGGTGTTAAAATCAAGTAGACAACAGGAATTTTGGAAATCACTGCACCTTCTGGGTGATCAGAAAAATAACGCTCGGTATCTCTAACCCGGGCGTTTATCTGATTACTCGACTGATTGCAGTCATCGCGTTTTCTAATCCCCCTGAGATCGATAAAGAAAAATCGATTGAGTGGTCAGTTTACGCAAATGAGGGTATTTTTTCCTGGTGATAAGATCGCAAGCATTACGTCCAAATAGTTTCCTCTAAAGACGCAATTTTTTTTAATCAATGGCAATCGATCTTGTCCTGTGACTTCTTCGTGCCTGTTTAACTGCGACCAAGGCAAAGAAGTCGCGGACCATTTGATTTCTTTGACTTTTTGCAAAGATTTTACTTTCTACTGCGGTTTCGGCACGGTGTTCTTTGTTTGTTTGTTCAATTGTTTGTTTGCTTGCTTCCTGGTTAGTTTGTTTGTAGTCCTGGCCCCAGTTGTTCAAACGCTGGATAACTTTATCTGGTGGATAAGTCACTATCCGACAGTTTCAATCTGTAAAAAGTTTTCAGTATGTTTTCGTGCACAAGCGAATATGCACACTCTAACCAGAGCTTAGTTGGGAACTGTACGAAAACCTTGGACAACATTTAACGTGAAGTATATTTTAGACGCTGAAGAGTGCAAGGAGCCGATTTAGCGGTGTCCATTTAAAATCTGTTTTCCTTTTGTTGTTTCTGCAAACTTCACGGATTATCGTGTATTTTCACCATGTACAATTCCAACTGATTGATTACCTCCTTGGAACTTAATTACAAACTATGTGTAATGTTTTAATTGCTCAAGCTTTCAACAAACGGCTAAAAAGACCAATTTCTGCTCAGTTGCTCGGGCGTCAATAATGTGCCATTATTCGGTCTGAGCAACTTTTCAGCGTTCGTATGTGTGTATGTCAGTCTTTCAATTGGAGTGATCTGTGGTTAACTAATAGGAGAATCAGTTCCTGTGGAATTGTACAAGGTACATTGTTCTAATGTCGGCTTTAAGCTTTCAGACTTCCTCATATTACCCTTGCTTACATATATCGTAGCGTTTTGTGCATTGGATATCACTTAACATGCATTGGCGACTAAAATAGCTCTATTTTTTCCAGCCTCTGGTATTATATAAAACAAAAAGATTTTGTTTCGAGTGTCACCAGCTTTCGTGGATCACTTCATTCTCACATTAGCAAATGCGGGGGACAATGGTTTTAACCATTACTGAAATAATGGCGTCTGTATGGGTGTGGCCGGCTAAACCTGTTAACCACATAACCGCACGTTTAAATCTTAATTACAGCTATCACTGACTCGCAAGGATGTCAAGTTTCGGGTTCAACCAGAACAATTTTATTTTGAGACAAATCACAAAAATAGCATCACCCATCACAGATAAGGCACAATGCTCACTAGTTGGTATTTGAAGATTTTACACGATAACTGATGCATGTCAGAACCCCGTTTGATCAGTGGACCATCTGCTGAACGCTCGTATCTGTGCTTTCTAATTCATCTTGAATAGCCTTTGAGAGACTGTATTAGAGACTGTACATAAGATGGAATTAGAATAGGCAAACTAGCCAAACATGTTTTAAAATTAAAGTCAGTTGTCCTTATATCTTCAGAAAGCCTGACCAGTGCAACGTGAAGGCAAGAGTACCAAACAGCGCAACACTGATCATGACACACCAGAAAATAACAGCTTGCTTTGTCATTGGACCGTATGATAAGTGAGTTGTCTGTGTCTGTAAAAGGCTGTTGGTTTTCCTTATTTACCTGCTTAGCTTTCTTGCTCTCGATTGGACAATTAATTGGCAGCTTTTTATTTTGTAGCTCGCGGACGTACGTGCAAAAAGTGTGCGTGGGAGTTTATCATATCCTTACAAGGTTCAAACCACGCCCTCAATCAAAATTTCAACTCCGATTATTTCCTTAGTACAAATTAGTTTGTCAGGCATCATGAGTTACGTGTGCCGGTTTTGGTTTAGTTAGGCCTGATGCATTTTAACGTTTTTTAAAGGCAATAAATGTGAAACTGATTGGATGAAATCAGTCCAGTTTGAGGCAAGACCCCGGCGGAATGTCTGAGCTCCTAAGGGTACTTCGGTTTCACCTGACTCTCACAGTAGGGACTGAGCATCCACGACGGCAAAGCCAACGAATAAACGTCACTTAAAAATAGATGTTTGCGTTACTTGCACTTCTTCATGGTTATTCCATTTCGTTCAACTTGTACATTGTTTTGAACTCCATGTGGCTGACGGAACTATCCTAGAGCAGAAATGGTAGGGACGGCGTTCAAGGTGAGACATGACAGAGAATGAAAAATTTACCGTTACGTCATTACATTCTCCAGAAAACTGTTGTTTCGCCGAGGACGGCGAAGAAATTAATACCCCACCAAAATTTATAACACCCGTGCAGGACCTCAGTTTTGCTCATTTTAAAAATCCTATTGTTCTATGACGTTCTCAATTCTCGTTGCCATCGTCGTCGTATGGCTGCTTAAACTTCCAAATGGTGTTAACAGTGAAAAATGCAAATTTGGCGGGAAACGATACTTTCGATGGTATTTAAGAGAAGGGTTCAAAGCACAGAAGCTATCGGCTTTGAGTGTATGAAAAAGATGGCGGAGTCAATTGATGTGATCACAGATTCCCAATGGATCACACGTCGGCATTTTTATCTGCTACTCAATAAAATTAAGGTTTGTTATATGTAGACTGGTTTGCGCATTTTGTAAGCTTGAAAGGTAGATACCATGCTAGTCATGCAAGGCAACGTTTGCATTCAGATGAAAAGGCGGGGTCCACATGAAGCAACAAAGAGCATTATATTCTACTGGGTTCCCCCTCCCCCCCCCCCCCCCCCCCCTTTTCCTTCCCCCAGGCCTGTTGACCTTGTCAGGCCTGGGGTTCGTTTCTCAAAACGTCTTAAGAGTTTTCGGGCCCGATAAGTATTTTGTCAAATCCGTTTTATACTATAACTGGTGGTAGGTTTTCGTTAAAACTAGCCTGATATATTATTGTAAAGTTGATGGTTCAGTTTTCCACAATTATTAAAAATCGAGTTTCCTGTTAATGCACATTGTGCACGAAAATAGTTTTTTTTTTTTTTGCCCCAAATTTTTTTTCGGAATTTCGAGAAGCGCATAACCTACCTCCCCCCACCCCACCCCACACCTGTACATAGTAGTTTTTACTCCTCAAATGGAAAGATAGTGAAAGATTTAACAAGGTTTCTTGTCCAAGGAATAAATACGACAGCAGAATGCAGTGGCAAAATTCAAGAAGTTCTTTTCGGAATTAGGAATCCTACGATTAGGTCAATTAAGCCACCATTGACGTCACAATTCTCTTGCTAGCTGAGGACGGCAGCAGTACATTGTCCAAACAGACGTCTTTTTGAAAACATTTCAGCCAGTGACACCTTTTCATTCAGCTTTATCACATTTTATTTCTCATTATTCTGCAAGCTACAACCTAGTACACCGTTTCATTAGAAAGAACTGTTTGATAACAACGAGCCGGTGAGCTTTATATTCAAACATACTTATCACCCATCTCAACCACATACTTAATTAAGACACATACCTTGCGTATTATGGAGGTCACATATTCGGTCCTTTTTAACTTTGAAGGCTGCCGAATAATTACAGAATAACACCACGGGATAAGGCAGATATGCAGCTTTTATTGTCCTTAATCAACTCTCAAAAATCCGTCTCTAACCTGAAGATGAAATTGGGACGATTTTTCAGACAGGAAGTATTTAAGTAATCAGCGTGACGCCAGCTCGCAACTTTCGCGTTGGCTGATTTCTGTCATCTCACTTGCAGGGTGCTAGGGAACTGCAAAATAAACTTAACTTACCTTTAAAAAGTAAGGTGAACATTTAAGGAAAAGTAATCCGTAAGCAAACGTACCTTTTTCTCGAACGATCAGTCACATGATCAGAAAATTTCATGGCGTGCAAATCACTCGCTGCTCTGTTTAGCATCATCAACATCATCATCATTATAATCATCACCATCATCTTTTGTACCGGATTGGAATGTCTTTCCTGATGGTTAAGCTGGAAAGGCAAACTAAAAGCTGCGAAGATCAATATGCAACGTTTCATCGGAAAAACTGATGTTTTCAAGGGGATTACATCAGATGATAACCATCAAAGCATCAGCAAAAATATTTTGCTAGGAAAAAATCGGTGAAAAGAAAGCAAATTGAACAGTGAAAAGAGAAAGCAAGCTCTTCCATACCATCAATTCTCTTCTTCCTGCGATCAGGCCGAATCAGTTCGTTTAAGTTTAGCCCCAGTGCTTTTCACTCAAGTCCTCGCGTCTTTCTAGGGTGTGCTTCACCAAGCGAAAAGACCGCGTATTATATAACTTTGTCTCCGAGGCCATCATTTTGGTTATACACAGTTTAATTTGGAATTTGTCATGATGGAGGCATCATCATCATTAATAATTCTATTACATGTAGTGAGGGAAATGAGATAAGGCATTTTGTCCTAAATACGAGGGGGAGTTTTTACTGGAGTAAAATTGCATCAAGTTACGGATATCGCATTCGAGATAAGAAGTTAAGGCAAAGTCGGCTAAGCTTATTAGAACAAAACAAATATTATTTTTAGGGATGAAGTCAATGCCTTATTTACCTGCTTTTGGTCGCTTATCAGATCTTACTCTCGACTTTGAAAATGAGCCCAGAATTTTGAATAAAAGAGAGTTATTTGCAACTGCTGTTGTATCGTTCTTTATTAGTGGCTCTCAGAACGAGAACCTTTAAAAATTCAAAAATGCTAAAATATTGTCTCCTCTGCCCAGATCGTTTTATTTAATTTGCAGAAAGTTTTAGGAAAGGGAATCTTATTCCTCCAATTTACAAGCTGTTGTTGGCTTTACGAAACTCTGGCTGACTTTTTTTTAACGACATATTTTCCCCTCCGAGAACGAGTGCATTGGAAATTTCCAGTGTATTTTGTCCGCGAGCACTTTTGCGTCGACTTTGAACATGATTGAATTTACTTTGAGTTCTGTTTTGTTGTAGTTCTGGTGATTAATTGGCTCCAGCTATTGTGAGAGGTTATAATCCCCTATGTTGTTTACAAAACTTTGCCAGCTAAGTCAAAATATCGCACTTGATTTGGGGGAAAATAAATTGACTTTATAGCGAATTAACAGGGTATGTTACGATGGCCCATAGATGCCGCTACCGAAGTATGCAGCTTTTGATAGATTTTCAGAAAATTTGGCCTACAGATTCCTGCCGAGTGAATCAGGGAATTTTGCAATTCAAAATATTTTTAGCATGGCGACCCCTCTAGAAGTTTCCTTTCTTCTTTCACCTCAAGCAGACTGAATTGAACGGCGACGTCGCTGCTGTATTTTGATTGAGGAAAACGAAGAAAGAAAATCTTGCAGGGGACCAGGGTATGTCGCAGTTGTATCAAGGAGAGGTAGAAGAATTTACTGAGAAAATTTTCACTTAAACTCTGGGAGATTGGGTGTTAACTGATGAAGGCAGTGTACACTTCGAATTCTTTCTTTAAATATTTGTTCAAAAGGTCGTAGGCGCCTAAGATACTTCGCTTTGATGTGGTGAAAAACGAATTTTTTTGTGCGTTATGTCACTCGAACTTACGGCAAGGGTATAAGATAAAAATGTCATTTTGTACACTTCAAACCTTTTGGAACTAATATCAGCTCGCAAATTTGGCACTGAATAGGATAAACACAAGTATTGCAGAGTAGGACATGAGATTCCCTTTCGTCAAATTTTCGGCCATTTAGGTATTTGGCGTTTTGACAAAAACAAACAGACAAACAAATATTGAAGAATTCTAATTAAAAGCCGAAAACAGGGAGTACAGTGGAGACATTGGCATTGTTAAAATAATAGCACTGCAAGGGTTTTGTTCAAATTGCAGCACGATTCAGTTCTTCCATGTTTAACTGTGTGTTTAAACAGCGGATGAACCGAGCGGAAACTATCGCTATTAATAAGCAATTTAGGAGTGGTTTAAAAGTGGCTTAATAAATGGGCGCCTTGGGTTATGTCTGTTATGTAGAGAGACATTCTTGAGTGTTTTCTCAAGTGTAGCATGAAGTGTGGCTTTTAAAACCACTTGGGCAAAAATTTAAGGTTAAACAATTAGAATTCCATTGCCAGTAATCTTTCGCTTCGAGACTAAGCGAGGAAAAAAGCATCAATTACTAATGAACACAGAAAATGACAGCCAAGCAACGTAGACTGGTGACCGTCATATTTTGGTAATGAGCCATGCTTGTACTCCAAGCCTGTTTCGTTTGCGGCAACTTAATTGTTTGGGAGTTAAGGTCATACTAATTTAGCAGTTATTCTAATATTTAAAATTAAAGGGATTAAACCTGGTAGCAGTTCAGTGCCTATGGCCGGAAGAGAAAAAGCGGACAGGGACTAAATTAAACCAATTAAGGCACGTTTCTGTGCTTACCACAATAGTTCCACTTTTAAAGATCCTGACCGTCCAAAACTTAATCGAGAAGCGGATATTTAATATTGGTCGCCAATCACTAGGAAGCTACAGTTTAGTGTATACCACACAGCTTGCTTAAATTCTATTTAGGAACGTGAGCGTTTGTTGACATGCGGTGACTGATAAAATATTATTGCACGCAAAGCCGCTAATCCTCAAAGAAAAACACGGTGTTTGTATTTATAGACTACACACGATTTTTTCGGCCTAACCACTAATGCGGTTAGATAATTAAGTTCTGTTCAGAAAGCCGCAAACCCAGAGGGACGGCTACTATTAGAGTTATCTTCATAGAGTTATAGCGTGGAGTTAGAGTTGCAAAATCCTGAATTCAAGATTTTGTACTGCCAAAATCCTGAATTCAAGATTTTGGACGTACAAAATCCTGAATTCAAGATTTTGTACTGCCAAAATCCTGAATTCAAGATTTTGGACGTACAAAATCCTGAATTCAAGATTTTGTACTGCCAAAATCCTGAATTCAAGATTTTGTACTGCCAAAATCCTGAATTCAAGATTTTGTACTGCCAAAATCCTGAATTCAAGATTTTGTACTGCCAAAATCCTGAATTCAAGATTTTGGCCGTCCAAAATCTTGAATTCAGGATTTTGGCAGTCGTTAACTCTAACTCTAAGTCATAACTCTACTGAAATAACTCTATTGCTAGTCGACCTCCAAACGAAGGTTACAATGACTTTTCAACAGTTTTTGTTTTTTTCGCCAGAGTTTGTTTTGATGTGACGGCCGGGTATTTTGCCTAATGGTGGGCCGCTCATCGCAGGAAATTTTGAAAAGAACCTCTAAAGGTGGGCTTGGTCTGGATTAATTTTCACTACACGAGGGTATAAATTCGTTTGGTAAGAGCTATCTTACTTCCGGCTTAATAGCACTGGGACAGCACTAACGGTGGTCATTAGCATTCCAAAGCATGAATTTTAACCGCTGAAGGACAACTCTAGCCTGCGTATACTAGCCGCCTATCGTCTCTCCTTGCGTGCGAATGCCCCTAGCGGATTGTACAGTCCCTGGAAGGAGCTTGGGCACCGATCGGCAGGAAGCCCTTCTAAGTCAAGATGTATCCTATGAATTTTCCGGATAACAATAGCTATTGCTGGACTAACAATACTGGCTATTATCAAGAAAAAGGACTTAGGATACATCCCTAATAAAGAATGGCTTTCCGAATTTGGCCAGCTGGTGTTGGTAGTGCGTTTATAACCATGCAACCCAGCTAATTTTTTAACACTTTTGAAGCAGATATTTGTAGTACGCAGGTACAAACTAGCCAATGAATATCTCTAAAAGAAAAAGAGGAAAGATTTCTGCACTGTCCCATACGATAATTATGTATACATTTTGCGATTCAAACTCTATCATGATTTTACGCTTGTCATCTTTAAAAGAGGGTTAGTATGAATCTGTTGTATGTATAACACATATATGGGTCGTTGCGGAAATCTTTCCGAAAACAACAAGTATATCTCCTTACTTAAAAACGTAAGGAAATATACTTCGGAATAGTTTAGATGACAGTCGATGAAATGTCCGTGAGAAAACTCGCAACTCAGACTGTAACATTTCAGCACCAGTGAGTACGAAACCGGGCGTGACAGGATCTCATGACCTGGGCGTGATTAAGGGCGGACAAATTGAATGCTCGCCTCTCGGTAAAAATTCCCCCTAAGGGCAAACACAAAAACTTTTATTAACGATGCATCTTGCTTGAAATTCATTCATGATATTACCTGAGAAAAGAACCTTGTCATTTATTTTGTTTTAATAAATTTTGAAAACTGTTGTTCCGAAAAACAAACAAACAAACAAAACAAAACAAACAGGATGCCTGCCGGCAAACGAATATTTCCTGTTTTTGGTGGAGGAATCTTCTACGGATCACAACATTTCTGCACGTCCCATACATGAACAAGCAAATATCATGCACATGCCACAGAACAATTACTCTACTTGTTCATATACGAATATGAGTAGACGTAAAAAAATTTCTAGTTATGGAAAACTTGCAGTACCCTCTGTTTAATTAAAACTGTGCAAGGAAGAAAAGAAGAAAATTTTTAAGCGTGCTACATCACTGACAATAAACTGAGGATCTTTTGTTGAATACAACTCCAAAACTGGTATTCGTAGTTTCTTTACCAGGCTAGAGTGCAAATGTAAGGGTAGTTTGGTAAATGTAGATTGTCCATTTCTCTTAACAAATCGGATTACGATGTTGCTTAGAAGTGTAATAGTTAAAAGATCGATATTACAGGACACGAAAACTCCAAACAATTTAGATTTTCAGTCAAACGGACAACGTTGGAATTTCTTAACAATTACCAAGTACCCTTGAACGAATTTGAAAAAAACAGTGCTGTTCTTTGAATTCTACAAGAGTTTAAAAGGGCATTGTCACGGACATCTTGCTGTATGTTCATCAAAAGTACTCAATTAAATATTTGACTACGAACCTCTTTTCTAACATGAAATGGCTCAGTCTTAGAGCACCAAAGATATGAAACGATTTCTCCGAGCAAGAATTATCACTTTTTAGCCATTATTCCGAGATACATAGGAGGAACTTGAAAATAAATGGCCAATTTTTTCAAGTTGCAACCCATTTCTATCCTAGCCATCCGCAGATAAAGATGAATGATACTAGTTTCTGTGATCTAGTAGGGTTATGTTAACAAAGCTGAACCATTATTTTGATGTTTCCATCCATACAAATATGTTTTTTGGCTATTGAAAGTGACACTAAAAGAAGGTGACACTGACCCTTTAAATTCTGATGACGGATCTAGAAGAAAACACTGATTAATTAAAAGAAAACTTAATTAAGAACGATTCAATAAGTTTTTTCCAGCTAATTCACGCTAATGGATTGACTGAACTTCTGGCAGAGACCTAATCCACTTTGTTGCCCACGCAGACCACCTTTTAAGATAACTGAACAAATAAAGCTGATTTGTTATCGCCGCCATTTTGTACGTCTTTCTGTCTTGGACAACAGCCCACAAAATGAATTGCGGCTTTTAGACAAATTTTGTGAATTGCCGCCGTAAAAACAAATTATAACAATCTCCCTAAGTTGCTTAAGGCTAAAGGGATAACAGATAACACACAATGTTAAGGACCTTATTTGCTGCGGTAGCATATGTTATGTCTCAAATTCTTCCAAATAGCCAAAAATCGAGAAAAATCTTCACTACTATTACCTCTCAAAGTCGTCAAAACAGCCTCAAATTCGTCAAAAGAGCCAAAAATATTGAAAAATAGTCATTCCTGTTATATCTCAAATTCCTCAAAACAGCCAAAAATGGAAAAAATCTTCACTCCTGTTATGTCTCAAATTCGTCAAAAGAGCCAAAAATCGAGAAAAATCTTCACTCCTGTTATGTCTCAAATTCTTCAAAATAGCCAAAAATCGAGAAAAACCTTCACTCCTTTTATGTCTCAAATTCTTAAAAATAACCAATTATTGAAAAAAAACTATTATTGCTGTAATGTCTCAAGTTGTTAAAAACAGTAAAAAGTCGAGCAAAAAGCTAGCTCCTGTTATCTCTTAATTTTATGAAAACAGCCAAAATTGGAAAAAATCTTCACTCCTGTTATGTCACAAATTCGTCAAATGAGCCAAAAATCCAGAAAAATCTTCACTCCTTTTATGTCTCAAATTCTTAAAAATAACCAATTATTTAGAAAAACGGTTGTTACTGTTATGTCTAAAGTTGTTAAAAATAGTCATAAAAAAGTCGAGAAAAAAGCCAAAAATCGTAAAAACTCTTCACTACTTTTAGGCCTCAAGCTCGTCAAAATAGCCAAAAGCTGGTCTTCAAATCGCGAAAAAAGCCAAAACCCAAGCAATAAACTTATTCCTTTCTTCTCTCAAATTCGAGAAAAAAAAAACTAAAACTCGAGCAACAAGTTTGTTGCTTTCTGGTCTGAAATTCGTGAATGAAAAGGAAATATTTCATTTGGTAACAGATTTCTCGCGAGGAAACGAAAACGAAAAAGCTTTGAAAAGCAACAGCCGGCTTCGCATGTGTTGTGTTGTCTTTTCTTGCGTTGCAAGAAAATATAATATATATATTGTATTTGTCTGGTGTTGTGTTGTGTAGGTATGTTTTCTTTGTTTTGTGCTTGTGGCTTTGTGTTTAGTAGGTTTCTATTGTTTAATTGTGCTTGTCTGGTTTCATCCGATTGTGTTGTCCTTGTCTAGTGTTCTGTTGTGTTATGTTTATTTTATTATGTGAAGGATGATTGGATGGAAAGGTAATTGGATTCCGTAGTAAATTGTAGTGTGTTAGGGAAATCAATGGGTCAATGAATAACAAAAGAGGAGGGTTCATTCTGTATACTGTCCGTTAGGTTTACTGATTCCGCCCAAACCATCCGGGTGGTGTCGCACTTATATAGGCAAATAACAATAGCTTGATGGCAAACCAACCAGAAGCGAATGGCGTCATCACGTATTAACCAACTGAATAAAAGGAATAGAATAATCAACGCAAAGAACTGGAAATAATTAAAATGGATTAACATAAGTGACTAAACAGTTAGAAAGAGAACGTAGACAGAACAGCAAAAATGTCGTAAATATTCGCGTTTGGTAAACTCTGCCGCAAGATAAGAATAGAAGAGATTCGCGTGAGATATTTATGGCATAAAGTTTTTAAGTTCGATTCCCTCACGAAGCTTAAAGGTTCGTATGCTGATGATTCCTTTAACTCTATACAATTTAACTGTTACTGGCAAGAACGCGACAATTCCTTGTCTCACTTTCGTTACGCTGGCAAGTCGCCCGAAGACATCGTAGCGAAAGAAGCGGTTCATTCATGTCCCTTGTCATGTCCTTGTCAAATTGTCGACGGGTATTGTGTAGAATGTATTGGTGGCTTTGCCATCCAAATGAATCGAACGTTTCCAGGCTCTCATTGAGGACGTCCACCCCGTCTTGGGCTATATATATATGAAAAGGGAGAATTTTTCTCCTTTTAAGCAAGTACGCGAATGGTCAACCCGCACTAAAACTAAGAAAAACTCTCTATATATGCATGATATTTCGTACGTTTATGAAGATGTGACTCGTTTTAGGCAACACTTGTTATTAACCCAGAATGGAATGACCTTTGGTAAATGCACTTCGTAATTTTGATACAACTAATATAAGCTAAAATGTTTGTATATAAGCTATATTTATTAGCAACAAAGGTTTCAAAAAGGTCAAGAATGACTATTCATAGTCTTTAAGCCAATTCTGCACATTGCACACGTTTCCTTAAAAATATAACATCCATAAATAGATTTACGTGTAGGGGGGATTGCAACCCTCAGGTGTCCAAGATCGAGGGTCTGTTTCACAAGAAAATTCCTCCGCGAAATCTGCAGAGATTTTCGGGAAAATGTCTCCCGCTGTTCCCCGCGTTCCTCTTTATTTCACTCTCTCCAGTCCCTTATTTGTGTCCTCTCGACACCCGCTCTCCTCATTAGGGAGTTTAAGAAACGAGGAAGGCAACGGTAACGAGAACGTCATTTAAAAATATAACTTCTCGTTTTTTTAACTCTTTCACAATCATTAAAATTTGTTTAACTTGGAAAATGCTGGTGAACTCTCCAGGAACTAAATTAGTATGAACGACGTCAAAGTAAGGAAAAATAAAGAAGATTTTACTTCATACGCTCCCGTTCTCGAGAAAACCTAAAAATTAATTTGGTCATTTCACGTTGTTGTTTTGCAGAGGACGGTAAAGAAATGTACCAAAATGTAAAACGCACGTGCAAAGCGATTGTTTTTGCTCATTAAGCCCGTTGTTTTGTGGCGTTCTCGGTGCCAGCGCCGTGTTCGTTTATTATTTCACCCTCTCCAGTCCCTGGCTCGAGGCAAGGCTAAAACAACTGGAGGGGGGCGAGCAAATTGACAAAACTATTCTCCTCAAGCCGTTACTCAAAAAACAGATGCAACGAGAACGTCCAAAAAACAGTAGATTTATTAAGCAAAACAATAACTTTGCACCTGCATCACACGTTTTAGTACAATTCTTTGCCGTCACTGTACGCGGACTACCACGTGAAATTTCCTAATTTCACGTTTGAAGAAAGACGTAAACAAACGGCGACAAGTTTTTCTCTCTTTTTAAACTTGCGACTGGAGAGTAAGAATTCGACTGCAGGAGAATTCACCTACAATTCAAAAATTTTGCCAGTTGGAATTATCACGATAGTTTAAAAAAAAATCGAGAAAAATCTTCACTCCTGTTATGTCTCAAATTCTTCAAAATAGCCAAAAATCTAGAAAAATTTTCACTCCTGTTATGTCCCAAATTCCTCAAAATAGCCAAAAATCGAGAAACACATTCACTCCTTTCTTGTCTCAAATTCTTAATGATAACCAATTATTGAGAAAAACTATTATTACTGTTATGTCTCAAGTTGTTAAAATAGTAAAAAGTGGAGCAAAAAGCTAGCTCCTGTTATCTCTTAATTTTACAAAAACAGCCAAAAATGGAAAAAATCTTCACTCCTGTTATGTCTCAAATTCTTCGAAATAGCCAAAACATGAATTCATTTTACAGATAATGTTTACTCTACCGTCACCGTCGTCTTATCTTTAAATCCCCATTAACAAATACAAATAGGTCATAAGGCCTACAAGGATTCATGTTAGATAGACATACTATTGTTCACAATGCCATAGTTTGCGTTTACTTCGTTGAAAAACACACCTTTAAGGGGATATCGTTCGTTGAAAATGTACCAAAAAACTGCTTCCTGATTGCTTTTTCTCCGGCAAAGTTGTTGATTCACAAGGTACGAGTGCCTTTGTTGCTGTTAAAAAAAACCCAGCCGTTAGCGGAGGAAACTTACAGGTAATAAACCGGCAGATTATTAAAGATTGTGAAAAGGTACTTGCAGCGTAAGAATTCAAGACAAATTGTGCACATTAATTTGTTTTAATTATATATTTTTGGCACATTGTTTTTTTTAACTACCAAAAATTCTTGGGAGGGGGATCAAGTCCCCCCTGTCCCTGCCCCTGCTAGGGGCCTGATTACCGAAGTATCTACAAGACCTTTTCAAACTTCAAGGAGAAGGAGAAAAACAATATAATCTAAGGCACTCTAATTTTATCATGCCACGCTTTAACACTATAAAGTATGGGAATGATTCTCTGACATATTTAGAACCTTTTTGCGGTCCAAGTTGACAAAGAAGGAACCGCCGTAGTATGAACAGTCTGAATGCTTTTAAACGTTGGATAAGGAAAAGAGGCTTATCAGATGATATATATATCTATCTTGATACATATCTATCTAACGTCACGTAAGGAACTGGAACACGAAAAATGCCTCCTGTTCCTTATTTACAGTGAAAATCACCAATCGTTCGATTTCATTTGTATCAACATGTATTAGATATCGAAGAACGACCTTTTGGATTTAAAGAAGTCACTGAAACAGAAACTCGGAATTACTGTGAACAAAATTAGTCAAATGATTTAGTATTCGGCAATTGTGGAAATGGCATGTGATTAGTTTTCAAAGAATTTTAAGTTGGCCGTGCCTGACTGATATCCGAGTCCTTGATACCGCAAATCTTGAAACAGCGGTAACCAAAATAAACAAGATGGCGGCTTTCGAAATGGGAAGTTTCAAGAGCAGGAGACAGAAAGAGTCTTCCTCGGTGTGTTTCATTCTTCTCAGGCGAAAGTTATAGATACTTTGATCGTTAATAATGCTATTTTTTTGTTTTCTTTAGTCAAAGGTGCTTTTGTCGGTCATAACTACGTTATTAAGTAGGTAAGTGAGCAAGAATTTGCCAGTGATCAGTGATGGGAGGGTTGTGTTTGAGTACAACATTTTATTGTTTTGTGTAAGTGAAGAGAAAAGGTGTTTGTCACTAAAATGTTTAGTTATACAGTCTGTACCTGTTTTTAGATGTAATCAGAAAGTAAGGACTCACCTTAGCTCAAAATAATGTTTAGGTATAAAATAACTAGAATATATAAGGAAATGAAGATTTTTCAGTCGGGGTGAGAATTATACCTTTTAATTACTTTGTCTTTTCAGTGATAATGTAGAGAGGAGAGAAATTGAAAAAGAAAGGCTACAGCATGAGTTTAGAGAATGTGATGACAAGCTAAACAGACAGGTTGAAGGTGAGATTCAGAATACAATTTAATCAGTATACATACAGGCGACTATGCATTGTTTTACAGATGATGAAAGAACTTCTTTAGTGCACTTGATTTCAAATAGAAGTGAAAACTCTGTTAGTAGCCATGTTCAATGGCAGTTTTTTTCTATTGCAGGACATGGTTTGAAATGTTTCTTACCTTGTCTACTTTACCCCCACTTCCACCCCCCCCCCCCCACCCCTTTATCATATCAATGTGGTGTGAATTTCAGGATTACAAAATAATGTTCATGTTTCCAGCAAGATCACTTTTTACAGGAAAAACGCTATTTTTTTCCTGTCAACCATTTTTAAAATAACATTACTATTTGTAATGTTCAAGTGTGATATTGTTACCATTGAATTGTTCTGGCAATTGCCAAATTCATTTTGTCCTCTCAACTAAGGCTTGTTAGGGCCGCTACCAATAACACATGCCCCACTGCCTACAAAGGAGTTAAAGTTTTATTAAAGTTTTATTAAAGTTTTAATGGTTGTTTAAACGGAGGTCAATCAAAGAAAAGCGTTAAAATTATTTGGAATTATGACAAGATTTTGGGGTAACAAAGCCAAGACAGGAGATCTATAGGGTGTGTGTTATTGGTAATTTTTTGATTTGTTACTCAAGACCTGTGAGTGTATGTTCAAACAGATTCTATACTAATAGTAAATAATGTTTCAGCTCACCAAGATCACTTGAAATCAAGCATTCAAACCTTTACTGGAATCTCCACAAGAATAGCAGGTTTCTAAAAATAATAATTATTATTCATCTCTCTTTTCTTGTCATTTCACATGTGTTATGAGAAATATACTTAAAACTGTTTATACTGTATTCCATATTTATAGCTTCTCTTGCAAAGGTAGAGGCTTTGAGAAAAAACTTGTCAACATGCAAGTCATTGTTACACTGCAAGAGAGAGGAGCTGAAGAAATATTGGATGGATGGTTTGGAGTACAATGAGGTCCTCAATCTCTTGGATAGAATGTAAGGAATACCTTAATAATTTGTATGGCTTATCGATTAAGGGGAACCTCCACTCTTACAGCACACCCATTCTCATCATCCCTGGTTCAAAGACTGTAATCATCTCCTGCCATTTTTTACTTGATCTTTTGCTACCTTCCCAGCTTTGCCCCACACGAGGCCACATCTCTCTCAGTTCAGATATTCCACAGTCCTCTGCCATGTTGTTCTTGTCCCCCCCCCCCCCCCCCCTACCCAGCTTTCTTTTCCCTAGCGGTGTCCACCTTAGGGTTTTATCTGGTATATATCCCCAAGGGTATGTATCCACTCTTATGTACAACCAACTGACGTTGAATTGTGGAAATAGTGTTTAAATTTCAAAGCTTAGTTTAAAAGGCGGAGATAGCATTTTAATCAATGTTTAAAAACTTGGTTATGGTTATTACCCGTTTTCACATCTAGATTTCTTCCATGCCATCATATCAGATTTCATGTTGCTATACAGCTGCCATTTTTGTCAGGAAGCAGAAGTTCTTTTGTGTGGAATAATTAGTGGGGAAATGTTTTTATTGTTGGCTGAGCTCGCGAAAGTGACAAGAAATGAAGTTCTCACACACTGAATGGGGGAGCTGGGTACGAGCCAGGATATCAGATGTCACATTCGGTCATGTGATTCAGTTTTTGTTTTCTTGCCATATGAAGCAACAGCTTTTCCACCCTCCCAGCCCCATGCCAGTCTGTCAGTGAGTCTGTTATCTTTGTGGAGTTGTCAAGTTGTCAGTAAATGCTGTTGTATTCTTGTGTGGCAGACAAATGGCATTCAGTGTGTGAGAACCGTATGACACCATGGGATCCAAAATGTTGGTGCACAGAAATTTAAAAGCAAACTAAGGATAGAATGTAGGCAATAATAAATCCAATTTTTAGAACACTAAAAAGTTAACTGTACTTTTAAATTAACTAAACTGTGAAATTTAGATGCTATTTCCAAGAATTTATCATCAATTTGTTTTAAGTATACAAGACTTTTTTCCTTAACTTTTCTTAGAGACCAAGTGAAGAATGTTCCTGAACAGATAGAGAAGTACAAGAAGAGGAAGTATTATCTTCATGCTACAGAACTTCTTGTCTCCACAGGTGTGCTGCTGTTACGTGACTTTTTGCAATAAATTTCTTTATACATTCAGTGCATTAATCATCATCATAATCATCATTATCATCATTTATTTATTTATTCATTAATTTTATACATGTGACATGTAAGAGCTAATAGCTCATTCATAATGCATGCATGTCAAATAAGTAAAACAACAGTAATAATTAATACTATTGATCAAAGTAATATACATTTAAGGTAAAGCAGTTTGCCAGGCAAAAAAAATTACAAAATAACTTACTTATTTTATACTAAAAAACATGATCAAACAATGCTTTCTTAAAACGTGATGTAGATGTAATTTCTCTTAACATGAGTGGCAAACTAATTATAATAATTTTATTAACTTTTTCCGATATCTATGATAATCGCTTATTAGTTGTAATTTTGTGACCTGTATGAAAATAATATGCCTTCAATTTATTTCTCTATAGTCTCCCTGCTTGAAGGAAGTTTGTCTGGTGTTGAGGCCCTGCGACATCTAAGGCTTGATTTACAGGCTAGGAAGAAGGTACATATCCAGTGATTTAACTTTAAATTCTGCCAAGATACCCAGCTCATTGTTTTCACTGTCATGATCATTTTTCCTGTTAAAAAATTTATACTCAAACATTTGCTCATTAACTGGAGGTCATGTTGAAATAATAAGAAACATCTAACCAAATTAAAAAAGAAAAAAAAATTACTTACCTGGACTTCAACATAGGCCTGTTATGCTCCCAGCCCCTCAATAGTTGATTTTCCTTGTTTCATTTAATTTTTCAGGTGGAACACGAAATACTAATAAAAAATCTAAATGCTCATCTATACTTGAAGTCAGAGAAGAGTAGACAAAAGAGAACCAAACTAGCACAGTATATGGCAGATGATGCTTCATTAGGAGGGAAAGGTTTGGCATTGGTTCATTTTTGCTTTCACACAGAAGTAATTTGTACATTTATGTTATTATTTGGTGAGGTTATAGCAGTGTAGTGCTCAGTGCATCAGATTTGTTGAAGGTCAGCTGTAATGTCAAACACACACAACTTAACGAAAGTGTGCTCTTGCTATTTTGTTACTCTCCACCCAAGAGGGTAAACAGGCACACTGGAGAACTGTTAGGCAAGCCTTGGGTGTCAAAATGCTACAGTAGACTATCAACCCATCCTGATGGAACTCAGTAATTACCGTTATTTGTTACCTCCTGATTCCTGAGGTTTCAGAAGGTGCCAACTGGAGAAAGACCATCTGTTACTTTCCTCGTCCTTACCACTGCCCATGCCACACATTTTCAATCAGTTTAATGTTTTCTTATACCTTAGACTATCAATCAAATTTGATTCGTTCACACAACTCACAGTTTAATCAAACTTTCACTTACATTTATTAAGTCTTTAAAAAGTGACAGACTGAGTATAACTAACTGAACCAAACAAACGAGTTATGTAAACGAACAGAACCAGCTGAGTCAGCTGAGCCATTGAACTGAGCCAGCTGAACCAGTCAAACCAGCTGACTCAGCTGAACCGGCCGAACCAAACCAGCAGCTGAACTGGCTGAACCAGCCAAACCAGCTGGACTCCTTTGAACCCTTTTTTTGCATGGCCACTCCTTTGTAAAGTCTACCAGCCCAACCTGCCTCATAGAAAAATGGATAGTCATACTTACTTAATTTCCATAGCAATGAGTGACTAGTATCAGTTACTCTTCCTGTTTGCTTGTGTTCAATAGAGTCATCCTCCAGTGTTGGTTCAGCTAGTGGAAGCTTCAAGAAGTCCCACTCACGTACTGCTTCAAGTAAGTCACTTGCATTAATTAATTGTCCTGCGACTTGGGTGTTGGATGGGGATGTGTGTGTCCTGAAGAGCTTGAAGCCCTAGCTTTATTTCAAACAAAGTTTATGTGAATTTTTCTTCTCTTCTGCCGTCAGTGATCATGTACATGTAATTAATGTATATTGTTTTCAGGATCACTGATGATGGAACAGACTTCTTCAGCGGACATGAGTTCTTCAAGTGAGGTATATTCCTTTGAATAGAGAATTGTTATTTTTAATTTCAGTTCTACCAGAATTGCTCCCTCGGTAGACGTTTATGAGTTTGTCAACAATAGGAGTAGTAGGCAGAAACTGCTACAAAGTCAGGAGAGGTCTTAAAAAAAATTAACATATGAACTGTTAAGCAACAAATCATCATGTGTGTACCATTAATGCTATTGTTTTGTATATTAGATTACAGAAGATCTGAATGCTGACCCTGAGGCAGACAGTGATCACTTCATGATTGTGATCATAGAATCACTTTCTCTGCTAGGCAAGATTCCAGAGGCTCTTGAGGTAAAGCATCTCTTATTCAGACTATGTAAGATTATGGGACAACATAAGAGAATGGGAAAGCCAGGAGATAGCACAAAATTATAAAAATTTAAAAAGGCAGTATGCTTTTCATGTGATGTTTTGGTCGCACACAGCTGCAACACTTTTGGGGTCAAAATAGTACTGTTTTGAATGTGAAATGACAGCTTCATGCAAGTTTTAACTTAAGAATCTGGTTTTTGTACATGATATACAACTGCGAAAAAAAAAAGAAGAAAAAATTTTTGTGTCATATACACTTTAAATAAGCTGGAACTCACAAGAGAATGGCATGTGTCAAGGAATGAACAATGTTTTTCAAAAGAAAAGCTAATAAGTGGTGGTAACCTGCAAGAAAGTGGTAGAACCCAGTGTGCTAGTATAGGTTGAAGGAAGGTGTGTCCTTGTAGTATATCATTTATTAATGTATTTATACCCTCTGCCAGCTAATTGCTATTTAATAATTTACATCTGTGTCAATTATTTTAGCCCTGTTGCTCTGTACATAATTTTTTCCCATTATTTTAATGATTTTATTACCAATGCATATAATATATTTTTTATTTAGAGTAAGAACAACAATTAACATGTAACTATGTTGCTTTGATTTGGCAGGCAATAAAGAAGAGAATGAAGATAGAGATGTCCCTGATTATCCACAGAGCCACCACTCTTGTTGCCAAAAAGTAGTTAAATCCATGTTTATTTTCACAATGTTAAAAATACAACCATAAATTTGTTCTGTAAATATTAATAACTTTAGGCAGTGTTGTTGATTAATCTATACATTTACCTGTAGAATCATTTTAAGCTATATTCACTCCAGACATTAATTTGCTCCTCTGTTCCAGTTACATTCGGAAATTGGGGGTAGTAGGTTATTTGGGGAGAATCTGTGAGAAAGAATAAATACACTTGTTGTTGGGAAAAGCCTTTGCTTGTCTTTAGAGTATAAGAAGGTGATAGAGATTAGAGAAAAACGAGTACAATGTTTTGTTTTATGCATGTGAAAGAAGCGCCATTTCTGTTGAAGTTGGTTTAGTGAAAGGGTGAATGGTTAAACCTCTCACCATCAGAGTCCAGAAAACTTGGAGAAAAAACTATTGAAAAAAGCATGAAAGCAAAACAAACCCACCCCCTATGAAAGGATGAGGGTGGAATATTCTCATCACTAAAACCACCCCTGCTCTCTTGTGCCAACCCTGCCAAAGCATGAATAAAAATTGCACATTTGAATTAAGTATTTGGTAAACTCCTGTTCTTTCCTTGCATTTATTTGTTTTTTGTTTCCTTCTTTTAGGGTTGGACAACCTGCAGAAACAATTCTTCAACAGGTAAAAGACTTGATCAATTGATTCAAACGGCTGCATCTGTCCACATGAAATTTAGAGCCCATAAAAGAGATCTAGTTACTCTTGAAAGTGGCGGCTTGGGGCATTTAACTGTTTATTAATTTTTATTGTTTGCTTGTTATTGATTTCAGAACCAACCTCATCATTTGATGGAACTGTTGGAAGTGGTGTTTGACTTGTTTAGAGGTGTTGCCCATGCACACGAGACAGTCCTCTCTGCAATTCACAGGGTCATTGTAAGTAGCAGATTCAATGTTGTTTTAAGTGTCTGATTAAAGAGAGCTTTGATGAAGTACATTTAAGTGACCCCCCATCTTAATTACCTTTAAAGCTACAATCCTGGCCAATTGAGTTGGGAACTCTTTTTTGCACTGATCATTTTGTCCTTGTACACATTGTGTTAAGAAGGTCACAAAATGCTTTTATTTTGGAGCCTCTGCAATGTTGAGACAGATTGCTTTTGCTCTCATTTCAATTAAACAGCAACACTTTTTTATTTCAATTGCAGAAATCATCAGATACCCAAATTGATTTAGAAGATACAGATATCTACACAATTGATGTTGTTTGGTCAGAGATCCAGTTTGCGGTAAGTCGAGGATATTCTAAGTACCTCTCTAGACTGCGAGCAGTCTCTCTTTTGCTCAAAAATCTATGGGGTAGAATACAAAAAAACAAGCAAGCATGATACACTGTATTCAAGGCATGAGTCGCGTGCTCAGTTTTTTTGTGTTCTTCCCCACAGATTTTCCAGCAAAAAAGAGACTGCTCGCAGTCTATTACTACCTCTCTAGATCAATGTTTTGCTTGTAGCTGTCTATAACAAAACTCTTGAATCTGACTGACTATCAGCTGCCCCAATTTGAGCATTACAGTGTAATGAACTCAACCGGGGCCACCCAACATTGATCAGCCAATCACAAGTCACGTTTACAACACAGGAGTCTGGCTTTGGTGGTTTGTAAACCAATCAAAAACAAGAACATTTCTTTAAATCGGTGGCCCCAGTTGAGTTCATTGTACTGTAATAAGGTTGTCTAACTGGACAGTGTTTCACCAATAGTGTGTGCTATTACCTTTGCTGTAATAGGACAGGTGCACTTCAACAACTAAAATTATTTGTTTTGAGTCAAAAATTGTCTTTTGCTTTCATTTTTGGAAAAAATGTTCTCCTATTTCTTTCTCAAATGTTGTTATACTATGAACAGGACTTTGTGTGCCAATTCAGTCTTTTATCACATTATTTTTTGTGACTTAATACTAAACAAATTAGTTTCCAGCTACCAGTCACTCAATTTTGTTAATCACTCGTTGTATGATTTCAGACCAAATTGGTTAAATATCAATATAATAATAAATAAATAAGATATTTTAACAGGGAGCCCACGTCACAAAATGTGGTTTTCAGTGAGGCCCTGCATAAATCTAACGTAAGAATACAAAAAAAATTACAAATATAGCTATCTAAAAAATAAAAAGTAAAAAGGATAAGATCGATAAAAAAGTCTACATGTTTCTAATAAGACGTCTAAAAACTAAAAAATTGGAAATGTTCCTAATGCCGTCTGGGAGAGCGTTCCAGTCATCTACCGCATGACAAATAAAACGATGCTGTCCCCATGAGCGCTTTGATTGTGGTTTACAGATGTTATTACTAAAACGAGTGTTATAATCATGGATGTCATTAAAATGATTAAAATTAAAATTCCAATCAATCAAACCATTCAAGGACTTAAAAACTAAATATCTGATGGCAACATTTATTTCAGATTCAAGTGTTACTTGGCGATTACTTGGATGTTCAAAACACTGCTACACAGCAAGGCCCTGTCACTTTCAGTGAGTCCTCAAGGTAATTTCCTCCCGTTCTTGGTGAACCAAGTCTAGCGGCACTCTAAGATTGCATTGCAGATGCCTGCAAGTCTGTATCTATGTACTGTGATCACTCAAATTATGCTGTGCTCCTCTCTTACCATTGGCTTACTTGTTAGTACATTCTCCTGCAGTTTCTCAGAACAGATTTAATCTTTACTTAAGGACAGTACTTCCAAATACATGAAATTTGTGAGCAGTTCTTAACTATATGGGAAAAGCAGATCTTAACAAGGGCTTTTGAAATTTGGGGTAACCGCTCATTTTTTGCACATAGTTAGCAACAATAATTTCTATAAACGTTAAAATACATAAAAGTGTATGGCATTTTTTCCAAACTGAATTTTAAGTATCACTGAAAAATGTGTGGTTACCCCCAATAAGCCCTTGGTAAAATCTTCTTTTCCAGCGTTCTCATAAACCATGCAAAAACACCTTTGAATAGCTAAGCATCCTCCTTATGAAATTTTTTGTTTGTTTGTTTGTTTCAGTGATGTAGCAGAGTTCTTTGCACTCAGAAGAAGGGGGCCACTAAAATCCGATCAAAGGGTAAGTCGCCTGTCATTTAATTTGTCTTTCTTAGCACGGTACAAATAAAAGTGAAAAATTAAATATGCATCAGACAGTGAAATCAAAGTAAGATGTCACACTTTGTAAAAAACCCTTTTGCTTTTTCAAAAATGTTTGGATTCATAATTTTCAAGTGAAATACTTCAGACGATTTCTTGAAACATTTTGGAGGGTTTTTTTAAGTAGTACCTGCACAAAATTGTCTTATAAAATGCAACGTGTTCACAATGTTCAATGTATTGAACAGAGTTCCATTTTAGACAGTCCATGCAGTTTGAACACAGGAAACTGCACAACGTACTTTGAGCAAAAACAGAACAAGAGACAGCATCAGCTGAAGGTTTGGAACTTGTTGACTTCAAGGACCCAGTCATTCAGTTTAATGAAGACAATAACCCAGTATCTTCAAATTGCTGTCTTTGCAAATTCATGAAGTAACAGTGTCAAACACATTCTAGGGCCTTGCTTGTCGAAAAATACTTAAAACTACAGTAATTTCCTTATTTACCTAAATAAAAGACGTTTGGGTGATAATATGTTCGGACTATGTGTTTGTTTGGATGGAAAAATGCTTGGACATCTTCTCCAAAACTTTTGTGGTTTTAGTAACTTGGGTGTACTGTAGCTGTATTTAGAAATCACCAAGATCTGGCATCTCCATTTTGCAGTGGTCTTTAAAATCCTGAAATTTGCTACATCAGTTTCTCAATCAGTTGGAAAAATTAGTCAGCCAATAATGCTGACCAAGGGTGTATTACTTTTCAGAGTGCATTGTATCGCTTTGAAGGTTCCTCATCTGCAATTAGTATGAATGCATACATCAGAGAAAGACGCCAAGAGTGCATGGCTGGGACAGCGGTATGCAATTTTATGTTTCAGTACATGGAGTAGTAACTTGTCATAAAACACTGAGGGAACGCAAGATATGTTCTGTCAACATGTTTTGCAATTTTTGCAGCGTCAGCTTGCTGTTTTTCGACGCAAAATGTTTCAAAATAACACATAAAGCTCAGACTACATTTTGAAATTGTTTCAGTACAATTAGTTCACCTTGATTTAATTTTGTTTGCAAGCTTTGAGAATTATGTAGAGAATAGTTTGACCCATTCAATACGGAGTATCATGATAGTAGAAGACCATTTCAGAACTGTATGGTGGAACTTTTTAATTCTGAGTTGTGATATTAAGATTTATACTAAAGGAAAAGTCATTCGTTTGCATAGGGATTATTTGCTGTAATGAAAAGTGTCAAAGTATATTATAAAAGTTGTAGTAAAATGAGGTTATCATCACAGCTTATTGCAAGTATAGTGTAGTCAGTGAAACATATGAAAAATTTGCTTTTGATTGTCACTCTCAATTCCTTAGAATGAAGATGACGATGACACATATGGTGAACCACTTCACAACACCAAGCCGCAGTTGTTGTGTAAACCAAACCCCAGGAACATTACAGGTGTTCATTAACATTCCTGCGGGTCACTGTATAATTCTCACCCTACTGGAAGGTTTTGTGCCAACCCAATTAAGTTTATACATCTTGTGTTCCCATATGTGTTCCCACTTTACACTTGAAAAAATGAATTCATTTTTTGGTTCCGGACAGTAAAATACACTCAGGATACTCATACTTTGGTAAAAAGAATGTTATGTATGGAAGTGATTAAAGAGTTCTATACAAAACTGCAGAACAACCTCACAGTACTACTGTTTCAAACCATACAAAATCCCGTTGTAACATTCCTTCAATCACGGCGACTAAGTTTAGATACAAAGACAGCTTCGTTTTAAAGTGCTTTCTACATTTCAACCACTTTAAAATCTTCACTAAAAATAGCTTATATTCATCATTGAACATTAACGGTTTTAGACAAGACACGTGTGGTTGTTCTTCGTTCTTCAACTCCGTATGGGAGGTAGGGGTGTTTAAGACTATTCAAAGCACATTGATCTATCTTTCCCAAATGTACGTATAGGCGTGGATTACAGTTCCTCTCAATTTTTTGCTAACAAAGTGCAAAGGACTGGTAATCATTAGTAGACCATCTCCATGATGGTGTCATTTAACGTACAACTACCAGAATTCATCTCGTTTTCCTTTTCAAATTTTTGTAATCCCAGTGGATAGCAAAGAACAATATCTCTAATTAGCATGCAAAAACAAAAACGTTGAAGGATTCTGGTAGTTGTAGGCAAGTGTCACCGTAGTGAAAATGTCCTGTTGACACTAGAAATGTGTAAAAGTAACTGGGCGATTTTGCTGAACAAAACAACAAAGATGATTCAGTGTCAAATGTATTATTGAGATTTTTGCAACTGGTATCATAGAAAGTTGTAATCGTTTGTTTTTATGTCATACAGTTGTGTTCATCCCTCTGATGTCCTTTGTAAGTGAAATTGAAGCGGCCATCAAAATGCAAGGAGAGTAAGTGTGACCTTTTTATTTATACCTTAACGCAATTTAACACAAAGTTTAATGGCAGAGAGTTAACAAGAAATGTTCAGGAGTCAGTAGATGGGGTGACCCTCAATCCTATCAGGATGATGTCTTGGTATTGTATCATATCATTATCGGAAAGATGGCTACCTTACCAAGCTTTTTGACGGAGGACTTTCGTGTTGCAGTATATGGAACACTGTTTAGCCAACCTTAACAGGAGGAGCTTAACTGGAATATGCCTCACAGTTCAATATTCTTCTTCACAGCTCTTTACAAACCTCAAGATAAGATGACATTTTCAATTGGGTGGATATCAATCCAGCAGCCAAATTTTCTATCAGATTCCTGTTAGTGACTGGGTTGTGGTTTGTCTGCAAGAAAATATTTCTCGCACCTGAAAACTTGCTGAAAGCACCATTTCTAATAAAGGGAATCTTCCATACATGTTACTTTTTTTTAACTTATGTGTTAAACTGTTTCTTTGCAGTTAAGCTCCCTCCCTAAGCCTGTGCTTTCCTTTTCAGAATGAGATGCACCTTGTACGGTTTCATAACCGATTATGTGAAAGACATTTTTGTGGAAGAAATCCTGTTTGATATTCGCGAAAAACTGAGGGAAGTAACCCAAGGTAAGGTGTGATTCAGCTACCAGTGTCAACATTTGGGAACAAAGCGAGACATTACAAAGAATTGGAAGCCTGGTTTTCACTAATGGCAGAGTTTTAAGCAGAAGCAGTAGGACAAAAGATGCTGATCCTTACCATCTCAATCCTGTTTCTTAATTTTGTATGAATTATTTTTTCTAGTTCTGCTTTGATGGAGCTTGCATTTCTATCTGTTGAAGCATCTAGAGGCATAGCAATCCATTGCATGTTATTCTCAGCATACAAGCTGATCTACCTCTGCCAAAGCCGCTATTTTATAGTCTTGAGCGAAGCTTTAAGTGCAGTGGTGCTATGCTATGGAATAACCTTCCCGATTTGACTAAAAGAGCGAAATCTCTACGGGAGTTAAAGAAAAGTGTCTTTTCTATGTCATACTTATTATTACACCCCATTTGGAAATTAGCATGTGTTTTAGTGGTTAGCGTAAACAAATAAAGATCGTAATATGTTATGTTAAGTTTGTGTACACTGTACACTGTATACTGTATTGAGTTCAACTGACAAATCAGGAAGTTCCAAATCGATATTGACCTCACTGTAAATTTTTTTTTGTTTTCGTTATCACAAGATCGAGAGACATTCAGAAGAACTACTGATGCCAACATTCTGAAGGTTTTAGGAGCAAGCAGGCCCCTGTTGCAGGTATGTCGTATGTTACGTAAAATTGACGTCTTTGTATCTAACAGTAGTGTTTCCGGACTAATTGTTAACAAGACCTAAGGCTTATGCATGTTTAAAGCTGTAAAGCACGCAACGTGGCTCTCAGCGCCTTTCCATCTTCCCCCTGTATTTAACTGACTGTAGTATGCCACCTGCTTCGTGTTGTTCCAAGTTGAAGGGTGTGCATAAGTCAGAAGTCACCGAGGCAATTTTGTTATTTACCAACTTACTACTTAGTTACTATCTCCTTTTAGAGCACAGCTACAGTGGAACAGCTCATGCAGGATCTGAAGAATCTGATGCACAGCTTACCCAACTACTCACCTCAATTCCTGGAAATGGTGTGCAAGATGCTGACTATTTTCAAGGACAGTTGCTATGATGCTTACAAAGGTGTGTAAGCCCCTGTCAATACTACTCACCCCCCCCCCCCGAATCACATTTACTGCCCCCAGAATTCCTTCACACTTCCCTTTGAGTACTCCAGACACCCCTGAATACTGTGCATTCCCCCTTAATACTATACGCTCCACCTTAACTACTAAACACTCCCGTGAATACTTTTTGTTCCCATGAAGTTCTGAATACTACTTACGCCCCGATGAATACTACTTAGCCCCCCACCTCCCGAATATAACTTTCATCCCCTGTTAGTGCTTTCTCCCCCTGATGGTGCCTACTCCCCTGCAGTCTATGAACTCTCCCTAAATACTACCTACTTCCCACTGAATACTACTTACCCCCTCCCCTCCCCCTGCCCTGCTAAAGCCCCCCTGATAATACTTTCTCCCCTGGATTCTATGCACTCCCTCTGAATACTACCTACTCCCTCTCAATTCTACCCTTCCCCATAACAGTACTACTCACATTTTCTGAGTTTTACTAACTTCGCGCTGGATACAAATCACCCTACAAAGTACCTGGATACAATTCCTCTTAATCCGTCTTTCGTACTGTCACTTTCTCCCCATGTCTTGCAAATCTGAAATGCCAAACAAACTTCAAAACATTGAATTACTATGTCCTCTTGTATTGTCTGTCATAATTGAAATTAAACAAAACCTTTTTTTTGCTTGGATTCTCGTCGTCTGTCAAGTTAAAAGCAAATCTTTTTTGGACTGATTTCAGCACTGCTGTGGTACACTGGAGAAGCTGACAAATCAACCCGTGTTTTCAGTGCTAATTGGGCCAAAGATGAGGACATTAGCCGCTGCCTTAGGTAATGCTACAAACTATATCTTGTAGTGAAATTCATTCAGTGGTAATTATTTGTTACTCAATATGTCCTTTTGCTAAGATTTAGCTCTAACATGCAGAGTGAGTATATGGCACATTGGATTTATTGAAGGCCTACACCTTTTCTTTTCATCAACATAACTTCATGTTGCATGGTTAAATTGTGTATACACTTGTATTGTGTAAAGTGGCCAATCAAACATTGTATATATAACGTCTTTTAAGTGATCACAATCCTGAAGCAGCCTCTTCTTTCTTGAAGTCCCAATTACATCAATTCTCTGTTGTTTCAATTCCTGGCAAGCATCCATCTTCTAACAGATACCACAGGTGTTCTCTAATTTATTCCCGACAAACAGTTCTCAATGCATCCTTTACGTCTTCTCTGCATTATTTTGCTTTATTTAACCCTTTCCCGACCAAGAGTGCCATATGGCACAAGACACAATTATGAGCTCAGTATTTGGTCAATTTGTGTGAAATTTGCACAACCAAAAGATCTTTGAAAGATCTATAAATTGAACGCATAAAATCATGCCCCCCTACTATATGAGACTTGATTTACCACCCCTCAAGCTTTTGGATTTTTTTTCCTTTGTACGTTAAGGGTCCAGTTGATATCTTACAACAAGCAATGCACTGAGAGCTGTACATTAAGCTATAGTTTAGGGGGATACCCAGTATGTACAACGAATAAGAAAATTTTCAATGTTTTTCTTCTTTCGTTTTGGACTTTTCTCACTCTAATATGTGACCTCCTCCATCTCTGTTGGTGTGAGTTATAGCACACCCCAGAAAATACCTTTTAAATGGTATATCACATGTGGTCTCCCAGTTCATAGTTGGCGATTTAGAAAAATTCGCCATTTCCCTTGGACGGGAAAGGGTTAACCAAAATTAAACATGTTTTTTTGCAGATCGCTGCCCAACTGGCCTGGCCTGCATCATCACCACACACATCGGCAAAGAAAAGTAAGTAATCAACAAAGATGTAATATAAGTTGGGAAACATAAAAGAGATTTTGGGTCAGCAAGTAATCAGGACTTCCAAGGAATGGACCCGTGGCCCGAAGTAACGAAATCTCCCACAGACTGAATTGTATATTTTGAGGTTGAACTGCAGGACAGAACGTTTAACGAAACCTCTTGGTAAGACATCGTGTCATTTTCATTCTCTTTCAATGTTTATTGGAGGTTCTTTCTGCAGGAAGATGAAGAGCAAGATCTGGAAGCAGTACGAAGACGAAACCAGAAGGTAATATTGAAGTTTGTCAAGATTTGTACTTGGGTTTTGTCCTACTTGTTACTGTGCGGTGCCATGTAGTGATGCGTTCATCTGGAAATTTATGACTTCCTCTTTCTCCCAATGCCACGAATTGACGAACCCAAACCTAGTGGACTCCAGATAATTTTTTTTTTCAGCGTTTTTTTTTTATTATTCACTAAGCTTCTGGAATATTATAATTTCGATTTGCATGATACTGATTAAAGTTTTATTTTGACTTCACTAACACGAGACATTGATTCAGTGTGAATAGTTTATTTAGGGGTGAGTCATGCAAAGGTTCAAGAGCTAAGAATTGTGCCACGCCAGGTACGAAAAACGACTAAAAAAAACACCCTTTAAAGGAGGCAAAAAAAAAATGGGAACGTACTTCCATCTAATGCAGTGGCACCGGGATACAAAAAATATGTGGTTGACAAAATTACACTAGAAAACCTTTATCTAAAACAAAACTTCAGCGAAAAAATAGCAAACAAGACGACTGAATAACAAGAATCTCCCACCAAACACCTAAATAGTCCCGATGTATGCCATGACAAAACACGACCCTTTACATCATGCCATCAGATTTCTCACTAATTCGTTCCCTTGTCACTCAGTCGTCATAAATCACATATACTGTGTAATTTCTTTATGTTTCCAGGAGACTGATATTCTGACCGATAACCTGGGTCAACACATTCTCAACGATTCAGAAGTGCTGTTTGAGACAAGGGACCTTCGAACACTGGCCAACCTTCAGGAGAGCATGGTTAGAAAGCGGCTACTGTCTCCTATAAAATTATCCCTAAAGCATTTTCCAAAACACTCTTTCAAAGTTACTTTCTGTTGGTGAGCATTGCAAAGGTCAACAAAACAAAGCCTTTTTTGACACTTCAACAGTAAATTTATTTACGTTTCTACATCAACCTCCACGATTGTGTTACCATTCCGATTGCTTTGACAGAGTAAAGCTGGTTTGATATTGCAGTTAGAGTAAGTCATCAGTTCACACCTTTGCGTAAGTCACCTTGCGTCAAACAAGTGCCGTTACAATGGTCACACAGGTGCTTTTTACAGACTTAGGCACCGTCCACACTAGTGCGTTTTCAAACGACTCCGTTTTCATGTCGGCGAAAACGTAACAAAATATTTTCATCCACACTAGCGTTTTCGTATCGTTTTGAACTGTCTACACTAAAAAGCTCGAAAACGATGAAAACGACTTGGGCCTGGGATTGCTCGGATTTGGACTGGAACCGAAGTCGTGTGACGTTATTTACGTCACCGTTGTCAAAAGTCGTTTTCTTAAGTCTCAACTTTTGAAACCGTTTTCGAAAGTCTCCGTTCTCATCAGCGTTTTCAATCGTTCTAGTGTGGACGAGAGGCGAAATCGTATCAAAAAGAATGCGTTTTCAAAACAAATCGCCTTCAGGTGAGCTATACTTTTTTTTCTGACAGGAATGGTTGGCAGGTCACATACGAGGTTTTACCACAAGCCTGACAGCACAGACCACATCTATAAGCCTTGTCAATCCAGAGTCACAGGAGAGAATCAAAGCGGTGAGATGTGGAAGTAATGCACTGAGATGAACTGGGTGTAGTTCATTTGTGGGTCGGACGTATAATATTTTAAACTATTAAAACCATATTACTACAAATT
This sequence comes from Pavona decussata, assembly GCF_977016875.1. NCBI lineage: Eukaryota > Metazoa > Cnidaria > Anthozoa > Scleractinia > Agariciidae > Pavona > Pavona decussata. The sequence continues at coordinate 704,799 of NW_028145650.1, forward strand.
CGTCTTACTGGCCACTTAAGAGTTATTTTATGGAGCATGGAGCAACACATTTAAGATTGCTGTTCCTCCATTGGAAGTAAAATTCGAAGCAAAACACGTTTCTCTTGATTGAATATTTTTTCTCACAACCAATTGTTAGACCTTAAGCTAGTGTCTTAATACTTCTTTCCTCTGGCTTACACGGACACATGAAGAAACACACTCGTAATATGTACAATGATGACCGCTATTTACTAATGGCGGGGTAAGGTTACTGTATCTTGACAAGTGTTTTTATCTTCTTTCACTGACATACTTGATCTACACAGCACATCACTTGATCACAAACTCGATCACATTAAGACACAAACACTTTGAACATCACCGCACGTATAAAGTGAGACTGGGTAATTTGTGCAACTCGCAACTCCACAACTCGCATTCTTCGTACACCCGTATAAATTAATATATAAATACAGTAGCTGACGTTTGTTTGTAAGCTTTCACTGTGGCTACCCACAGAAGAGTCATCTGAACAACTAACCAGGAAATTGTATACTAATGGCAGTCTACGGCTTCTTACAATTTAAACTGCCCGATTTGTTGCTCAGACGTAACTCAATTTCAAGCTGCAAAACAGCGTCTGCAGCCTCAATTTACATAGTTTATTTATGGTAATGAATTATGATAATTTTTTAAAATTTATGATAACGTGGATCATATATGATAATATATTTTTATTTTAAATTTATAATAAGCTATCAAAAATGCAGTATAAATTTTCATCGTTTGTGATAAGTTTGTGGACACTTTTTGTACACCCACAACTTACAGCAAGCAGATAAAGGTACAAGTTCCGTTGATTTGTAATAGGAAATTCTAAATTTGCGCGCACGTTTTGTAAACCCACATTTTTTGAAACTTCAAAAACAAAAAAAGACTTCATTGCACTAAAACGCTGATGCTGTTAACATCTTCAAGAAACTAATGCTTTGAAGGACTCCGTTAGCGAAAGGTTTTCGTTAAATAAATAAACCATTATTACGCGGGATGCCCTGAGGGGGCATACCGTGTCTAAAAACGGGACGATTTCTTTTTCTTCGTCGTAGCTTCAAATCGGTACATTAATTTATTCATTAAACTCACCCCTCTCCTACTCGGGGTGTATTGTTCTGATTGTCTTCAACAGAAGCAGGCCAATCAAAATCCATTCTTGTCGCTTACATCGCGAGGGAGGGGACCCACTCACCCCTACCTGTGTGACGTCAACGCATCATTTGATCTATTTATTAAAAACGTATTAAATTTGCGGCCATAATGTTTATAACATGTTCTGGACTCAAGTGTGCCGTTTTCAAACGGAAATTTCACCATTTTGAAGCGGCAAATCGAAAGAATAACTTCTAAGAAGCACTCGACATTTGAAACGGTAGAAATTGGTGAGTTCATGGCGAAGGAATCGTGCTTTGCTTGACAGTCCTTGACCACGACGCGAGACTAAAAAGAGGTCATTGAGAGGCTTACGTTATCGTAATGGAATTCCACACATTTCCGGTGAAAGTCTGAGTCGCGTAACACAAGGAAAACAACGTAACGCGATCGTCGTGACTCAAACTATTCCATTAGCAAGGATAGTTTTATCAATCGGCGAAGCGTACAGTTGGAAAAAATGAATCAGCCCCAGCATCACGCGTAATGCCAGTAAAGCAGGCATCTTGTTTTCCCTAAAATAACGTGATATTAAACTTGTAACAGAGAGAAGTGTACGCTGGCTATGGATATACCTACGTTCGCGGTAGAAACTGGGTAAGTAATTTGAACGCATGCAAAATTATTTTGAAGAAGTGAAATAATTTTCCGTGATAGAGGAATAAGGCATAAGGCATCTTTTTGTTGGTTTTCCAAATGTTGCAGCCAATGAACGAACTCACAATTGCTCGTGCAATTTGCCGGCACGTGAATATTATGACTTCTCTGTGATCTTTTTGTAACAGACCATTTAATTTCTGAGGGGGTTGGGGGAGGGGGGAAGGGTGGCTAAATACCAAAACCAATTCCTGCACGTGAAAGCTGCAAAACACAAATCGTGCACACCTACCCAAGGAAAAAAATTGGAGCAAGCTGTACTGTATATTCCCTGAAATCCCTGAAAGCAAATAAAAAAATAAAAAATAAAATAAATAATTAAAATGCTGAGTATGAAATTAAAAAGCAACTTCTTGTCCATCAAAATTGGCCAGTCCCCATCCCCCCTCCGCTCAAAAATAAATGGCACAATCGTCACTTGGACTTTATTACTTAATGACGGGAAAACCAACATAAACACGTGAAAAAGTAAACGATATTTGTAACAGCAAGAAATGCTCACGTTGTATGGTAAATTTCTACATTTCCAAACTTCAAGAAAGACATATTAAGATCTAGTAAAATTTCTCTTAGCGACCAATATCAATTAATTCGCTGTTTTGAAGGATTTCCAATGAAGCGTTGCAGATTTTTTAACGCTTAAGAATCTGGAGTTATTTTTTCTGCATAACTTAATCGATTGATGAACCCCTTACACTGTGACTACGCCAATACATCATGACCATCATCATCATCCTCTTCATTATCATCATCACGACCATTTCATTTTGCACTATATGTGATATGTATAAAGAGCGCATAATGCCGTCCTTTCCAGAGTATCCGCTCCTCAGGAATCTTTTCCATTTCACTCCTTGCGAAGGACATACAAAGTGGTGAAACAATTCATGAACAACAAATGACTTTCGTGGATATTGTCTGGTTTGTTTTGTATTTTTAGCTAAACCAAATCATCACATCACAAGATACTCATCGCGTCAAATGAGAACGAGTATCATTCTATCTTGTAAAGATTTAAATACTTTTATTGTTTTTTACTATTCATTTTACAGCAAGAAATTCCTCCAGTCTCTGAAGAAATCCTCCAGTGAGTAGTAGTTTACGAATGGCTGTCCAAAACAGTTATTCATTCCTTGCTTTTATGTTTGGTAATCTCTGTGACTACAGTCAACTCTCTTTATTGCGGACACCCTCGGGACTGCGAGTTAGTGTCCTTAATAGCGAGAGTCCGTAATAGTGGAAATTTATTTCAATCAAACGCCTGTACTCTATTTTTGCTTTGGATTTAGCTGCTGTCCGCATTATCGGGTGTTCGCAGTAGCAAGGTGTCTGCAAGTAGAGAGTTGACTGTAACTGGCAACCAGAACAGTCCGGAGCTGTTCCAAAAATAGCTGTGACTTGATTTATGTACATTTTCCCGCCTCTGACACCAGTGACGTTTTCCCGCGCTTGGCACCGGTCAGTTCAAGTTTTCCCGCGCTTGACACTGGTTTCAAGTTTTCCCGCGCTTGACACTAGTTTGAAGTTTTCCCCCGCTTGGCACCGGTTTCAAGTTTTCCAGCGCTTGACACTGGTTTCAAGTTTTCCCGCGCTTGACACTGGTTTCAAGTTTTCCCGCGCTTGGCACCGGTTTCAAGTTTTCCCGCGCTTGATACTGGTTTCAAGTTTTCCCGCGCTTGGCACCGGTTGAGTGTTTCTGCTTTGCATTATTTTCGGTTGCTGTGATTTGCCAAATGACGATAGTCATGTGAAAAACGATTCAAAAAGAAAATAGCGATATCAGGGGCCCATTACCCTGAGCGTAAAACTGCTAAATGTTCGTGTCACGGCGTTTTCACCGACCTATTTAATTTTAGATTGAAGTACCCACAAATCCAGTCTCATGCTTTGAGAATTGAACTGGAATTTAAATTTTCGCGGGAGATAGTATTCCCGTGCATATCTAAAAATAGACTGATCTGTGAAAACGCCGTAGTATAGGCCTAGTATGGCAGTTGTACGCTTCGAGTAATGGGCTCCTGGCGATATACAACAATTAACTAAATACTTGATGGTTTGAGCCAGGAACGCTCGTAATGAGGTTTCACGTGTGGAGTCGTTCCAAATGCAACTGACACAATCTTGAAATAATTTCTCTTATTTTCAAACCCTCAGATCCCTGAAGACGCTGGCAGAGGACTTTCAGAACATCTCTGAATCTTGCTTGCTTGTGCTTCACCTGGAGATCAGATGTCACTGCTTTTACTATCTGATGAGGGCTGTACAGGAGGTAAGCATTATTATCTTCCCTTTTAACCTTAGGTTATTTTTCACTCGTTCAGTTCTAAGAATCCAAAAATAGAAATTTAATGAATAGAACTTAATATAGCAAAATCAAAATATAGAACCACCCTCTACAACATAGTAAACAGTACCTCAGGAAAGTACTGCCTAAAGGCTTAATAGCTTGGAAGGTCACTCTCAAGTATTTCATCCACATACGATGACGGCGATGACGATGGCAACGACGACAACAAAATTCATATTTACAAGGAGTAAATATGTAAATTGTAATTCCTAGGATATGGATTATAATTGGTATAGTGTCGTAGTTTAAGTGTCGTCATAGGGAGTGTCGGAGTTTTCGGGGGGGGGGGGGAGTGGGGAAGGGGTGGTAACCGTTCAAAGGGGTTAGTTTGACGAAGCGACTACTAGCGTTGGTACTTCCCGCTCTTTTCCACAAAACCTTAAATGCATCTGGCTTTCAATTTCTCGCTCCCCTGACTGTGTGTGTGTTGTTGTTGTTTTGGTCAATAGCTGATTGTTTTCATTTCGTTTGTTTAGTCCACCTACATGTGCAGCACAAACGCTGTTGATCCAGACCCCAATGTAAACAGTCTGAACAAAAGTTTGTCGTCTTTTGAAGAGATAGCGACGGCCTGCATGGGGCATTACAAATTCAGGTACATTCGGTTCAATAGTTTTAATTTATTTTAGACCTACTGTAGAATTGTAAAATTGACGAGCTACCATTACTTCGGTTTCGCTTTCATGTGAATCGTCGGCCAGAAGCAACTTAGAGCGGTTTTCAGTTGATTGTAGAAAGTAATTTCGCGATTGTTTTGTTTTGTTTTTGCTCTTCTACGCTCTGTGATTGGTTGGTAAAGCTCTCGCCATTTTCTTAACCAATGAGAAGCCAAAGCAAAACCATTCTTGACTCGCTCGTACTCGTTTTCCCGCGCTTGGCGCCGGTTACAAGTATTTGCTGCGAATCCTGATTGGTTAATTACACTCTTTTTGTCTGTTGTGATTGGTCAAAGTAATTACTTTGGTTTTGGTTTCACGACACTCATCGAAAACCGCTCCATATCCAACCCATGTTTGGTCCTGGATTGGCCTAGAAATGAGATTATTATTATTATTAAACGTTATGTTATTGGTTAGTATTTACAATGCCACGTTTGAAATGAATGTGCTGATGGCATATCGTCAACGGACGAATTTTTTATCCAGATACCTGTTTGAAGGAGTTGGTTTTCTTGTATCTTCCATTCTCGTTTCAAATCTCTCGGAGATCAAGAGGATCAATCCAAGTGGCATTAAGAAAATGTAAGTAAAAACCCGTCTTTTGGAGAAATGTGATGTTACGTGATGTTATGTTTTTAGCCTGGTGAATAAATCAAAGATGTATTTTTTTTTCAGTCAGTAACACAGGTATACCCGGAATGCACCTATGACCTTCCGATTACTAGTTTGAATACTCTACCAGGAGACTCGTGGGAGCAAGGCCGAGTATGTCTTTGTCACTGACTGCAAAAATACGTCTATCAAATCCGTTTTTCTATCGCTTTTAGCGAGAAAGCAAGGACCTTTATCCACACATTCTCAGCTAAATACTTAACGACCTAAAGCAACCGTGACTTTCTCAAAGGGACCAATAGCTGTGACTTTCGCTTTTACCGTGTTTTGACGTCATCAGTGAAGGCACAAACGCCAAAACGAACGGGTTTTTTTTATGTCCGTGGTAAGAAGCGAATGTTGCCAGTAATAAGAACATGACGGTTCCGTTTGCGGACTGAAGCGTCTAGGGAATGAATGCATTGTTGCTCCAGGTCCCTATTGACCCCTAATATCAAAGAACAAATTCCCCTATCTTGTCCCCATACTTTTCTTATAAAAGCACTGGGGAGAAGTTATTAAAATATCAAGAAAATTCACCTTAGTGATCCTATCCTTAATTGTCGTGACCTCAGGGGTTGAGGAGAAATTTGATGCTGATCACAGTTAGGGCTTAAAGGGTTATTGCTGCGTTGGTTTGGTCTTTTTTCTCATCGTATTTTATCCTGGTATTTTCTAGGTGCCGTAACATCTTTGCAATTCAGCAAAACCTGACAAACATCACCATGTCGCGCGAGGGAGACCTGGACCGAGCCCGACAGTATTATGAACTGCTCTACTCTAACCCGGATGTAAGTACCAGGCCGCTCTCCGCTGAATGCGTTCCTTCAACAAACGATTTATTTCTGCGTCTCTTTTTCTGCGCAGGAAATATTGACGTCCATTGACGAACAAGGTGCCAAGTTTACCCAGAAGGAGTACGCTGACCTCTTGTCACTGCACGCACGCAGTCAGTCATTTAGAGACAACAGTGCGCATGAGCGACGACTGCAGAGGCTGGACGATATATTCAAGAAATGATTGGTAGATTTCTCCGCGCACAAGTAATGTTCGGTCTATTTAGACCACCAGATTGCCGTGTTGTTCTCGACAGTTAGGTTAAGGGAAGTGCGAGGAAAAAAAGTTCAAAATGTCACATCTGAATGAACGTTACTGAATAGTACTTTCCTGCGTTGCTGTTTATTTTGTTTATCTTTAAGTGGAAAAATTGCCAAATCTGGTCAAATTAGAACTCTGGAGCCGTACAATCCAGCTTCGTAAAGTAGACCAATCTTTGTTTTATCACAGTAAACGCGTGCGCAACTGATGTCCTTTTCAAAATACTCTTGTTATTCGCATTTTAAAATGAAAGATTCTCCGCTTGTCACAAGTACCGTTTGCATTAGACTTTCAGTTTGCCGTGAGAAAACAATAGTGGTCTCCCTTGTTAATGGTGTAACACCGCTTAGAGAGGTAAATCTAAAAGGACCACCGTTGAAATTATCCCTGCGTCTTTTAGTTCTGAAAACGTTTGACAGAAAACGCAAGTACTTGTTAAAATTGGCTTCTCCTGTTGGGAGAACGGTAACAGGGGAATACCCCGTTACCGTTGTTAGGGTGTCCCATCCGGGCTTCTCGTTTCATTCTATTTTGCATAGTGATCTATCTCAGTTTACGTCTCCGTAAGTAATAAAAAAAAAGTTGACCTAGGCGAGCTTCCCAAAATTTAATTAATTTTTTAAAAAAACTAGAGATATTTGTCATTGGATTGATCAACAAAGAATATGTACAAAAGTTTATACTTAATAAATAAATACAATAGGTTTATAACATTAACTTGTCTTTCAGCAAGTCAACAGTATTAAGGATAGCCATGGGTTTTTTTTCTATTTTTTTTTTTTTAATTTTAGTAAAGCTATAGATATGGAATTTCCTTTCATATAATGAATATCACTGACAACGTCTGTGTTCAGTGGTTTTTTTGCCATATAGTACTGTTTTGAAAACGTGTACGTTGGTACAAAGTACACGTGATCTGCTTACTGATGTAGTCTTGTCAAACTGAAACTCGTTAGCACACCCTCAGCTTTTCGTGGACGTGGAGAAAGTTGAGGTCCTGGTGACTAATTTGCGTTTCAGCTCACTCGATCTTAGTGAGTACAATAGGCCATTTCCGAGTTGCCTTGAATGTCATTTACAAAAGCGAGGTTGAGTGCAAAGCTTTTCATGTGAAAATTAGTTTTGTTTGCATATGAATGAAAACTAATTTTCATATTAAAAACTTTGCACGAAGCCTCGCTTTCATAATGAGGTTAAAAGCAACTCGGAAATGGCCTGTTGTGAAAGGGTTTTAGCAGGTAAAATTGTGTTCTTTTTGTTTTGTTTGTTTGTTTTATGATAATTTCTTGTACAGTTTGCATATCTTGTGACATGCTACTTCCAAAACTTGAAATTTATTGGTAAAATCCCTGCCTGAAATTGTAATTTGTATCCCTAATTTTTAAGAGTTACGTACAAGTGATTTCTAAAACAATCATACAATGTTGTATGCAATAAAGTTATTGATTCTTGATATGCATTGTCTTACCGGCTGTTTGGTGCGATGGTTGATGCACTATGATGATAACTCATTCAGCTCATTTTGTGGATGCCTTGCTGCTCCAATCATCCCTGGTTTTGGTAGCACAAAGACATAAGACTATTTCAACATTGTTAGGCGAATTCTTCGTTGCTTCGAAAACTCTAGCCTGGCGCACATCGCGTATTGATTCTCTTAAGCGCGCGTAAATCTTCCAGGGAAATCCCCCCGTTTACGTTTGATTATCAGATGTGAACGCATTTAAATACCAAAACAGTTTTTGAATGGGTAGTTTCCGAGTTGTTGTGAACCTCACTATGAAAGTGAGGCTACGTGCAAAGTTTTTATTATGAAAATTAGTTTTCATTCATATGCAAACAAAACTAATTTTCATATGAATAGTTTTGCACTTAGTCTCGCTTTCACAATGAGGTTCAAACCAAGTCGGAAATGGCCTATTGGTTAGTGAGCTTGAAAGTGTAGGCGATGGAAGCGAAATGAAAATTAGTTGGAATTGTACATGGAGTGAGAAAGAGCAATAAACTAACAAGACTCAAAAAATAAAGTTATTTTAATGAAATACATAAATAATAAACTGAGACATATACTATTTTACATCATAAATAAAATTTTCCGTGTGTACAATGTACAATTTCTAGTATATTCCATCATTCAGTACAGACTTCCGAGTGATATAACATAGTTCTATTAGTAGTATTTTTGGTATTCATCCTTGGAAGTAAAGGCAACTTAATATTTTTTCGAGTGTTTTCTTTTTTAGTGCAGTGATACGAATGTAATATCTTTTAGTAACTTTTTATACTGGCAAACAGTGTTATTAAGGTATACGAATGAATTTTATGAACTCAATAACCAACACTCATAATGTCAATTTAACCCTCCTAGTCCTTTAGGTAACTTCCTCGTCATTTCTCTTTTTCAAGTCCCTTGACTTTCACTGTCGAATACAAATTGAATGAACTGTCTTTTATCTCCACTAGACAGCGAGGAAATAGTGTCAACAGCTTACCCAGAATGTGCTTTAATTTCTAATTTACTCCAACCTCCCAAATCTTTTGAGCAAATCAGATAGCTGAGATATTCCTGAAAATCTTGACTTGATGTTGAGGCTCAGAAGAGTTGAACAATCGAAATCTAACGTAATTCCTCGAAGCTTTGCAGTCACTGTTTCTATTAATTGTTTTAGGGTTTGGGATAATTGTTAGCCTTCATTCACATTCTACTTAACAGCGAGGTTTAGGGCCTTTAACAGTAGAAATACATCAGTATGTCTTCAACAGAGCCTTTCTCAGGCATTTCTACTGTTTTAGTCCTTTGCGCCTCGCTTTCGAGAATTGCTTGTATTCGTAACGACGCTCGTAATGACTTGACGGCAAGTCCTCCGAACCTCTCTGTAGAGCAGAATTTCCCCCCTTCACAACGAGGCTTGCAGTCGTTTCTGTTGTGAAAGCCCCTTTGGCCTCGTTGTCGCATTCATAACGAGGCTAGCAGAAATTGGCTAGCAAAATCGAATTTTCGGTGTGACCAGTCAGTTTGCAGTAATATTTTCTGTTGTGCAAGTCGTCCGAGCTCGCTGTTGAGTAGAATGCTAACTTTAACTTCGATAATCTCAAGTTCTTGATCGGTAATGAACATTCTGACTACTACGTCCACATCCTAACATAACTTAAAAATACTATTGGCAGTCGCATTCAATGTTAATTAAGAGTGTTAAATCAAGAGTAGATAAAATGCTACCGACATAAAAAGTTCATAGATTTCTGAGATAATCTGAGGAGTGAATTAATCTTGCATAGCGAACCAGGGATGCTGAAGAGCTTCTCTCAATGTTGGCCGGTTCGTTGGAACAGTGTTAAGAAGAGAAGAGATCAAATTCTTCACCTCTGTTGGAATAAAAAGAGGCAAAGTTTTAAGAAACCTTTTGCTACTTTTTGAACAATTTGGAAAACGGCGAAGAGGTAAGGGCTATAGTTTCGAGCATACCATTATTAAATTAATTTAGAGTTTAAAAAAAATTTCGCTGTATCTTCGAATCCGTACCTTACGTAATAGATCAAACACGACTGTTTCCTCCGATTTCCAAACACCGAGAAGTAGGTTGGAAAAACTAGGCGCAGCCCAATTGTTTTTTAACCAACTTCGAGGTGTTTGGAAATAGGAGGAAACACTCTTTCGAGTGTTTGATATAGCTTCTCAAACTATTGACAATTCTTGGAGAAAATCGAAGCAAAAGTTCACAAAATGTTATGATAATTAAGATCACATTTCCAAACCTCCTTCACGGTAGTGATTTCCTTTGTTTTCTCTTCATGAATTATTAATGAGTTTGAGAAGGTAGCTTAACATACTACTGAGACGAGAACGTACGAAGTTTATGTTCCAAAAGAAAGAATGTACGGAAAGTATGCATACCGCCAAGGTGTCCTTTACTAGAAATATTTTGACGCTTAATTCGCTCTGTTTTACTGAAGCATACCTGATGAAAGATGTTCTGGAATCCGGGGCGACACATTCAGAGCTTGTTCGGGTTTATCAAACGCCATTATTGGGGATAAGATTTCCACCAAAAGGATTCCCATCTGCCAAACAGTGCCTTGACAGCCATCGTACTTCCCTGTTCTCAGGTATTCAGGTGGTGTGTAAGAATTGGTTCCTGAAACACGCCAATAGTTTTCAATCAGCAAGGTTTAACATCGTCACTCAGATTTAAAAAAAAAAAAAACGGGCACTCTGATTGGCTAAAAGCTGTGCTCCCATGATGCCATGAAAATACGATATTGTAAATATTTCGTGGGAACACTTGTAGACGTTACACGTTACACCTCCACAGCAAACCAGCAATTAGCTCAAAATTTACCTCTTCCTTTACATTTTACCAAAGATGTCTATTCTATTATGCGTTTTAAATTTGATTGAAGAATGAAACAGACAGCAACGAATATTCATACTAAGTGATTCAGCCAAATTTCACATAGGATCAATATAATGGTCTGTTATATGAACAGAACAAAGTAAAGTTAAGGTATGAAAGCAAGACTAGCGTACTATGTGAAAATATGGAAGAATATCGTACACCATTTCTTTCTCACCTCGAAATTTATCAAACGGCTTCACCTGGACCTCGGATGCCAATCCAAAATCGATTAACTTGGCTTCGTCGTTGCGTAGATCGACCAAGATGTTCTCAGGTTTAAGATCTCGATGAATGACGCCATTCTCCTCACAGCTGATGTTAGCCTCTAGGATCTGAGAAAAGTATCGCCTGGCCTCCCTCTCAGAGAGCGTCACCTTGAGCTGTAGAATGTCGAACAAGTCCTTGCACATCTCTGGTCGTTCCATGACGTAAACGTAGTGTTCTTCCGTTGTGAAAATTTCGTATATTTTGACCACGTAGCGATGTTGGGCCTTGTTTTGAAGAAAAGCTTCGGCTGGAATTCGTTTGCCGTTAATCTAAGATAGCCGGGGAGATTCATTACATTCAGAAGTGACTGAACAAAAAATACGTTAATTATGAATCAAAAGGGTAATCTCCCCCGATTGTTTAAGGACGTTAATGCTGCTGCGCATACATTCTCACATCTCGGGATCGGATGGTCAAGGAAACTGCGATTTGTTTTAAAAGGACGATGTCTATTAGTACAACGGTATGTTTACGCGGTTTATGACTATGCGGGAAAAGAAGATCTTAGCAAGGTCTGTTGGAATCGGAAAAGAAAATTGGGGTTTAACCACGCATTTTTCAGAGATGTTAAGCTTCAAACTGGATAAAAAGAATCCCATATATACATTGTTATGTATTTTTAAGTTTTATTTTAGAATTAGTGATGATTAATTATCTCTGAAAAATGCGTGGTTTCCTCCATCATCTTTTTGGGTTTCCGATAGTCCTTGCTAAGATCTGCAGTTTTAGTCCGCAAAGTCATAAACTGCGCAGAAATACTGATACCCCTGTATTAAGCTGATTAAGAGGAATAGACCAAGACTGGACATTCCATTTTTGCGAAAGCATCGAAAGTGATCACAATTTGTTGCTTGCAAGCATTCGTGCGCATTACATAAAGTACTGATGTGGGAGACTCACCTCTTTAAGTTCACGGACAGATTCCTTTGAAACGAATTTAAGGGCGACCTAGAATGGATGAGAAATTAAAAATTATCTGTTTAATTCAAATGTTTAATAAAGGAACGGATAGAAACCACAATTGCAGTGAGCAACGTTTGGTGTTCTCATGCCGTTACATTGTGCAGTTCTGCGTTCATTTCCAACTTAGAAAAGTCATTTCCAAGGCTCAGATCCAATTTGGATATCGTTTTTAAAATCAAACAAACGACTTCGCCGCGCCATTGGCAGTTCCACCTTGAATTTAAGGTAATAAAAATTCCAGGCTGATCTATTTCTGCAGACGCAGTTACCTCAATCGGAAATTTCTATCTCTGGCTTCACAAGAATAAGACAATCCCAAAGACCATTGTCTTAGGAGCCAGTTTCTGAGATCGTTTTCTTCCCTTACCGGAATGTTGTCTTTCTTTCGTGTGGCGGCAACAACTTGACCAAATGAACCGTAACCGATCACATCCCCAAGATTGTAGTTGGAAAGACGATCTAAACACAAAGAAAAAGGGTAAGGATATTTTATGATTGAAATGAACTAATGAATGAATGCTTGCATGCATGCATGGGTAGGTAGCTGGATGAATTGATGAGTGGCAGGGCAATTGATGGATGGATTAAAAACATTTTGCATTTACGGATCGGATTGAAGTGAAAAAAATTTCAAGAACATGTAACAACATATTATACAAAATAGGGGATTACTTAGATTAGGCAAGATAAGGCTTCTGTTCCTCTAAACTATTAATATTTGAAAGAACCATTTACAATTTAAAAAGAAAACGTACGATCTAAGCTGATCTTTTTGAGAAACTCTGCCTGCTCAGTTTGGTGTCCTTCAGGACCTGATAAACTCGAGCCACTTGAGATCGGAGAATAACTGATTGGCTTGTGTTCTCTTTTATTGAACCATTCCTGTACCTAAATAATAAAGAAAGCAGATCATGAATGGCACTATAGTGCAACTTATACTTTGACCGTTAGAGAAAAAAACAGAGGGAGTGATAGAAATTGAAAAAAAAAAAAAAATGGTTTGTCGGATGTACCCAAGAACCCACAAAAGAAGGTCGCCTTTCAATTATACTCGCTGTTTATTTGGTTGACATAGCGGTGGCGTAAGAATATCTTTTTCTGTTTGCATGGGACAGTCTGGTTGAGCTATCAAAGTGTTATTTGTTAATTGTATGGTCTCCTGAGATAGACCAAGTCGGCAACAAGGAGGGTAAAGAATAAAAATCATTTGTCCGGGCGGAAACGATCAGTTGGCCATTAACAGTATTCTGTATAAAGAGTGTTTTTTTTTTTTAGATCAGTGTCAAAAGAAATTCACGTTGGTTTTGATTTCTTTTTTTCCTACCCTCTGTGATTGGCTACAAAGGCTCGTGTTAGTTTCTCGACCAATAACTGAGCACAAGCAACACAGGTCTTTATCGCAAGGATTTTCCCGCGTTGTTCGCCAGTTTTCATTGGTACATTGCGTCTGTTGGTCTCTGTTGTGATTGACCACATAAGAAATGACTCTGAGTTTGGTTTTACAACACTTAATTGAAAACAACTCTGCAGGGTTAAAAAGATTGAAAACTAAAAGCTAGTTGTCACCTACTTTGGGGTCGAGACGTAGATTTCCTTTATTACTCAAACTTTGCCTTTCCAGCGAATATTTTTCGGATTCGCTCCATGCGTATCTCGGTTTTTGCCTGCACGAAAACGAACACAAAAAGAAATTAAACAAAAAATGTCTGAATCCTTTGAATTTCTGCATATTAATACATGTTAAAATGTACTACTTAATATAAAAATCTTTACCTTTTCTTCTTGGAACTTTTCTTTTGGGGGTGACCTTCGCTGAAGTAAGTCTGTTGAAAATCCGTGAAAAGCACACGGCACATTATAAAATTATAGATCTCATTATGAATTACAGTCACTTGATAAATTTGATAAATACTTCAAAGGATTTGCAATATTCCAAAAAACTTTCAACATTAAAGAAAGCTACCAATAAAATACTTGAAAGAAGTAGCTCGTAGGGATGCATGAACTATTAAAACTGAAAAAAATCCGAATCATTATTGGATTCTTCAACACAGTCCAGGAATTTTTCTGTCAACTTCTTTATTAATTTTGACAATTTGAACGGGCAGTACTGTTCGCGATACTAAAAAGTTTCGCAAAGTTTTTCGTTGAAGTCGAATTTGTACCGCGATAACAAAGAGACCTCGAAAAACGCCAAAAAAATTTCATGTCGCGAAAAAATCCCATAATAAGGTAAGCTTATTTTACATTAAGTTTAAAAGAATTAGCCGTATCATTTTTAATACAATTTTTTTACCTATTTAGAGAGACTTACCCTTTTTGGGGCTCTTGGTTTTTCACTTGGGCAAGGTACAACTCCAGCCCTGGGGCAGGAGGTTTTCTCTTCTGCTAAACGAGATCGTTTTTTAACAGTTTCACCAGACGATTGGCGAGTCCTCTTCAAACTGCGCTTATTTTGCTCGGACATAATTGATCCGTAAAACGAATTTCGAAATAGAGACTTTGCGTGTTAGTTAAAACGTTTATCAATTCTCTCCGTGTGAACGGCAAGCTTTACAGCACTGAAATTATTGTTGCCATGGAAAACTTTCAAAATAACCATTTTGTAATTGTGACGATTTGCGCGCGCTTTAGAACAGTAAAGTTGCGCGAGGAAAAATACTTCACAGTCATTTGTATAATTTAGTCATCCTCGCAACTGACTGCGTGTCTCCGGTGACCTGTCGATTTGAATGAAGAATTCCGCAAAAATTGAGTCACACCGTCATGTAGTATGATAATTCTTTAGATAAAAACCATGAATTTTTATTTTCAGTGTCCACAATTAGCTGGCAAGCTAAATACTCTGACACTCAAATTAAGTTCATTCATTCATTTATATGAAATATGAAACATACGTACTGCGGACGTCATGAATCTAATCCCGTTCAAGCCGAATTTTTTTCAGGCTTCTTTTCGCAGCATACGTAACTTAAATCTCATGGTCTTTTACATGGTCGGCTGCGGCTCGTTTTATCAACCTACTTCTCAGTGTTTGGATATCTGACGATACACCTTCTCGTGTTTGATATTACTTCAAAAGTTATGAAAAGAAAATATCACCTCGGCAAAATATGACAATGATTTTTTGAGCAACAAGTATTTATTAGTGCATAGAGCACCATTAAGCAAGGCCACAGAAGGCCAATATTCGAAAATGTAGACATGGTGACCCTTCTCTTTTCAGGAGGGTCACGTGGGTACCTCATTCCTGGTCAGTGCCGCGATTGCTTTCTTCATTTGCAAATTTGGCCTTTTTCCCTTCAACTTGGGTTAATTGAAGTCGCGTCAATTTCCTATGGAAGAAACTCGTAATTTGCCAGCAGAGTGGTAGATCCCAGGGGGGGGGGGGGGGGGGGGGACTCTCATATGAGAGGGGCATGCTCGTCGGAAATATTAAATTAAACCCCAAAATTAGACCAATCTGGGCGTGGCCCAAGCTTTTTTGGAAGAAACCATTTTAAAACACAGACAAATATATATTTTTAGATTTCTTTGCGTACAACCCTAAACGAGACCTTCACGGCTAAATATAATGACGTTTTTCCCAGAAAATACTTTAAGTGAGACGACGAGCATCCCTGCCCCTTTCATATGAGAGTCCTCCCCGGGGGTAGATCTCTCTTGGTGACCCATGTCGGACCGTAGTCGCTGCAAAATAGCTCCATTTATCAACGCATATTTGGGGACTGGATAACAACCCTCAGTTAACATGTATTACAAAAGCAACAATTTAACACAAAATAATTATTCTTTATTTCAATTTCCTTGAGCAGTGCATTTGCTTTTCTATGCTCTAAAATGAACAATCCTAATCTTGTCACGCAAATGACAATTCCTGTTACGTACGTTTACTACAAGAAACACGTGATAAACCAACATTTGCACATTCTTTCTGATACCTTCAATAAGCCCTTCTCTCACAAAGTTGTGAAAAAATAGCATATAGATTTTTTTAATGAATGGCGGCCGATTTATTACTCTTTTCAATATATGTTAATTAGCCCTACTAACCTCATTTAAGAGTAAAAATTCTGATGAATTTTGCACGTGCTAACAAAGCTAGTAAGGCTAATTTTCATAAAAATAAAAGAATAATTTATTCGTCGCCATTTATGAAAAAGGTCTATCGATATTAACTTCTGAATTTTCCAAAACCGTTAATTTCAAATAGAGTATAACATGTGTTAACGGAAAATAACAAAATGTTATTCATTCACTAATGACTGAAGTTATTCATGCCAAAATAAATGTACCCTTGGCCATTCATTTGCTTTTTATATCAAAATATAATTGTGTGCACATTACACAATGTACATGTATATTGAAACAAACATGAATTAACAACACTGAAAATTGAGTTAAGCTGTTGAAACAAGACAAACCAGACCAAATCAAAACTAAGTTATAAGTTGTTTCAGAACTCTGAAAATATTCATAAATTGCCACACTAATAAAAAAATTGGATCAATTTCAAATTCACAGTTGTAGTAAGGTACAGGTACAGTAGTACTGCACTTGTTATAAACTTGCAAAAATGAAAAAAAAAAAAAAAAAAAAATATGCAAAGTTCTTCATGTCAATGACAATAAAGAGTATCAAGTGATTTACCCTACACTTTAATGTATTAACTTTTGTTTCGAAAATTTATTTCAAATTATGTAAACTATGCAAGTATTGATCATTAAATTTATGCCGAGTGAATTAAGACTATCATATAACTTTCCTAACACTTTTATGGATTAATTTTTGTTTTGAATATTTATTTTAAATATGTAAATTATGCAAATATTGATATTATAATTTATGCCAAGTGAATTTGGGTCTTCATTATTACTAGAAATGTAAGTTTATTATAAAGATTATGACCAGGATTATCGCAGCTTGGAATCCAACAATGGGTCCACACCATTTGTTCATGTAATTTTTTCAACACAATCTGATTAATTGCGCATTTCTACTAATTCTTCATCTTCCTCTGCAAGACTCCTTTCTGTTCTGTAAACCTTTCTGTGACAGTCTAAGGAGTGCATCAAAATCCATCTCATCGGAAGAAGGAGGTCGATTGACTTCTCCTTCCTCAAGGTAACTGGTGTTTGAGTCTAAAAACAAAAAAGGAAAAAATATATACACTGTATCAGTAACTACTTTTTTCTTGAACCACATCTTCAATTCTTAGTACTGCAAGTAACAGTTAAATAATCAGGAAGAAAAGTTTGCTGTGATTAGCTATAGGGCCAAACATCAGTAGACGTTACAGGTAAATGTAACTACAAGTTAAATTTTGATTATCACAGCTCCACAATGTTTATGTTACTTACCACTGATACAAGAAACAAATGTGGTGACACTTAAAACAACCTCATTTTTAAGGTAAGAACAAAAATTGCATCAAATGACAAGCCTGTCATTATGCTTTGAAAAGGATGGTGCCAGTTTGATTTGGATTATGGGTAGCAAGATAATGCTAGTATCTCCAAATCAAAGCGTGTAAGAGTAAAATAAAGTAATAAACTACAACAAGATCTATACAAAATCATTACAGTATATATGATTGTTGTAATGATTATCTAAATAATAATAATAATAATAATAATAATAATAAAATATTCCAATAATTAAATAATAATAATGTTTACAAACTAAATGACTAAAACTTTTAACAATATTGACAGTTCCCCTTTCATCTTTAAGAGAATTCCATTCTCTTATCGAAAAGTAAGTAAATGGATGAAGCCCATGAGTTGTTGTCTTGACTAGTGCAAATAATAAATTTTTGTAATCAATTTTTGTTAACTCCTCTCAGTCCATATAAATGTATCCAGGTCATAAACTAAATGAAATCTGCCATGCCCGTTGGCTGTTAGTGATAGTCAAACTCAGGGTCGCTGGTCATTAAGCGGCAGCAATGGCTCATTACGGGCTGTGTATAACAGTGCAACATCAGGAATCAGTGCTTCATGTAAGCAGTACTCACCAAAGTCAACATAGCTTCCACCACAAAACTTTCTTCTTCCACCAAAGCAAATGTCCAAAACAGGGAGACTTGAATCCTCATTACCCCCTAAAAGTATCACACAAAACAAACATTATTTTATAAGTGTATGCTGTTGCCTGACAAACACACTGCACTGATTAAAAAATGGACAGACCAATCATTACAATCACAAAAGCCACTCACTTTCAATTGCTTCAGCAGCGGAAGTGTATTCAAAGAATGTCACAAATGCATAGTTGTCCCTATAAACAGCAAGGAACAAGACATTATGTCACGGCACTACAGTAGAAGAAAAATACCACTGAAACAAAATTGTAACTGCTCTGTTTCCGCTACTCTGTATACTTGGTCAATCAAGTTGATGACCTCCCACAAAATGGAAATGATTTTTATTACTTTCTCAGCAAATAATGTATTACAATGGAAGCCACTGATGAGAGTGGTAAAACTGCTATTTTGAAATGTACAGTTCAAGGGAAAAATCCTACCCTGTCCCCATGGATGGTCATAGGGCATTCTGAGGGAGGGGGGGGGGAAACTATGAAGCTAAACTACAATTCCCAGAATGGTGGGGGTTCCAACTGAACACAAACAATTACGGATTATTATCACATTGCTGCCATTCTGTGACCTTGTGATCAATGAGGTGAATGAATGTCCACTCACAGAGCTCTGTGTATGTTGAACTTTAAAGTCCTAAGGTGTTCTCTGAGAAAACAGAAAACATGTCAAAAACTGAAACTGCGACTGTGCGACTCAAATCACAGGTCTCCAGTTTAAAGGCCCACATTCACCCAAGATGTATTGCGCGCCGAGGAACAGTTTTGATATATGAAAACCCCCCTATTTTATTTGACGGGGAGTCGAGTGAAAAAGCAAAAAGGGATCACGAATAGTCTTTCCCTCCAGCACGAGTCCTAGAGGAAACCCGTATGAACCACTTGAGTTCGTACAGCCAACAAGATCACGCGTTTGAACAATACAGCATTTCAAAACAAAAACAAACGACTGCAATGACTCTTGGGTGAAGGTGGGCCTTTTAATTTTTTATGGCTATTTTATTATATGTACATGCATTCTTCTGTTTTTCATGATTGCTGAGAAGCATCTTATCCATTTGTGTTAAGAATGTACCTGTTGGTTTAAAAATTTTCAAACCAGTTTTATTTTTAATTTCCCTTTGCCTCCTATTATGCTAACCAATACTGCACAAAGGAAAATTAAAATTAAAGTGGTTTGAAAAATTTTAAACCAAAAAAATTAAACTACAACATACCCACTCTTGGACAAACTGGGACTCATTGACAAACCCCAAAAAACATTCCCTGTGAAGCTATTTCATACTTGCATCCCTTTTCATTTAATTCCAAAAGTCCAGTGCTCGTTATTAGTATAACTAGTATCACATGTGCTATCAAAAAAGTCTAGTCTCCACTACAGTGTACGACATCTTCTCTATCTTACCCATCATCCCTAAAGTGAACTGTCACTTTTTCAATGAGTCCGAAAGGACGGAATCTCCTCCAAACATCATCTCTTGTGGTTCTGCTTGATATTTTGCCGATATACACTATACGTCTTTCCTCCTGTGGTGAAATTAATGGGAAGATAATTTTTTCAGTCCAATTTTCTATTCCAGATGAAACATTAGAATGGATACCAAACAAGTAAGTTACATAATGGATTAGACCAAAGTTTGAAAAAGTTGACCCTTGTACAGAAATAACCAGTTCGACACCAAGTCAATGAGTGTTTTTTGAGCTTTAGTAGGGATTTTCAGCTTGCTATCTGAGGATTAATGAATTTGCTATTGTAAATAAAAAAAATGTACAATGCAGTTTTACCAGTTGTATTTTTTTGGTGGTGTGGCAATGGCAATGTGGTGGGAAGGCAGTGCTTCTACAGGATTTCAGATCACGTCACTTGGAAGAATTTTTTTGTTTCCATTAACTGGACCCCCACTTAGCCCTTAAGGCCCAGTTAAAGGGTTTCAACACTTGAGCAACATTTGTTCAACAGAAGTAGAATGGATGTTGGGCAAAATTGGACAAATTTTGAATGGAGTGTTCAAACGGTTTGAACGCCAGTCAACTTTTCGAGAGCAAAAGAAATGTTGAGTCGATGTTGAATGAAACTTTTCAACACGCTTCCAGCATTTTTTACACTTTCAACAATGTTCAACGACCTGTTCAAATGCCCCCAACATTTGGTTCCACAGCTGTGTCAAGTGCATGTTGAAGCAAATGTTGAAACTGTTGAAACGGGCCTTTACAGTTCAAGATACAGATAAGGAACTACAGTACATGTACCATGGTCTGCATTCTGTCTGACTAAAGCTCATTCTCCTCTCACAGTAAAGTACACTACTGATGTCTTGATCTTTACGTAGTTACTGGGTTGATTTATTCTTATTTTTACCCATTTTTCTAAGGGCTTTAACTACATTTGATCTTACTGAAATGCGACACTTAAACTGGGCTTTAGAAGCTCTGTTAAAAGTTAAGTTCATCTTACCTTTCCTGTGCCTTTAATGTGCTGGTCAAACTTGAAACCCATTTTCCTTTCCAGTTCAATGTCATGATACTTCTTATCTTTGCTTTCACTGTCCTTTTCTGAGAGATCCTTGTTGTGCACTCTTCTTTTCCTTCCAAGATGACTTCCACTTGAATTTCTATAATGTGGACCATTGGACTCGCTCTGTCTTGGATCATATCTGCATCTCTCCTCATTCTTACTGTCCTCATCTGAACTGGAATAATCTCTCTCGCCTGAACTTGAATACAAACTCCCCCTGCATTTACTTCTTTTGTTGTAAGTGTCTTCATCAGAACTGTAACTACCCTTTCTTTTACGTTGCTTTCTTCTGTAGTCCTTTTCTTCTTCATGACGAATGTTTTGTCTCCTGTTGTATTGTTTGTCTTCATCGCAGTCGCTGCCTTCATCAGAGCTGTCTTCGCAGTATGGACCCCTATAACGCTTGGGAATTCTGCTCTTTTTATCAAGAGAGTCTTTATCACTGCTTGACTGCCTTTTTCTGGAATTAAGCATCTCAGTTTCATTGCACAACTTCTTTCTATTTTCATGCTCCAAGTCCGAGGCTAGAGATTTTCTGGGACTACATGCAGCACTTGATCCATTTCTTGCCAAGTGATCATTGATTTGAACAGCTTTGGGAGGGACTTTCCTCAATGGAAATCCACAACATGCATAATTGTGATCCGTCGCGTGGTTATCAAAATGACTCTTCTTGTCACTTCTTGATTTTTCATTGCGTTTCTCCAAGTTGCCTTGGTAATTGTTACTGCCCATAACACCATGAAGTTGCAGACTTTCTCCATTCATAAAACTTGATAAATTCTGAGAAATCTCACCAACAAGAGAATCTGTACCACTTTTCTGTGTCAGCAAACTTACAGAAGAAGAACACTCCAATGAACCTGATGACAAAAGAAAGGAAAGGTTAACAACATATGAAGTGAAACCAATGTCTTTTCACTATAATATAACAAGAATGAAGGGATTGCATGTGTTGTCCTTGAAATGTTCCACTGGTGAATATAAACTTGTAACACATGACTTTGATTGTTTGGGATACCTTGTTTTTCTTCATATTCCAAAAACTGCTCCAGTAAAGTACTGACGTCATTGGCTTCAATACCTGTTGAGGTAAAAAAAAGTTTAAATATAAAACCAAGATATGAGGTGAGCAAGGCAGGCTATACCTGGAGGGAGCTTGAAAAGCTAGCCCAAAACAGATCGAGATGGCAAGCTGCAGTTTCCATGGACCTATGCTCCACTGGGAGTAGCAGGGAATAAGTCAAGTAAGTCATGTTATTAACTTTGCTCTACTAGCCAAGCAATGAGTTTGGATTGGACTGATGACAATGGTCTTAAAATCAAACACCAAAACTGTATGAACTACAGCCTAACTCATTTGCACTAAATATAGCTACCATGCTCAGAAAATGAGATTTCAAGACCCCTATGTTCTGTGGATCTAACATCTTGTTTATGTCCTCCTCAGACGAAGTTAATCAAGAATTTACTGTCTTTGTTGATGAGTTTATCATTAAAACAAAATGACGTTATTGTACTGATACAAAAATCAAAAAATCTTCAAATGTCTAGGGGGTAGACTAATACCAGCCCCCCCCCCCCCCCTGGGATGGAAAATGTTGAAAATGTCCCACTAATGCATGGGAAGGTGGTGGGGGGTGGGGGGGGGGGGGAGGAAACTGCTGGAATTGACTGGTGTATTAGCGTATTAGCGCTGAAAAGGGGTGAAGAAATAAAAAATAAATTCTGCAAGTTTCCATAGAGTTAGAGGAACACAAGAAGAAGTTTGTAAACATACCTTCAATTAATTCACCCTCTTCCAACTCCATACTTTGCAGCAGACTGTCACCACCTCCAGCTATGTCCTTATTTTTTAAAAAGAGGAAAGTAAGCTTAAAGGGGAAGTGTTATGGGGTTTTTGAACTCTTTGGTTAAAAATGGTGAAATAAGACCTTCATAGCTACAAAATAATGCTAGAACAACGCGAGGAAAGAAATCAACTCAATTCTTGAAAGGAACAACTCGCTCGTGATCTGTTCTAGCGCGTAAACAAAAATGCGAAAACTTGAAAAACGTTAGCCTAACATTTTTCAAGTTTCAATCCATTCCGGCCTACTCTGTCTCTAGCCAGAGGCACTAATCAACAGTTTTATCGCACTAGGATAATAATTTATAACAAATGAACGAAGATAGACACAAGCTAAAAGAATCCCTGTTGATTATTAGCTACTCAATAACACTATAGCTGATATTGAAACCTTGTAATTCAGCTGGGTAGAATTAATTGGTATATCAAGTACTTTACCCATATAAAAGAGAATATGTTGAGGCTTCTAAGAGTTAGAGTACTTTGAATTTTTGGATCATACGAACACCACGTGGATCAACAATTAAACGATGGTATGGGATTGTTTTTGTATCAAACAAGCTATTTAACTCAAAATATTGCTCCATACTAACGTCTTTCGACGCAAAACATATTAATTCATACCTTGAACGTTTCATCAGTCGAAGAATAATTGATTTTTCCCTCAAACAGACCCGACACGAATTCAAATCCTTCGCCTTCTACGTCACCTTGTACCTCATGGTACGGAGAAGCTTCCGGCATATTTTTTACGGCTTCACTCTGTATCATCAGAATTCTTTGGCAATTTTATAATCACACAACGATAATCTAACTGTTCAGCTTTTAGAAAAAGAAAATACACGGCAAAATCAAAGGTTTCTTTGCTCAAGAATCGCTAAGAACTAACTTTCTTCCTACAGAGGTTCTTGACCGACCACGCGGAGCAAAATGTTGCGTCACAACTTGTACAAAACGTGCAAACTCGTTGTGAGAATCTTGGAAACGAGGGCCATATCCGCAAATATGCCAGCAGTATCGCCAGCGGTTGTACACAATAATCCAACATGGTGGACGACTAGTAGTGTTTATAAAATGCTTCTCAAAATTTTCAGTTTTTCCACAAGCGAAAGGTCATCTACGGATTTTTGAGTTGGAATGCTTCGTCCAATTTTGAAAGGTTTTAAAGTAGTGGCCAATCGTGGTGCTCTAGCTATTTGTAAATCATGGTTACCCATTACAGGTAAGCTTATAAAATTGCCCAAATCTTCGACGATTAAAACTCCATATTATTATGAAGAGTTAAAGCGTACTTTATGTACCTCGTAGCCTGTGTGTAGGCCTTGGGATGGGGGTGGTGTAGGTAATGGGGGTGGGGGAGGGTGAGCAGGAAAAGTTGGAGAAAAATGGGAGAAGGCATGGTGAGGTACTTCCCCCTCCCATCCCCAACACCTGCAATGGAGGCTATGTACCCTGGGATACAGAGTGCAGTTATTTAGTGAGGTGTACACATCCTGTATCCCCAAAAGGTCTCAAATCTCACAGAAGGTGGTTGGTTTGTGACCATGGCAGGGCTCAAGACTGACTTTATTCACTTCTTTGCTCTTAGCCCAGTTGCTAGTAACAGGTCTTGTTTCACTAACCATAAACAAAATTTTCTCCAGCCGCAGATTCTTCATTTCATTTATGTAAAAGGGAGGGAGGGAGTCAGACATTTTTTATTAGATGTGCAATAATAATAGTATTAAGAAAAAATCTCCCACACTTATAAAGTTTTTTCTATTAATAAAAATAGGGAAGATTTTCCCATTTAGAGATGAGTTAGACTCATATCCTTGGCAGGAGTGAAGGGAGTGTAGCTATGGGATCATTTTTTTGGCACAATTCTGGCTATAATTCTTACTCAGGTTCTGGAATATCAGAAAAGACAGAAGATCAGTTCCCAAAAAGAACACTATTATTCTACCTATTGTGGTTGAAATGAAAACTTATCTTATTCAGTTTATTGGGCTATTGGGGACAGAATGAATGGAAAACTATTCTTTCATTTCCAAAAGGAGAATTAGTCCCTGCTGAAGAACATGAATATCATCTGTTCCATGTATTTCTATTCTGGAATATCTTCAAACGAATGCACTTTATGACTACCCTATCGCTATGCTGTATAAAATCCCTCGTAAATTTCAGTCACATTGGCAACTCAAAACGTTTCTTTATACTTTCCTTATTTTTTTTAATCTTCACAGTGTATCAAGTGAGGTGTACATCAAGACTGATTGATACTCTTGAGCCTCACTTGAAAAAGCTTGTTAAACAGCATGCAGAGATTACAGACAGGTTATCAGTTACTGAGGTACACTGTATTTTGAAATTACAGCTCCAGAAAATATCCATAATCCCTCGATGGATGGCTTTTTTGTTTTGCACCCCCATCCCCCTGGGAAAATCCAGTTTAGCTTCATACTTTGCTTCTAAAATTTTGGCTTCTAAGAGCCTCCTCCCCCTGGGAGTTTCCAATGACCTTAGCTTCCATGGGATGAGTATGGATTTTTTTTCTGAAACTACATATTCGGTACTTTTAAGCAAGAGAAAGTTTTATTAAAGGAAGAGATGGTCTTTGGAAGAATAAAATATTCTCATTTTCGAGACTTACCCCTACTAAGTTTTCTGGAGCATTGCACTTCACTAATCTTGAAATATTTAAGTGTTGAATTGGCTTGCTTAAAAAGAGTTCCGTTTTGATTGATTTTATGTTTTTTGCATCAATTTCACGTCATTTTTGGCAGTGACACAGAATTGTTTTCAATTTTCCCAATCAAGGATGTCCTCATAACTCTTTCTTAAATACTATAATTTAATAAAGTTTGGCATAAGAAACCCACTACTGTCAAGTACATAAAAAAAAAGAATCCTTATCCAAAATGGATTCAGTTGGTATCAAATCTTCAACGAGCAAAATCCTTACTCAAGCCTTTCATTTGTTGATGCATTTAGAAAATTGTGTGGACTTGATTTGTTTGTTGATAAACTTGTTTTTAATGACTTTTAAAAATATTGTATTTGTAGGGAGATATTCCAACTGCCAGTGAACACAGGACATTATCCAAACAACGTGCCAAGCTTTCACCCATTGTGCATCTAACAAACAAGATTGAGGAAAAGCAGAAGGTGAGAGTATCAAGTGGTAGGCTCCAGTCTATGTATAAAAAACACCATGAATATAAAATATATAAGATTTGAAGGGTTTTGGACAAGACTAACATAAATGTGCTTTGCGTCTTAAACACATACACCATAGACCATATACCGGTACATTCATTATTAAGTAACAAACTTAGTTGCAATTTTTGAGCAAAATTCTAAATAAACATGAAATAACTTATGTAATGTTTAAAACATGAGCAGCAGTGTTTTATCGGGATTTAAAACCACGAGGTGGAGCAGAGTGGATTTGGACCCAATAAAACACGTGCTGCAAGTTTTTTGAAAGGCTTCAAAAACATTCCTGGAAAAGCGTGTGTCAGGAGAGTTCATAACAATGATGCTTTTGTGATACGTTGGAAATTAGCATACGAAAAAAACATTAAACACCGCATACTAATAAGGAGGAGGTTTTATCGGATATAAAACCACTGCACGTGATGTTTTATCAACCATTTGATAGGTCAATGGGCTTAATAATAATGAATTATTAATGAGTTTTTGATGCTTTTCTAGAAAATGCAAGCAACTTGCACAAAGTAGATACCAACCCTTGACTGATTTCTTTTGTTCAAAGCCATCAATGCTTCTCTTGACTTGGCTCAGTCGCGTATGCAAAAGAATCAGTTGAGCATCGGTACCTCTTGTGAAGGTGGCTTGTATTTTCTTAAAAAGTAATAAGCTATTTCATGTTTATTTAGCATTTTTCTCAAAAGTTAAATATACGTTTAAGTTTCTACATGAAAACCAGTCTGGAGCTGTGCCAAACTAGAGCTCATTTGAAGCAATTTTGATTTTAAGTTAAAAAATGCGTGCATAATTAATATTTTACATTACTAACTTTAGTCTTGCCCCAAACAAGCCTTCATTTGATGTAAGGAACATGTGCGTTGCAGCTTAACTACTGTCATTGTGTTTCAGTGTTCCAGATAAGAGAGGGGTCTGATCCAACAAAATGAATGGTGAAATGTAAGGAGATTTGGAGAGAACCATACCTTAAAACCCTGTAAAATAATCCATGGTCCAACTCCCTGCCTTTGAAAGTTATCTGGGACTCTGTTGTTCATTGTATCATTAAATGTATTTGTGTTATTTTACATAATTTACAGTACATGGCAGTGTTTTTGTGACACTCTTTGGTGCCCTGTTTGTGTTACCAGCTTCTGAACAAAATGTATTGTTGGGTTTATAGGAAATTCAGGAGTTAAATGAGTTAATATCTGAGACAGGAGGAGAGCTTGGAAAAATTGCAGAAGAGGAAAAGTGGCAGGCAGTCAATGATATAAAAGAACTGGAGGTATATAGGGAACAGCCATTGATGGAATTAGGAAATGGCATTTACTTGAATGATTTATAAGTGGATGCAAAAGAAATAGGGAGTTTGCAGACGTTGAGATTTGTGATGTGTGAACAGCGTCACAGCCAAGGCTTCGAGGCAGTAGTACTGGATTCTCCCAAGTGCACTCAGTGGATGTTTTTTATGATGTTATGTTGACTTAAGCTCATTTTCGCTTTGTTTTTGTCAAAATTGAAACAATTTGCTCCTCTCAAACACATTGTTACCGCGCAAGCGGTCCGTTTAAAAGAAAATTTGGACCACTCTGGGAGCTGGTCCGAATGCTCCTTTTCAGCGCAGGCTAGTTCAGCTATAATTATAATAACATGATCTATTAATTGGTGAGTCACTGCTTTATTTGCAGGATAAGTTGCTGAGGTCTCTTGTTCCTCAGGATGATGACGATGAAAATAGTGCTATTTTGGAGTTAAGAGCAGGTATGTACAGTATGAATCCACTTTCTGTACACTCAGTTGACATAACATTGTCAATAAAAGGTGTACACCATAAACAAGAAGACCCAACAGGTTTCTGGGAAGCATTTGGTCTGTAAGCTTATTGGCATAATAAAAGGTTGTGCATTTTTAGTGCTGAAAATTTACATGTTTCTGGCAAAGAAAGAGACAACACGGAATAGGCGCAAGCTAATTAGATCACCCCGTACTTCCATCAGGTCACATCGTTTACAATTCACACTTTGCACGGACAACGTTTCTTCCATCGAGTGCATACAGCTGTAAAATGAGGGAAAAACTAATTTTTCAAAACAATGCTTTTAAAAGGAATAATATGATTATACCACTCTCAAAGACATCCTTGCTATTGTCAGTCATTTCACTACACCTGTAAGGTTAAGTAAAAAAAAAAAAAAAATTATAGTTACATTTTTGAAAGCATTCATTTGATGTGTATTTTTTATTGGTATCCAGGCACTGGTGGAAAAGAAGCCTCCCTCTTCACTAATGAAATGTTTCTCATGTATCAGAGGTAGGAGATGGACAAAGCTTGTCCAGAGTTTGCGAACAAATAGGCTAAGTCATCTAAGAAAGATTTCCATTTTCAAATTCCAAAGATCCAAACGTCCTTTGTGTGTGGACAGCCTGGACCTTAACCACAGGGGGCGTAATATTACGCTCGAGTGAACGTTCAATGCCGAAACCTTCAAATGGCTAAAATCGCCGTCTTCAACCTCAGGAACGACAACACACAACATTTAAAGTAAAAATACGTTTATTTTGATGTTAAATGAGAATATCTATCGCAATCTAGTACGATAATACGAGGATTTTCGATATTCCCATACATTGCCTCTATAAATTCAAAATACAAACGGTCACATAGTTTGTGTGGGCCCCCTGTGCCTTAACCTCAGCATTTTTATTTCAGGTTTGCAGCTTACAAGAAGTGGAAGTTTGAAGTTTTGAATATAAGCAAAAGTGATCAAGGTGGAATGAAGGTAGACTTCCATGTTACAGTTGAAAAACGTGGAAATAATTTTTCTGTGTAGAACAAAACAGGATTAGATTATGGCCTATTTTAGCTTTTAAACTTCTCGGGTGCCGCCATTTTAGACCCTTTGCATAAACGGCGCCTAAATTTGAATAACAACACTTAATACATCCTAAGCCTCATATTCATGTGAAAAATCCTTTGTCTGGAAACATAAACACGAGGCTTAGGATGTATCAAGTATTGTTATTTGAATTTGGGTGCCATTTATACAAAGGGTCTATTGTTTCACACAAAAGAACTTGGTTCTGCTTCCTGATAGCGGCAACCTTATGACGTCATAAAATCCAAAATGGCGCCGGCGGGAAATTTAAATGCGAAAATATGCGAGATCATACATAATTTTTAGCACACTTAAGTATGCTATTTCTACTTTTTAAAATAAAATTGAGAATCAAGACAGTATTTCCAAGAATTTAACGTTCATTTGTTGTCAGAGTGGAGGTTTCCTTTAATTAATAAAAAAGCAACTGTAAAGAAGTCGACAGTTACGACTTTTGTGAAACAGTCAGGAATGTTATAATTAACAATTAGATTATGAGCTCGAGATTTCTATCGCGTGATAGTTGATGAGGGCGAAGCCCGAATCAACTATCACGCATAGAAATCGAGAGCGAATAATCTAATTGTTTTAGTATAAATCTACTAGTCGTTCAAAACTAAACAAGAAAATTATCTATTTCCTCATCGCAGACACTTCGAAAACGCGACGAAGCGGCCGCCATTTTGTTGAAAACCGCTACTCACTATCTATCACAGAATAGATAGCGAGTAGCGTAGCCAATCAGAGAACGGCATTCGTGATAGAACACTAGTAGATTTATACTAATGAAGAATAGAATATCTTGTTTACAAGACAGCTCAGTTGATTTTGTTTGTTGCTCTCATAGGAAGCGTCCGTGAGTATTGTTGGCAATGGTGTGTTCGGAATGATGAAGGTAAGTTAGCAATTATACTCATAATTTCTTTCAGAACAATACAGCGGTTTCCAATCGAGTGTCGTAAAACCAAAACCAAAACCAAAGTAATTACTCTGGCCAATCGCAACAGATGTAAACAATACAACGAGCCAATCAAAATTCAAAGCAAATACATGTAACTGGCGCCAAGCGCAGGAAAACGCGTGCGGCCACAACACGATTGGTTTTGGTTTGGATTCCCATTGGTTGAGAAAGTGGCGCGAGTTTTGTTGACCAATCACAGAGCGTAGTAATGCAAAACCAAAGCAAACGCGAAATTACTTTCGACACTCAATTGAAAACCGCTCTATACCAAATGTAGTAAAACAGAAGACAGAGGAGTGGTGTTCAATAGCCTGCTAAGTCTAAACGATAACAGTATCGGACTCGTCTTTAGCTGAGTTGGACGAAAGGGCCGCACTCGTGAGCGTTGTTACATACCATTCTGGCCAATTAGCGTAGCCATTGTAAAATAAATTGCGAAAATGGTTAGGGAAGTTCAACCTCTCTTACCTGGTTTATCGTTATTTTTTTAGTTTGAAATTGGTGTTCACCGAGTACAAAGAGTTCCGCTGACGGAGACAATGGGCCGCATTCATACGAGTACAATGACTGTTGCAGTTTTGGCGCAGCCCGAGGAGGTGAGATAGCATAATGACACAAGAAAAATAACGCCCTATGGACTGCTGTTATTACAGACGACCTTCGGAGCCGCGCGTTTTTGCCCTCATCTTAGTCGACTTAGCTACTTCCTTTGCTACTTCCCTTTCTGTAGAGTCGTCCTCTACACTTTGGTTCTTTGGCTCGTCCGCGTCAGTGAAAACCCACCGCTCCACTCGAATCTCTTTACGGTAGCCAAATTACCTTATCCGACTCTGTTGATAAAACAAAGCATTCGTTTCCACTTCCCACCCGATGCACCACCACAGTTTCTTGAGAAATTAGCTAGCAGTTTAGTTCCCTTTTTCTTGAATGCCCTGAAAAAGGGGAGCTCCTCCAAGGTTGACATTCAGACGGAGGTATTCACATTTGAAGGTTAAAAGGTTAGTGTGCACTTGGCGCCTGGGCACCAACCCAGAACTGTTGTTTCTTCAAACTTCTAGTCAGTATCCAATTTTGACCGTTGGTTCGCGTTGCAGTGGCGTGGACCTTGTTAGGACTTTTGATCTTTCGCATATTTCATGATAAATCCGAGGAATGTTTCTTTCAGGGTACAAAAAAGTATGTTATGTGCTATTTGTATCTTTGTGATGATGTGACTCCCCATGAAGAAATTGCAAAAGGACAGAACCGTTTGTAGACTGACACCAAAGAGCCTTGTTTAGATTGGTACCCGCCAGGCACCATGCCCACGGTACTTGAGCACCAAGCGTGAACGTGGCCTTAATATTCACCGTAGCAGACACGGGATACGAGGAAATACTGCATATATGTAGTAACCGGAGTATTTATCAGTAAATTTTCTGTAACTTTTGCCTGTCCCTGTGATCTTGATTGACAAGTTAGAATCAGGCGGCCATCACATCAGAAATCAAACCATTACTTTGTGCAGCAGGAATGTTGGGTTTAATCTGTGTCATCTTGATCATTATTTGTTTCTCTGTTGTTGATTTCAGGTGGATGTAGAGATTAATCCAAATGATCTTAAAATCGACACGTTCAGATCCTCTGGGTAAGTTGTCGTTAAACCCCTTGAATGCCAATATCAAAATACAATTTCTCCCTTCTTATCCCCATACATTCATTATAGCTACAGTGGGGAGAGGTTATTGAAATGTTAAGAAGATTCATGTTGGGTGATCATATCCTTTATTCTCATTACTCCTCTGATTAAGCATTGATTTCAGTTACCAGGAGAAATTTAAGGCTGATCACTAATAGGCAATGTGATTTAGTCTTCAGACCAAGTTTTTGCTGCGGGCGTTTGACTTGTTTTCGAAAGTTTTTTTCTTCTTCTAGATTTGTCGAAATCCAAATTTGTGACTCGCAAGAAATCGGTCCATTCGTGGACCAAACAATCGCAAGATTTTTGCTAACTAACTGCACATGCACAAACTTAATTTCGGTTTGCACTCTCGGTTTCGCCGCAAAGATGAATAACATTTCAGAGTTTGGGTTGTCCGCCAACCTTCTCACTTTCCTTTGCACACTAATCTAACAAAACGACTGATATACAACACACTTGGTGCTCTACAGTAGGCAAAATGACATTTTAACGCATACAGAACAAAATAAAATAGTCGCTCTATCGGCGCCTTGTTTGTTTTCTCACCTTTTATGCGCGCGTAACTTGACTATGAACGCCCGAGAAACTTGTACAGAATTTGCGTAAAGTATTTCATATGCGTTGTTGTCGTTTGAAGGATCATTTCCGAAGAGTAACCGAAAACTGCTTGCTACTAACGATCGTATCCGAATAGTGGCAGTTTCTACTTCCTCTTAATTGAAAATTCGCCGCTAAACAGCAAGACTAATTCATAAGCATGTTGTTTGTTTGTTTATTTGTTTTAGCGCTGGCGGTCAGTCCGTAAACACGAATGACAGCGCTGTACGTATAACTCATCTGCCCACAGGATTAGCGGTTGCTTGTCAAGAAGAAAGGTCTCAAATTCAGGTAAAGTACTAAAGTGAATACGGTTTTATTTTTTACCACGCATTTGTTAAGTCCGGCAGGCCTGAGGGAACTGGTCACTGTTGGAAATAGGGAGATGCCTCGGGGTTTGGACCAGAAAAGCTAACATTCTTTTTATATTTGGACAGTTTTCTCCACCTTCTTCTTTAATTTGCTCCAAGCATTATTGTGTAGCAAGGACTTCGGGGCAAACTGTACCATTTGCAACGTCTTACATGGTTAGTCGAGAGGACAAAAGAACGAACAACGGAACAATGCTCAAGACACTTATAAAACAGTGCAACTGCGGGTGAAGGTCTACTGGGGTCTTCCGTGCGGTCTAAAAACGAAAAAAAAAAACAGAAAACCCCACGGAAATGCTTGCTACGTAGGCTAATTTGTTCCTGACTGTCAGTATATATGAAGGTCTGGTCAGTTGGTTAATGCGGCATCCTTCTGTCGTTAAGTTGTCGTTTTAAACGATTATTTCCGAAGAGTATCCGAAGATTGTCCAGAATCAATTCTACCAGGAGCATAACATATGCTT
The DNA here is from genome assembly GCF_977016875.1 of Pavona decussata. NCBI lineage: Eukaryota > Metazoa > Cnidaria > Anthozoa > Scleractinia > Agariciidae > Pavona > Pavona decussata. The sequence continues at coordinate 737,625 of NW_028145650.1, forward strand.
TTGAGCTGAGGGATCTGACGCGTTCACTGAATTTAGGCACTGGTCGATTTAATCAGGTAGAAATGGTATAAATGTTGCGTTCAATAGCATTTGATAACATTCTCAATCGAGACAGCGATTACGAACTACCAGTGTCACAATAGGTCTCATATTTCGGTTACTGGGTGTTAGGCCTTATGTTCTCGATTACATTGTTCTACTGAGGTTTCGGAATTAAACATAGTTGTACAATTATCCTCGCCGTTGTCTGTTCCCTGTAAGCGAACAGCGCGTGAAATAACCAGCGGTCTTTTTGGACATTTTGTCACGTGACTCACCACCTCAAGTCACGTGACATAAATGAACATTTCACGTTCTTGAAAAAGATTACGAAAAGGACCGGAAGCTTGCAACGCTTTAAATTGTTTAGATCGTGAAAGCTAATTTGTTTTTCAAACATATGATAACCATTTTTTTATTTTTACAGAATAAAAGCAGGGCACTCCAGGTATTGCGAGCGCGGCTATACGATATTCAGCGGCAAAAAGTGGAGTCAGAGAGGACTGAAGCCCGGAGAAAACAGGTCAGCATTTTGAGAATTAAAAGGGCGGTTTTTGGGGGGACATATTCTGTGCATTCTGAAAAAAGAATACACTGAAAAATCTTTATTGTATCTGTTGCCCAGTAACCAAAAATATCCAAATAACGAAAGTAAAAGAATCGAATTCTTATTATTGTTTTAAAAGAAAAACATATTTAATTTTTCGAGGTATTCTGATAGGACAGATTTTGGAATATATTCAATATGTCACCCCCCCCAAAAATGTGCCATAGTAGTGTGTTTGATGTGGAACATGTTGTTAAAACAAGACTGGTTGCATGACGTGATCTTAAACTTGTGGGTTTTTTTTATGTCAGATTGGGGGTGGAGAGCGATCAGAGAAGATCAGAACCTACAATTTTTCACAGGTGGGTTTACTCTACATTTCTACTTTATTATTATTATTTTTTTCTGTTAACAACTGTATTTACTGTCTTACTCCCTTAAGGGTCGAGTTACCGATCACAGGATAGGGATGACCGCGCATGGCCTAGAACTGTTCCTTGAAGGAGAAGATAAGTTACATGAAATGATCCTGGCTTTGCAGTCTCAACATGAAGCTGAGGCTTTACAAGAACTGACAAGTCACTACACTGCCGGAGAAAAACACGCTAGATGACAAAGGTTCTAGCTGAATTTTTTTTAAGATAAGAAACGTCGATACGAATTATTTAGCTGCTTGGATTGCAGTGGGTGTTTTCTGGAGCAGTAGGTCAAAGCTGGTGAATACAGCGAGGAATTGTTATGGATTGTGGGAGCGGAAGATTTGCAAGATGGACGAGTTTGTATGGTCTGCATTTTTAACGAACCTCTATAACTTTTAACGGACCTTTTAAGTCCTCTCACTGCCAAGAGGACCTGAAATGCAAAATTGAGGAAACTTTTACATCGCATTTGTTGAAATTAATACCATGAAATTCCGAATATAAGCCCCATCCTTTAGGCAATAAATGTTTTTTGTCTTTCTCTCTGTTTAGCCAGTTGTATCAATGGGTACCAGCGAATCTTGAGAGATACCTAGGGAAATGCTAGTAGAAGATGGTCATGGTTGGACTCCCGTGGGGAACTCGGATGTTTTCTTTCTCCCCATGCTCGTCACAAATTAGTCTTTGAGTCTAGTGCGCATGCGCTCTTCACTCTAGCCTGCAATGTGATCAGACAAAAGCGAAATTGCATATGACACCCAAAACGTTAATGAAGACAATCAACGTTGAACTTTTGCGGTTCAGGGCCGAGACTCAGAACTTGCGAAATCATACACATGCTCCCGTGAAACATTAATCAGAATGCCAGTCCAATTGACTCCTAGAAAATTGATAAGACCAGCTAAAGGGAAACATTTAAGAAACCGTTAACCTTCTAGAGTACCTATTAATAAAATTCTCAAAGCATTCAAAAGGAGAAATTAGAGAGAAAAAGTGAAGATCATTTTGAGCAATTCTGTTCGTAGATCAGCTATTAAACATAAATAAATTGGTTACGAACTTCAAGGCATGAATGCACTAGACTCGTGTACCAGCGTAGGTAACTATTTTTAATTCAGAATTTATTTTGGGTGAACTGTGCTATTTTGATAACTCTAATGTATTGTAGTAACCGTCTAGACATTTTGGAACTCTCAGATACATTCAGGCTGAAATGAAATGTGCTAATCTGTTCACACTGATAAGGGCTTTGCAAATTGCCTGTACTTTCTTCGTTTACAAACGATGTACGCTAAATTATATCACATTTTATTTTGATCTATCTTAAAGCACGGTAAGCATTTTTTGTTTTCGAATCCTGGCGTTTCATCTTTTTGTTTAAAATTTCACTGCAATGTAAATTATTTAAAACATGAGCGTTTGTTTTGAATTCCTCATATCTCGCAGTGTTGCATCAATTAACTGCAAAAGCCAAACTGATTTTTGGTCTAAGAGATTTAGCAGAATAAAATGGGTTTCTGGTATCGTATGCTATCGAAGTGAAACCTTTGTATTGCAGAATTTTTTCTTTCACCTTTTCTACAGTCTGTCTTGACTGTCGTAATAATAGCTAATTCCCCTAAAGATTCGCAATCACCTGTTTCAATATAGATGGACGTAGCTGTCCAATTTATTTCTGGTTCTTTTGTTTGAATAGTGTTAACGAGTCACATCTTTTCAGTCGAGTTATCGTTTCAGTATCAAATTTCTTTCCAAAGTCCTGGTAAATTAAAGATTAATCATTTTCATTTCTGACCAGTTATTTATCAGCAAATGTCGGCAAATTTCAAATAAGCGAAATTAACATTAAAACTGTAATATAGTTAAGGCTTTAATACTTCTTTGTAAATTAGTGTCGAAGATAAACGGAAAGATGTAAGAGAGATTTGCAGTATTAAGCAGCGGCAGATTTAGTTAAAAAAAAATGCGACAAATTTTTGCTCTGGGCTTTTGTCCCAACAATATTGTTTTTCATAACAAAACACCAGTTAAAAAATCGAATGGTTGGAATAACTCGAAGCAAACTAGAAGATGATAGAAATTTATATTTTTGGCAGTTGCAATCTCCATACGAAGAATTTCAACTTTTAAAACCGAATGATACAATAAGCGCTTGAGGTGATAAACCACAGGCGAGCTGACTTTATTTTTTATTATTAATGTTCCAATTGTAGAAGCCAGGGAAATAACTCATTCGGAGAACCTTGCAATAATTAATCATGTAGCTTCAAAATACTAATCTGGTGCATGGCCAGCAGAATATTTCAACAATACGTCAGTTTCGGTTTCTGTCAGCGTTTGGCTCTTTCGTTTTCATCATATTTTTCGTTTTGTGAAACCAAGCGAATTAGTAATTATCTTTTTTTGTAAGGGTTCTGCAATTACAGCATATGCAAATCTCTGCTGAGCTGCAGCGCTTTTGTGTATAGTGTTTGCACTCACCCAGAACCCGACTATTTTTAACCGCACGTTCTTCAAAGGATTACTGAATAGGGAGGAACGTGCGCTAAATCCATAACAAACCTCATATTCCAATAAGTGACATCTTCAAATGACTTCTTATCAACCTGCGTTGTCTCACAAATACCTTGAATTTGCATAAAGACGGACAGAGAAGCGAATTATTGGACGAATTTACATCGAGCTACCGGAATCACGGTACTCAATATCGGATACAGACAAGACAATCATGAACCACATTTTGAAGTCTTAATCTGTTGGTGAAATGTTAATGTAACGGAGGGCTTGATTCATTAACACAGGAACAAACATATCGTACGTTAAAAGATACTCAAATTGTACACCTTCACTGATCAAATCCGCTCAGCTTGTCTCAGAATTTTGAACATCAGAGGTAGTACTGAATCCATCGATGGCGGAAATTAACGTAGCTCTAAATAATTTTCTCAAGGATCACGGCGAGAGCTTCATTCTTCACCGGCGAAAAAGACTAATGGATATCGAAAAGATAATCAATCCGATGTTAACGGAAGTGAGAAAAATGGATGAGAAATTTGACTTCGAAACTTTCAGTGCTAATGGTTTCTATAGCATAAAGTCGCCAAGCCACTACGAGATACTGTTGATTTTTCAAGGAATTGACCCGAAGGAAATTTCTATTGAGGACGGACAAACCCCACCGGGATTTGCACACGCTAAACTGACGGATAAAAAGATGATTTCGCGCTGGAAATTTTGCAGTGGAAACAGCAATCCCAGCAAAGTTTATATGTCGGTAAAGATTGTGAAGGAAAAGCTTTATGAGTATGTCAAACGGGTGTTGAATAGTGGCTCTTTTCTCGGAGGCCGAGATGGAAAATTTTGCATCGACCTGGCCGAAACTCGCCACGACGATGCGATTGTGCTATCGGTCAGCGGGCACGATGCGGAGTCGTACAGCCTCGATCTCATCCCAGCTATTCCTTGTCCTGGCCGCTGGGTGTTCTCTGCGCACGCTTGGGAGTCCAAGCAACCTGATTTGCCGAGCAAGAAATTGAAAGAGGATATAGTACGGAGTGGAATCCACCTCGTTGCCAGGCCATCGCCGAGCAAGTCATCTTATCAATGGCAAATCGACTTCCCTGTTCCCATGAGAAAGTTGCTTGAATTGGAATTGGGGTGCCGGACAAAATGTCTTCTTATTCTTGAAATTATACTCGAAGACATGCAAGCGGGCAGACGTGGATGCGATCCGTTTCATCTAAAAACACTTCTAATGCGAGTGTCCGAGCAATTTCCTGTCAAATCCTTTTGGACCGAAGACAAACTCTCCAAGCGTTTCATGGATGCCATGAAAGAACTCCAAAAATGTCTTTCTGAGAGACATCTTGGGCACATCTTTATCCCAAACGTAAATTTGCTTCGACATGTCGATAAACTGGCGTTAGAGAACTGCAAAGAAGGAATTCAGAAAGTTCTTGAAGACCCTGTGAAATTTTTGGCCGAATTTGAACTATTCAATTACTCTACCTCTTTGTAACTAATGAACAGACTGCTTGTTAAACACTACAGTATTGTGTGTGAGTGTGGAGGAGCTTCTGACAGCTGCCAGAAGAGTATTAAAGAGTAATTACTTGCCTCCTCTCTAGGTCTTTGGGTCAGGTGGTGACGTCATGGAAGATGCGTGCGCGAGGACTGGGAGAAAGCCAAACTGGACTTCTGTTATTAACACGAATATATAATAGTAACACCGTAAACCAATCAAAAACAGGTCAACCTTGTTAGTTTAGTGTCTCGTTCCTTTCATTTTATAGCGAACTTAATATTAGGTGACCTTTCATTTTTTTACAGAAAACAAGGATTTTCTGCAAGCTGGTAGTAAATTTCCAGCACCTTCATTAACTAAATCAAAACTGAATCCGCTAGCAATGTAACAGACTCATATACGGCTGAACTGGAACTAGCTCGCACTGTCAGCTGGCTTAGGCGAAAGAAAAATTATTTATGAATATTGTTACTTCGTAATATCGCCTAGTTTGCTTCAGTCGTAAGCATACTATGAATTACATTAATTTTACAAAGCAGTTTGTTTTAAGGTTGTATTTAGCAACCTTGTTCGTTGACAGTTGAAACAATTGTTTACCATTTTTTCGATCTTAATGTGATCCTCTCTAATGGCTTCGTATGTCGCGATTACGATCAATTTAGAACGATGGAATTTTATCACTAAAAGTAGAATTACTCAAATATCCACAACTTTTAGCCCATTATTATTTTCAGCGCGTTCATGTCATTTTTATGACATCATTGGATACTGGTAAAAATTAAAATCACTATGGTTGTTTTAACGATATTTCGGCCATATTGGTCAAATTAAGTAATTACGGCTGCAACATCTGTAAAATTTTTAAGACAAAACCCATGCAAGGCAATTGGGAACTGAAATTCAGTTAGTATGAACGAACAATAAAAAATAGAGCTATCAAAAATGATGGCAATAAAATGATTTCAAACAAAAGGAATGGTTTTGTGTTTATTATCGCGTCTAACGACGATTAAACTTTAATAGTATGATAAATGTTTTATATTCTTGCTTAGTCTTTGTTCCACACCAATCAAATATTGAATATTCTATGCAAGTGATCAATTAACCAATAAAAAGTTGTCGTTTCTCGCAAGCTCATCGCAATTGAATCCTAGTTACAACAACAATTTATCAAAATGATAAATTGTTGTTGGTTTGTGGTCGGTTCTTCCCTAAAACGTGTTGTTTTTCCCACGAAATCGTGTCGAATTAGACGGATAATTCCTTCTATATCTTTTCACGATTCTCTTGTTATTCAAGATAGCACAATTCAGAGTGAAAATGGAAGACTCGAATGCTGACGCTAATCACTGGTTAAATGGATTTCTTCAGCAAAACTGCGAAGAAGCACGAAAACGTGTTCAAGAGGAACGAAATCTTTGGAACTTAACAAACGAGAATGAAGACCTTGATCTGTCAGGAATTTTCAACTTTACTGATTACGAAGAATTCAACGGACAGGGTGGTGAGGAAATTTTACCTTCTAAAACTTTTGATTCAGACGATCTGTCCCAAATGAAGCCTGCGTCATTCGACGATGGTACATCGATTCACGACACTGAACGACGAACAGAACACGACGGTATTCGTCAGAATTTAAATTCCAGTCCATTGGCTCAAAGAAGCGTGTCGTCGAACGATGACATATCGATTTACGATGAACGACGAACAGAGCTCGACGACATTCAAAATCACAAGGAAATTCAAGTTACAACTTTGCACGAGGCTCGACAAAGTTTGAATTCCAGTCCACTGGCCTGCACAAGCACATCATCCAACGATGGCATATCTAGTGATGGCGACGATCAACGAGCTGCGCACGACGCTGGTCATACGTCTTCGGCAGATCACGTTACGTCAAAGAGCACCCAGGCGGACTGGGATTTCGAAACCGATTTAGTAGAAGTGGCGAGTATGGACATAGTCCATGCAAAACAACAGCTCCAGCGGGCAATAAACGACTTCAACTCCAATGTAGTGGACAGGGAGCGAGCGGGTTTCAGACTAACGATGAAGCAGATCGAAGCAACGGTCAACGAAGTTTTAGAGGAGGTTGAGCGACTCGACAACAACTTCAAGCTACGTAGAATGAGTCCTGATAGCTACTATGAAGTGAAGTCGTGGAATGAAATAGACTTACTCATTGCGCTTGAAAACGTCTCGCTGAATGAAGTTGTCATCGAGGATATGAAAACTCCAACTGGCTATGCGCGAATACGCGTGGTATCACAGGAAGTGACGTCATTGTCGAATGTACCGTCGTCAGAGATGACCTCAGCCTTGAGCTTGAACATGACGTCATCACACCATCAGTTATTTCAGTGGTGTACAGAAACACAGTCGGGTGAGCTGTACCTTTCGCCGAAAAAGTTATGCAAGGAATTCGCGGCGCTAGTTTCCAGAGCGGCTGGGAGAATTTTAAGAAATGGCTCCAGCGTGAACCGGAAGGGAGTTACTTTTTCTGACACAGAAGCTTCCGTGCCCTTCACAGTCAACCTCATTCCCACGGTGGAATGTCCACAGACCTGGCCGCTATGCGCTTACTGGCTCAGAAATTACACTAAAAAGTGGCCAGCGGTGGGTGTGAAGGATGACGTCATTCGTGGGGGGATGCACCTTGTTGCCTTGGTGACGAGCAAGGAGTCTGACCCTTTGTGGCGAATAAACTTTTGCGCCGCACGGCGTCATCTTCTTCGGTCTGATTGTGAAGGGAAGAAGAAATGTTTACGTATTTTGAAAGTACTCCTGGATAAAGATCTGTCGCGGCCCAAGGGCCTCCTTCCGCTGTACCTTGAGAACATAGTACTGTGGGCAAGTAGAAAACACTGGCAGGAGGAGGAATGGGCCGAGTGCATGTTACCGGAGAGGTTTTTGGAGATGTTAATGGCCCTGCATAAGTGTTTGGAGAACAAAGACTGTTACAATTTCTTTGTGCCAACCATGAATCTCTTCAGCAACTTGAGACCCGAGGTTGTCCAAATGTTAGCTGCGAAAGTGAAGGATGTCTTGCATGATCCTTTCAAGTACCTAAAGAGTTAAGTATGCGCAACAAGGTTTATGCGCATGTTCAATTAAAAAAGTCTTTTTTACGATATAAAAGACAAAAATCCTTTCCAAATTCACCGGAAGACCCTTCTGCCACGTTTCAAACGAGAACGGTGGTGGGGAAGGGGAGGGGGGATGAACCGCGTTTAACACAGTAAGGCTATTGCAGGCTCCCGTGGAGTGATGGAGTGCGGCGAATAAGGACGCTTTCGATTCGACCAAAAATTCCAGAAATTCAGTATGAGGAATCGAATGAACCACAAATTTTCCGGAAGGAAACTTCGGAAATCTGTGTATACCTTGCAAGGTTGTCCAATAATGATCCTGAAAATCGGAACTGCCTTGAAAATTCCGTTCCATTCGGCGATTACCACTCGCATTCAGCTCCTAAATTTTTCGAAACTTCAAAAACGAACGTTTGGCCGAATGGAAAACGTAAAAAACCTAAAATGTTTCCTTACAAATTGAATACAACAAATACAATCGTGAAACTCCTGTCTGGCGGATGAGTTGCCATCCTATCGGGAGACGTCCGAGAATGACGACACCTTATCGATTTTCCACGAAGACTTGACTCGGGCGATTTCCGAAGTTGACGGGTGTAAAAACTGTTCAAATTCAAAAAAGGAAGCAAAATGCAGACAGAGATTTTTACACACGAAATAACTGAAGCGTTTAGAGTTTTATTATCATACAGTGGTAAAAAATAGCACTTGCCTGACGCAAGTCTGACTTAAATATTATTTACCAAATCAAAATACCTTTTGTAATTAAAATATAACTGCATGTAAGTTAACTGAAAAGCCTGCATGAGATTTCTTGCCCGTTTCCATTGGTCCTACAGAGAGATTACACGGCGGCCATTGTGGAGGTAAAGAACAATACAAATATTTGCATGAAAATAAGATTTATTTCCTAAAGGAAAATCATTTTTTTGTTTTGTACTTCCAATAATATCGCCACGTGAAAAAGTCCTCTATTTAATTATATGCAAACTAATTAGCTATCTTTGTTCTTGAAAATGAATGTCTTACGATTAAAGCTAACTGAATCTACAAGCAGCGTCAAAATTGTCGAGACACTATGATTTCCAAGAGTATTTTCTCGTATCCTACGCAATTAACCCGTCTGCCCCCAAAATATTTCCCACCCTCCCGCCCCAATCCCTCTTGGCAGCGATACAGCATTGAATAAACCGGCTGTTAGCATAACCCGTGGCCAATCATTGAAACAATCCCCCAATCTGACATAGCGGGGTAATGCGCCAAGCCAACTATCAAAGACTATCTTGATAGAAACCAACAGCAAGCTTTTTAATTGTTAATTGGAAAACTCCTGCCAAAAGTCGTTCACTAGCACTGGGTTATGACGAAATTGCTAAAACGCCCATGTGTTCAAACCAAAAAATTGGCCGTTTTTATACTAGAGGACGCATTATCCGTCTGGACGAACTTGGGCAAACATTTGTTGCTCGTCTGGTTATTCGTCTCTAGTATAAAGACGGGCACAAGACGCATTATCCGTCTGAACAAACTATTTTCCGTTGTGCGTCGTTCAAGTCGAATAACGGAAGATAATTCGTCCAGACGGATAATGCGTCTTGTGCCCGTCTTTATGCTAGAGACGAATAACCAGACGAGAAATAAATATTTGCCCAAGTTCGTCCAGACGGATGATGCGTCCTCTAGTATAAAAACGGCCATTGACAGTAAACATGCTTATGTTTCCTTCCAGCCAGAGACGAAACCAAAACCGATCACGAATTAGCACAGGCGTGGTTTTCCCGCGCTTCACACCGGTCGCCATTTTATTCGTTGTTTTTCCCGCCCTTGGCAGCGGTCACACGTTTTCCCGCGCTTGACACCAATTGCCACCAGCCGGTCGCATGTTTTTGACTCAAGTTCTATGTCGTATTAAAACGTATGTTTTGGACTTCGTCAGTGGTTCAAAAATTGCTTAACAATATGCAACTTCATTAGTGAGAGTATTAAGTAGTTATGTTTAAGAATGTTTAAATTTCGTGCACGTATGCTTAATAATTGTTATATACCTTCATTATTTATTAATTATTTTTAATTCTTCCACTATATAAATGTAAACATCTTGCAAATTTATAACAAGGTGTCATTATGTAAATATTACAATCGCTTTAAATAAACGCTAAAAGATACCTTTTAAGTGTACTGTACGAGCATTCAACGTGGCCACAAAGAGAACCATTATCCCAAAAACGCGTCATGCTTTGAACCGATACCTAATCGATTTGCGGTTTAAAAAAATGCATCGTCAATTTAAAGAATAATTTAAGTAAAAATACAAACATCTGCTATGATTAAAAATGATGGTAAAAGCTTATACCTGTAAGTTGAAAAACAGTTTGTAAAACGCATTTAAAGGACACTAGTTTGCACGTGTTTAGTCTTGGGACGTGTAATCGGCAAATTAGCGACCACAGCAATACCTTAAAAATATCTTAAAAGTCGATAAAGACTTCAGCTTACCTCAAGACGGATTTTCTAGTGCCCTAATTTCAAGTACGAAAAATTTATTCAAAATCTGAAAACCGCAACAAAAGTTTTATGGACAAAGGACGGCAAACACAGGGGATCTCGAAACAAGACGCACCTATGGCATTAGCGAAGATGCTTGTCCCGGAGACTTGATTTTTTTCCCAAAAAGATCACACGAAGGGCACTAATCACCTCACGTGAAGATCTGGTAAACTTCAAAATTTTTAGAAGGATTCAAACGATATGCCTCTATTGAAACGTCTTGACAGTTTCACGGGAACTGATTCAAAGCATAAAAATGTGTTAAGCATGAAATCACATCTCAAATAAGCGTCAAAAAGTATATAAATAAGCGAGTTTGATTGGCGCAAAAATGTACGCGAATGATTTGGTTAGGATGGAATTCTCCCACACTCACATCCGATCGTGCTCTACATTTTCTGAGCCTTTTCCAGTTCTATTTTGTTTTGTCGTTATTTCAAATTACTGAACATCCAGTGACCATTGACGCAAATGTCGGCTTGCATTGCCCTTCAAAATAAACTTTCCCACTCAAAACCTCTCTGCGTTCACCTAGGTACTGGCTTTGACTCGCTAACAGGCGCTTCTTGACACCATTCATTCACGGGTTGATTTCTGCTCTTCTAGAAGCACAAATTACGTCTAGACGGAAGAGTCACCAGGCTTGTGGCCGTTGCGTTGCGAGAACTTTCTCACGCCGGGGAAGCTGTTGTTGGCGGGGCTTTGTGAGCCGTGCGCTAGCAACTGTTCCTGTCTAAGGAGCAAGCTGTCCAAAAGAGAGTCAAACCTCGAGTTCATGTGCTCGAGCAAGGCCTGGAGCTTAGCATCTACTCGTCCCAGGATTCTTTTCTCCGCGGCGTAGATGTTTGTTGTGATGGAGTTGTAAACCGACAAACATCCGGGACACCCACACTCGGCGCACCTGAAGCAAAGCGACCCGTGTTGATCAATTACAGTCAACCCAGGTCACGCGTGAACAGAATTTCCAAGAATGAAATGAACATTCGAATTTCTCTTTGTAATGTCCGACGTGTGAATGGAATGTTGGACATTTCTCTAAAAATCGTTCCGAAAAAGACGCATTAACTGAAAAAAAAAGATTCAAAATACTTGAGAAACAATTGTTATTCTTGAAATATTCAATTTTGCAATGTAAAGAAAAATGCATAGCTTTATCCTGTCAATAAGCTAGGGAAATTTATGCGGGAACTCCGAAATCTCGTTGGCGATGTTCAAAACTGACATGTAAATTTCAAAACTCCGTTCAAATTTCGAAAATACCGTTCACGCGTGACCTGGGTTGACTGTAAACCGCTATTTTCGCTTGAAGTGAAATATCGTGCAAAACTAACAACGTGTTACATGGTTCACGCTGAAACATGCTATCAAACAAGATTTTGAGAATGATGTGTTATTCAGTGAGTGACACAGGCACACTCGGAAAAGAGGAAATCCGAGTGCTACTAGAGTTGAACCTTCCGATTACTAGTTCGGATGCTTTACCACTGAGTTACAGGAGACTCGTGGGAGCTAAGGCCATTAAACTACGCTCATGTGACAAACATCCTGCATACTGCTAGGATTTGAATGTCAATGTGTGGCATATGCACGATGGAATAAACGGTTAAATATATGGGGAAAAAAGTTTAAATAAAATAGTCAAGAGTGTCATGATGTAGAAGGCCACAAACGCTACGGGAAATGATGGATTTCTTTCACATCATGACACTCTTCCTTATGTTTGTTACATACATTTTTTTCTAATTTTCGTTTCCTTTCATACACTATCATCCTACCTGGCCTTACTGCCGGAGTCTGGGCCATCAGACTCAGTTTTATCCAACGGCGCAGGCGCAGGAGCTTGCTCGGCCAGAGCTCGTTCCAAAGCCCGCTTGTCTTCCAAACAAAACGACTGAGCCCGTGGGTTCATCTGAGCATGCGTGGGCACAGGCAATGCACTCCCAAGGGACACTGGTCTAGCTTTTCGGACCATGTTGCGACTCGCGCGGACACGTGACTGGAGGTAGGTTTCCCAGCGATGCTTTGCGAGTGTGGGCGATTCTGGCGTGTCCATCTTTCCATTTTCGACTGAGGCTGAGGGCGTGTCTGTTGCCGCTTCCGGCTTCTTGTCTACCATTAGGCCAGCTAGCATGTTAATGAAATCTCCATCGCTTTCCGGGCTGCCAGGCAAGTCTCTTCCTGTGAAAAGAAAGCCAATTTTGTGACACATAGACTAGAGGGTTAGTTCCTAAAGTAATTGCGGTATTGCGTTGGTGAGGAGTAGAAACGAATGTTCGGTTTATCAACAGAGTTGGCAAGGTAAGTTGGTCACCGTAAAAAGATTCGTCAGAGCGAATCCGTCACACAGTTGAGTGTTTTGAAACAAATATATTGCTATCACAGAAAACTATTCTACCGCTTTCAGTTGCAAAAGAGAGCGATGTTGCGTGGTAAAGGAGCTTCGTGTAACTAAGGAGAATATTATATAATTTCTCTAGTACAGCACCGCCCACCCCCCCCCCCACCCCCCGTCCCCCACTCCCAAACATGCATAGTCTTTAGACACTGTTAAAGACAACTCTTCTGTAATTTTCCTTCAGTGATATCTTTTACTTTATATGAAGTGAATATCGACATATAAATGACTTTTGCCTTGGAAAAACGAAACCGTGTGCGTGTGTGTGCCCGTTCCTACCCAAAGTAAATATACGGTTATGAAACTTATCATTGGATATGGAAAAGAAGCGCCCAGTTCCTTGCAACTGGGTCATGGAATCCCACGAAAAATAACTAATCAGGCGGACCATTAACGCGCACTTACGATGCTATCTTTGTAATGCATCACATGAAAGGATTATAATATACTGCCTGATAAAAATCGTTGCTTGAGAATGAGTTTTCGTGTCAAGAAGCTGTGTTTGAAGCACTTCCTACGATGCAATCCTTGTAAACACACTTTTGTAAGTTCAACATTCCACTGAATGTTCAAAGCCGACGTTTTTGACAAAGTTCTGACAGAGTTCTCATTTCCCTACAGCAAACTTAGTTCAAACTTGTTTCTAGCCGCATGCATCAGATTAGGAAAACCTTGTTTGAGATTTACCGCTTTCTGCGGTGAAACTACCAAGTATAAATGCGCTTTCGTTTTTTGACGCATTCGTACTCCGTGACACACCCTAAACGTTTCTTGAATTTTTTTTATCATTCAAAAGCAAAATGTTGAGATTTTATTTTATTTTATTACTCATAAATTTAAAAAACATATATCTCACCCATTCTTTCGATTTTCTCTTCTTCCTCAAGTTGCTTAGCACGTGCCATTGCTTGAGATAAGATACTTGCTTCACTTCCAGACAAATTTGTAGCACCAAGATCCGACCGAGGACCATTGCCAACACTGAGGGATCTGCCTCGATGTACTGCCGCCGCATGACCACTTTGGGCCTAACATACAAACAAAACTGATTTAGTTGAACGGTGAAGAATGCAAGGGAAGAGTGAGGCAAAAATCATGTCCACCTTACTCATACTTTCGAACTGCACTTGTGCACGGCTTGCTCAGGTGCCTTAAGGACGGTGCCTACTTTTGTTACTGCGCATACGTTCTGCGTATCTCGAGATACTCGGGTTCCCTATGGGTGGTGCCTACTAATACAGGGATAATTTTGCGCGGTTAAAAACTATGTGGAGAAAGCAGAACTGAGCAAGTGCCCTTGGTATCCAAAAAGGAAACTGGGGGGTAACCATTCATGTTTCAGAGAAAAAAAAAACGCCAAAAAACGTCATACATGCCTTTGTATTACTCAGATTTTTAGCATAGTTGTTGCTTAATTGTCTCTAAAAAATGCATGGTTACCCCCAATTTTCTTTTTGGATTCCAGTAGCCCTTGCTAAGATCTGCTCTTCCGTCATAGTCATAAACCACACAAAAACACTTCAGTGTTAGTAGGCACCATCCTTAACGGTAAACCTATAATTTCCAACATCAACACGCATATTCTCCATACTGTTGTCTCTATATTCTATGGTACTAGTTGCGAGAATTTGTTTAAAAATCAAGACAGCTCATCTTTGGTGATTATTTCCTTTATTCTCATGAGCCGTATGCTTGGTCAACTAGTGATATTGTAAAGAGAAATTACATGCTGATCACTATTAGGGCTTACAGGGTTAATAGGGAGGAGGGGAAGGAGGGAGGGAAGTCTGAAATCCTCACTTTCAATACCCTCCAGCTCTCACCTCTTGTGCTTTTGAGATTGCAAAATATATACAGTATATATCTGTAATAATTATTGAACTAACATGAGGTCTGTATTGGGAAAATATTGGTCAAGTTCTTTTTTGCAAAAAAGGGATGAGACCAATTTTTTCCCCATAGAGAACGAACAAGCTAGTTCAATAAGGTTTTTGTTAATATATAGACTTTCCTTCTTGTTGCTTTCTAGTCCACGTAAAAGTTCATGTTCAAGCAGTGTGAAAAAAGTGCAAAAAATGAAAAACTCTGACATGACAGTTTGAACAGTTCTTACTTCATAAGCTTGATCTGAAACATCTTTGCTTTGTTTTTCGTCAAAATTGAAACACTTTTCTCCTTTTGAAGCGTATGTTTTAATGCAAGCGGTCCATCTTAGCTGTCCGTATAGGAAAATTCGGATCACTCAGGGAACCAATCTGAATGCTCCTTTTCAACGCTGACCAGTTCAACTATATAATAAAGTTATATTCTTCCTAGCATCTCAAAAGGCATTTTCTCCTGGGGTCAGTACACCAAACTGCTATAGGGATATGGTGGCCATGTAGTTTAAGTACATCACACCCCTAACACTTGTCTGGCATCTAAGGGGACAAAGAAATTCCTGCTAATTTTATTCACCAACCATTTGCTTGCTTTCCATTGCTTCCAAGAGTTGCTGAGCCTCGGGGGAGAGCTGTTTACCCAAACTGTCCAGATAACTTCTCACATTTGCTATATCCACTTGGCCTGGGATTAAACTCTGGTGAATATGAATGAAGACAATGGATGAGAACTGTGTCTACTACATTATCAAAATATATTTATTAATACTATAATTATTGAGCATTACATCACATCATTTAAGTGCCAGAAGGGTGATGTTTCACAAATTTGGGATACATTGGCCAAACAGACTGATACAGTTTTAAATAATGAACAAGGCCCAGAGTGGGGTGCAGGATTTCACAACCTGAATACATTTTTTTCACATGCAAATAAAGCAGAATTTTGCAACATCTACAGCAATATGTATTTCTATAAAGCCTGTACTTTTACATGGATGGTATTTTACTGCAGCAAGGAAATATAATTATTGCCTCCAGGTTAACTTTGCCGACATTTGCAGCTACATTGCATTTTACTTGTGACTTTGTACAAGGAACACTATTCTTACTAATAAGGATGCAAGCTGATGTCAAGTGTTTAGAAAATTGATATAAAATATGTTTTTTCAATAGTTTCTTGAAATTTAAGGCAGCTAAAACTCCCTTAAAGGCACTAGTTAGGAAAGAATTTCAAAAGTAATATAGTTGGTTTTCTGACCTGTGCAGGTGAAAGAGTGCTTGATCTTGCAACCCTCACAACAATAGTCTGAAGTCTCATGGAGTTTTCCTCGGAATATGATAGGAACTAAAGAAAAGCAACGGACTCAGAATCAAGACAGACGTTGTAAATGATAGCCACATCAATGAACACAACCATAGCCAGTAGGGGTTGGGACACTTGGCAATTTTAATTTCTAGCAATTTTCATTCAGGAGCTAAAGCACAGAAGGCTGAAGTTCATGAGCCATGGACAGCAACCAAAAGTGAAACATTTCACTTGTTAGCTTGTTTTTGCTTGTTGCAAAGGACTGGCGGACATCTGGTGAGAAATTACACGTATCTAACAAGTGGTTAAAGTACGATCCATGGAAGGGCATGCTTTGTTCGCTCTGCCTACAGTCGAAGTCAAGACCACAAAAATGCTCTTCAAGAGGTCAAAATATTCAGCAGAACACAAGAGTAGTCAGTAAATTGTCACTGCAAATCTAAATGTCCCCACTTCCCCCTCCCCCCCCCCCCCCCAAAAAAAGAAATTACTGACCAGGAGACATTGTCCCCTGAGGTGAGATCTCTAGATCAGACACTGGTAAATTAACTCAGTTAATTATTACCTTTAACAAGCATCGACACGTTCCATGAATGAACTCTGTAAGGTCAAACTCAGTTTCAAATAAAGACACTTTTCTGAAAAGAAGACAAAAAGAAATATTAGTTTTGCCAATCTCAGAGGGCCTTTGATAGTTCTATGTCTCCTTCAGAGAGGGGGAAATTAACACTTTCAAGAAGGAACTTTGCAAAGTCCCCCCCCCCCCCCCCACCAATGCCCGGGGGATGGCTGACAATAGGTGCATTACATGTATAATAAACCTGTATAAACGCTCATTCACCTGCTTCTAGATCCTAGCATTCTACTATGAAACTTTACCCTGCCACAAATTTCTCATGATCTACAAAGATCTTTGGATAAAGAAGCCCAAATTTTCAGGGTTCATGTAACAAAAGATGGCATCCAACAAACCCCATGGATTTTTTGATTGAGAAAGATGTTTGGTGGGATGCATGTTATAACCACAGTGCAGACCTGCAGAGTGAAAAAAACACTGTGTGAAATGGGTTCATTTTCAAGAAAATTATTTCAAAAGATGCCTGGGATTAATCAGAGCTACCATTGTGGTAAATAATATTATGCACACACAAGCAACTGTATTCAAATAATATGATACCTTCCTTTCCTAATGGTAAGCATAATGCCCCTCGCTGTTTTTTCATAGTTGTCATCAATGTACATCTCAACATTCCTTGCTTCAGAGACAATAACAATGCTCTTGATGTGGAACTCCTGCGCCATTGGATGTGCAGTGAAGCTCATTTCACACGGCACTATATCAGAGCATATTTTTGGCCGTGTGAGTGTCACACCTGCCCCGGCAGACTGTACACATCCCATAACAAGCTGATCTTGAGCTCTGAAAGAGGATCCAAATTGGACATGTATTTAAACTCTGAATAAAATAAAAAAGGGGAAGTGGGACAGGCCTTGCACTCCAAGGTAAATTTTGCAATTACTGCCAAAATTTTCGCACACTGATTGGTTCATTAGTCATAGCTATTGTCTATATGAGTACAGACAATAAAAATGACGTTGGATGTAACGCAGATGCTTTCACAACAGAAAAGAAGGCCAATTCCGCTTGTACTTTTTCCATGTTGTTATAAAAAAACAAATCAGCAGTTTTCTATGGTTCATACTCTTATAGACTATAAACTGCTTGTGCTTACAAGAATTATTACGCTTTATAGGAAAAGGAATTTCCTCATGAAAATATGGTGTACAATAATTATATGTGCATAATAATGTACAGAACAACCCATGCAGCCTCTAAAATGAATCAACGTTCCTCAGTAAAGCAGATGAATTTATGGCCATTAAGGCCCATTTCTTCATTAAGTGTCATAATTTGAACTGAATGTAAAAACTATTTGAATTGTACAATTTGTACCTGAAAAGATATTCAATTAATCTCATAATAATAATGAGAACATATTGGGCACATTTCCACTGAAAATCTGCTGTTGGAAGTAATTGATAAAAGCTTGATAAAAGCAGATAATTTTTTAATAAAATACTTTTAGACCCAGTAAGTTCTCACTATTTTCAAGTTACAACAAGCCCAAAAAGTCAGATTAAAAATGACCTTTACCTATGGATTGGCATAATTATGACTATGCAAGATGAGAAATAATAAAAAGTTTCTTTCCAGAAGTTTCTCCCACTGAACAGCTTGAAGGGTAATTAATCAAGAAACAACTGCTCTCAAAACAAAACAATACATATGTGATGAGATCTGGGTACTTGCTATAATAATATTACTATCTGAATATACAAGTTTTGTCGTCATTGCTTACAGTGCAGAAGCTGAGGATTTGAAAACCAGTCTACTGTAATTTTACAGGGTGAGAAAAGACTTGTTAATAATATTGGCCATTATTTTTGTTTCAACTTATTTGCATATTAATTTTTTTTGGCAGGTAGCATTAACACCTGCATTAACAGTAACAGTGATTTGCAATGGAAAAAGCTATTAGCTACAAATAAAGTTGCAATAAAAATTTCTGGCCGCCTGGTTGAGGCACTTTATCTTTCATACGTTATATCTAAATTATACACTTTTGCTCCTATGTCATAATGCAGCATTTAACCTCTGGAACACTTTGAGATTTTGCTGTGCTTGAAAAATTAAGAGATTTAGATGCCAAGCCACTGTCAAGCAACTGAATACTACTTGGTAGAATTGTATGTGAGGTATGGCGCGTGAACTCTTCCTATGCTCTCCGTTTATTCATTTACGTGGAAGAAGCATTCAAAAGAATAATTGCTTTTTTAATTGCATATGCTTGAACAAGCAAATATCCAAATTAAAGAGTTAAAACCCTTTTGTCCGCGTTTACTTACACGTTCTGGTAAACATTTACTCAAAAAACATTTCTTGGTAAAATTAACATCTAGGAAGATCAAAAGATTGAAGCACTGTAAACAATTGTTTTTTTGTAAAGTATTCTGAAAAATGACAACCAAAACATTTTCCCATGAGCTGTTAAAAATAGAAAGCTAATGATTCTTTCAAAAGGAAAATTTACATGTCAACTTTAATTTCATGGTCTGCAAACTATGAAATAAAGCAGGTTAGCATCCAACTCAAAACATACTGACTCGTAAAATATTACTTTACTCAAAACTTGAATGGTCAAAGAATTTTTTAGAGTTCGTTAACAGAACATGTCTTTGGTAGCAAAAAGGTTATAAGATAGACTCGCGTGACAGAGAACGATAGTTTGAAAGGTTACCCCCTGTTGCCTAAACCTGGTTTGTTTGGCTTTTATGGGGAAAAAGCTACTAAATACGAAGAAAATGTACGGTAGAATCAGAGATCGATTAAATCCCGTCTCTAAGTGCTGTATATCGAGTCGAAATCGAAATGTAACAGTATGTTCATTTAATAAACCCTGGGGATTAATTCAATGAACCCCTTTTGTGGTGCTGTATAATCCGTGTCTCTCGCGGGAACAATTTACTCGCCACAGGAAATTTTGTCTTACAACTAAAGACACGTCCTTAAAACGCTACGCTACTTTAGCGATATTACACTAAATGATTAAGTCTTGATATGACATCAATGTTTTACCGTTTGCTTCTCTACAAATTGTACAGTAACGATATTAAGAGCTATTAATGGAGGTGATATAATGGCTTATGTATTGAAGGCTCACCTTGTTTCACCATCGCCAACAACATGAAAGACGGCCGATTGGACTGCTTGGACATCCAAACCTTCTGGATAATCCCACGAGAAAGCAATCTGAAATCTTGCCCAAAAGTTCGACAGTTCCTCCAAATCCATTTACAAATCGGTTCTTTTATGTGACGTTTTCAGTGCGATCATTTGCAATGAGCGTTGATGGATGGAATCCCACACATGGCGCCGAATGAACGGAGGTGTGCTGCGGCTTAGCGAGCGAAAACAACGAGAAATTAATCTCTCTAAACAAAACAAAGAATTCGAACGGTATTCAGCGACGTAGGTCTCAGTTTGTAGAGAACGTTTTGGTGTTTTGTTGCAGCTGTTAATACAAACAATTCGATGAAACTTTCCTATGAGGAAGAAAGCTCCGAATGGAAATTTGTTTTCCTTGAAAAGCGCGAAAACTGTGTCATATTAGTTCCCAGGCCATCGTGAAAAAGAGGTTTCGTGTAAGAGTAGAATGGATTGGACTCTTGGAAGGAGACATTTGACTGAAACTCTCAATGTTGTTTTTCAAAATTGTTTTATCAAAATGACCAAAATCGAGTACCCTGCTAGCAGAATTCTCTCTTCATTACGTCTTTTTTCTTCCTATCTTTTTAGTCTGTTTACTGAAATTTCTTTTCACATCCAACTCGCTCCATAAGACACCTTCAAAAGGATGATTTGTTGTTTCAGTTTGTAATAAGAGAGTCCATCATTGCAGGAGTTATTTTCTGTAATTTTTTTCCAGAACATCAGCATCTGTGCATATAAATAGGGTATCTACTGGTATTATAAGGTTTTATTTCTTGATCCTGTATGATAATATAAACCTTCCTGATTACAAAAGGTGAATCAACAAGATAAATTGCCATAACAAGACCAGTGAAAACATTTCAGATTATAGTCAATATATTTTTTTTTACTCTGAAACAAAACAAAATACAGTTTGGTTTACTTTCTAGGTGGCTAAGATTGTATTAACTTTTAACCAACCCTTAGGTTAATTCACATTTCATTACTTGGTGGGCACTGAGCTGTACTGCATGACTGACCACTTAATTTAATCCCATTTTACCAGTCTTGGTCTAAAATGATTGGCATCTCTTACTTGAAGAGATGGCTGACATATCAGAATACCTATGGTCATTGCACTCACACAAAATGTGTGATTCAGCTGACTTCCCCCACCCAACCTTTCACGTTAGTTCCTTCTCCATTATTGGGCAATCACATGGAACTCAACCCCCCAGGTTTAATGTCCATTCAATCCAAACTTATGGCTCATAAAATCAATCAAGCAATCAATCAGCCAATCAATCAATCAATCAATCAATCAATCAATCAATTAAGCAATCAATCAGTCAATCTTTAATATTTCTTACATTTCTTTAGCATCTAATCAAAATGAATACAACATCATGTAAATTTTATTTGTCGCCAATAATACTTTCGACATCTGCAACCCAACAGGATCAGTTTAACACTCCAAAGAATGCTGATTTAAACATTTATGAAACATTTCTTTGTCATTTATTCAAAATGAATGTTACACGTAACCTTTATTTGTAACTATATCACATCTGCAACCCAACAGTTTTGTGTCACTCAGTGTCACAAGGAATACTCTAGAAATTTATCAATATGTAAGAATATATATAAGAAACAGCCCAAGCCTTGATCTGTTCACTCCTCATTGTTAAGGAGCAATCATTTGCAACAATCAGAATAGCCTGCGAGCAAGCTCTCTTTTAGGTCATAGCATGAGCAGCGAGCAAAGAGAGCCTCAAGAAGATTTGCCCCAACCTTCTCGCCACTTGCACCCCAAAAATTATGCCTCAGGTGAGACTCCCATTAGAGAGCTTGCTTGCAGGCTATAACCAGAAACAATGAGCATTCTTTTATCAATATTTGATTTTAAAAGTACAGCAAGTATAGAGGGCAAAACTGTAAACTCTAAATTGACAAGATAAGTTTTAAATGCATGCCCACAAAAAGCTGCAGAAAGCATTGCCCAGTTCCGTTCACATAGCCCATGCTTGCAATTCACTCTCATCTTGTGCAGATTTCTTCTTTGTCGGAAGTTTCCCACAAAATTCCACAGCGGGACGTTCCATTCCAACAAGTTCGTCATCAAGAACTTCTTGTTCGATAGCTTCCAACTCCGCATTCAGTTCATCTTCATCCAAGTCTTGATTCGAACCAACGCCACAAATAGCTTCTGAGATCTCCTTGGATATTTCCGTTTGCTCTTGAAAATCGTCCATAATGTCATAAACATCGTCGGCTCCGAACTGTTCATGTACGCTCTTCAGCACTTTCGCTGCGTAGTTCATGTTTTTCAATACCTCCGTGTTCATTCCGGCGCCTTCCAGCGCCTCGCGTTGGAATTCTATGGTCGATAAAGTTCCATCAATTTGCTTCAGCTGTTTTTCGAGACGTTTTCGTCTCTTTAAGGCTTGTAACGCGAGTCTCTTATTCGTTTTCGCGTGCTTCTTCGCCGTTGAGTTTTCGATGTCGATTTTTTTCTCCAAGAATTCTTGCTTCTTTTCCAACATTTCCTCAGTCTGTTTCAACTTTTGTATAGCGTCCTCCGTCGAAGGAATGTTTTCCTTATTTTTATCTCCAAATATCCACTTTAACATGCTCATAACTGCAGCAGAAGTAACGATGAGTTTTGCAAGCTCAACGATTTTCAACGACCGCTCAGGCTGCTTGTTCTAATTACAGGAAATTTTGTAACGGCTGTTGTGTAACCGTCACCAATATTTTCAGACCGGAAGTCAGCTGATTCAGCCCGGGATCTCGTGACTGGGCAAGATGGCTGCGCTTTCGTTTCACATAGTGAAAGTCGGTTTTGTTGCGGTTTGCTTTTGCCTCAGATATGTGCAAAGCGAGCCGTTTCAAGCACGAAGCTACAATATTGACCTCGATCTACCCCCAGAACAAAGATGGGTCAAAGTCATGGAGAAATATGCCGAATACACCCCGCAGATCGTCGCTTCTTTACGCTCAAAACTCCCAGCCATCGCAGTACCCTTGGCGGAGAAACTTGCTTTGTACTTAGATGATCATTTTCCCGAACCATTTCCAGGAGAGATGAGGGGTGTATCGAAAGGACTTAACTTGAGTTTGGCGGATACGGTATTACTCAACATTTTCTACGACTTGACAGCATTCTGCACGAGCATTGTCGCTCAAGACAAGGACGGCAATATTTTCCATGGACGGAACCTGGACTATGGATTTACGAAAATTTTGCGTAATATTACTTTTATATCAAACTTTCAAAGCAAAGGTAAATTCTTTAGTTGTCTTGTTTATGTACCCGACCCTTATAATAATAAGATTACACCTTCCAATAATCCCCAACCCACCCCTCCCCGCCACCCCCATTATCATCCATGTTACTGCTAGTTTTTATTGCATTGCCCTCACCTCCAGAAACTATGGGAAGTCTGGGCATGAAGTTCAGGTGTTATGATTTCCATAGTTTTGGGGTTACAGAAGGACAACAATACCACAGCCCTGGCTGTTATACGAAATGCCTCCTTCAGTGTATACTCACGGTGTTTGTGTCCTGAGCGTGGCTGTTTGTAACCCAATTAATACTAATTCATCATTAATAATAATAATAATAATAATAATAATAATAATAATAATAGAGAGCTAGTAGGAGATAAAAGCGACACAATAGCTCTGCAGATACAGAAATCAGTCATCACAAGCTCACTCAATATTGAGAGGCGCTTTAAGCTTTTGAAATAATGGACATTAGGCGTTTTATTATACTTTTTTATTTATTTATTTATTTATTTATTTATTTATTTTTTAAGTGTTTCCATCCTGAGGAACAGAAGATTTAGTATTTAGATTGAGAATCTTATGGATAGTAAATAGTTTTAGAATTTAATTACTAGGATCTTTATGATTGGGAGTTGGGATTTTAATTGTAAGGACTTTGGTCATGGCATTGATTGGCTACGGCTGGCCGCCCAATCATTGTTTAGGATATCTGGGCATCTAGAAGTTTTTACTGCCACAATAATAATAATAATTATAATTGATAATGATAATAGTATGTACTATTTCTATGTAAGTGGGTGGGGACACATTGCTGTCTTCTGGGCTCAAAAATAATTTCTTTATTTTTCAGAGCTCAGAAAACTCCAAAAAAATTATCTTCTCTTCCTTTGAGGGACCTGGATAGCATTTAGTTACACATGATAAATAAAATAAATAACAGCAGAACTGATGTGGTCTTGTCATTTCAATACTGAGAATATAAGACCTACTTATTAAAAAGCTAATCGTTACTTATAATAATAATAATTAAAACCTACTATAAAATTACCTACTCTATCTTTACATTAAAAGTAGCCTATTAACAAGGTGATCTCTATCCAAAAAACGTACTTAAAAAATTAAAAGTTAACAAAGGTTTCAACTCACTCATTGATAATGTTTTTAAATTGACCTCAGAGAAGGCTATTTTTTGAAAGACACATTATCCCTGGTGCTTAAGTAGCTTAAATATAAAGTGAATGCAGATGTATTTCAAACTTTTGTTTCTCTCCACTGAAAAAAGGAGAGAAGCAACAGCCAGAAATATGTCTGCAAGTTCACAGGCAAAACCTCAGCCCCTGAATCTCTTCAATGGAGCTGGAACTTTTTACTACTGAGACTCCAAATAGTTCTGGAGTTAGCAATTTGTGACCAAGTTTCCTTTCAAACAGCACACTAAAACTGGATTTATGTTGGCCTGGCAGATGTCAAGTTTCGATGTTTTGACCATCAACCCTGTTCTGTTTTTTGTTTAGAAGGTATCTACGAGCCTTACCACTTCGACCTTTTTGTAAACACTCAATTGAAAAAACATCACCAACAGCTATTACCATATATAAGAACCAACAGCTTTCTGGGAAGTATTTGACCTTTGAGCTCATTGAATGTAAATTTTACATTCATGTTGTTAGAAAATAAAAGCACAAATGCTTTTCAGGGCTTGAAATTTGCATATTGCTTGCGGGTGTAGAGAAAAACAAACGAGACAAACTTGAAATATGTACATGCTAAATTAAATTAAGCCATAATTCCATCAGGTTAATACATTGTTTACGATTCATAGTTTGCACAGGACAACTTTTTTCAATCCAGTGTTTTCAGCTCTCGTTCAATTCTGAGAATTATATGGGTTGAGGAAGGGAGGTGGGGGTTAATAGAGTAATGGTAATACTAGTAATGGACTTAAAAAATTGGAATCATTTGAAGTTAGCTTTCAAGTATGCAGAATATAGTCTGTACAAATTGAAACTTGCTCATTTCATCTTTCTGTTCTCTCCAGGGAAAGTGGTCTACACGGGTGTGACTTTTGCTGGCCAAATTGGATTTGCGACTGCACAGCGACCAAATGCAGTTACAGTCTCCCTTGATGAAAGAGACCAGGGATTTTTATGGCAGAACATCTTGCAGGCTTTATTGGACAAGAAAGTATTACCTGTCTCATTTGTGATCCGAAATGTTGTTAGTTCAGCAGGAATGGATTTTGATCATGCTGTAAAAATGTTTTCACAAGCACCTTTTATGGCAGATGGATATCTGATTGTTGGGGGAGTTGGTGCAGGGCAGGGTGCAGTGATCACTCGGAATAGAGAAGACACAGCAGACATCTGGTACTTAAATAAGGATGCAGGAAAGAGCCCGTAAGTAAACAGTACCAAAATAAATTTAATTACCTAAAATTTTAGCTTATTTTGATTTATCTCAATTTTCCTAAAGTCCACATCCCTTCTTCTTCTTCTTGAACACTTTAAAAATCAGTGAAAACATCTGAGATGTTTGCGGGATGGTATAATGCAGACCAGCAGATGGCAGTTTTGGTACAGTCCTGCAAACATTTTAGATTTTTTCAGTCATTATTAGAGTGTTCACAAAGAAGGAGGGTTGTGGCGTTTCAGATAATTGCATGAAATCTTAAACAGGAACTTCCCAAGTAAAAAGGGGCCTGAGTGGCCTGGCCATTCTAACCTTCAGTTGTCAATCAATCATCAGTGCATAAAAAACTCACAAACAACTTTTTATGACCCTTGCTGATCAATAAAATTGGCTTCAGCTTTCAGAATAAACCCTGAATTAACTGAATTGAAACCGATGTCTTATATTCCTGTGGTAACATGAGATTTTGAAACACATTTTTTTCAAAGGACGTTTGAGTCAACAACGTGCTGTGCCTGAACGGCATCTGAATTTCGGTTCACACCCCTAAAGGTGTGAATAGCCTGTAAGCTAGCTCTCGGTAAGCTCTCCTTCTCCTCTCTCCAACCCTCCTCTTGCTCAAGAGCTTGCTTGCAGGCTAAGGCGTGAAAGGAAGGAGGGGCTTGCCCTTTTATGGTGGAACTTCTTGTTTAAGAAGATATGAGGGAGAAAAAGGCTAGAAGTGACATGAACTTAGCAGGTAGGTTCAATCATTGCATATTGCCCCACTGCACCCCCCACATGCGCGATCCCCACCCAACCCCTTTGTTGTAGCTAAGTTGTCTTGATGTGTTCTTGACAGGTGGTTCCTGGTAGAGACTAACTATGATCACTGGACCACCCCTCCCCCCTCAGATGATCGCCGTGACCCAGCAATAAAGGCTATGACCAAGTTAACTCAGGAGAAACTCACTGCTCAGTCACTGTTTAGTGTCATGTCGGTTCACCCCGTGCTCAACAATGGAACAGTTTACACAACCATCATGCAGGCGAAAAATCCTGATCTTTTCAACACTTGGATTCGCCGACCTTAGCTGAGGAGGAAGCTGTGCTCTAAGATAACTGTTTTCCTTTGTTGATGGCTAGAAATCCCTCAGTGAGTTAAACACCGCGAGTTAAGGCTGTCTCACTGATAGAAACAATATTGAGGTCGCGTTTGATTGACCGTATTCCGGATTAAGAACAAGCGAAATAGCTGTTACATTTTAAGGTATATTTGGGAAGCCACGCATCTACCAGCTTTCTTTTAGCAGCCTGCACACGCAGTTTTTTGTCCTTTCTTTGCACTAACTGGGATTCAACTAAATAAAATCATTGTAACTAACGTATATACTGTGTATACATATCGTCATCCATTTTCTAAAGCCGATGTCAAACGTGACGATTCCCTGTAAATATTTTCAGCGCAAACTAGCCCTAAACAGCTTAGTTTTGATTCGCAACGACTATTTTTAGCATGGTTTTTTTAGTGTTACAATGTTGCGCCAAAAGTTGATTGCAATGTAACATGGACGAGCGGACGTTCTGTGCAATTTTTGCTTTGCCAGAACATTGTAATTTTTTTTAATTTAAAACTTACAAAGCGCTGTTACTTAACATAGACTTTCCTCACAACATTGTTGCGTTAAAAATCATCTTTGCCTATTCTCATTTAAAACATATCCGGAAACGTGCTGAGTCGAAAATTGACGTGGTGTTGCGCTAACAAGCGTTTCACTGATTTTTTTCCTGTAATGACAATGCAACGATGACGAAGTAATTGCAAGACAAGTTTGCAGATTAAGTGGAATTAAGGGCGTTTTTAAGGACAGAAAAAGAAAAAAAAATCACCGTCGTGTTGTCATGTTCTCCTTAAAACAATACATTGCATTTGGTTGTCTTGCCGAGACATCATAAGAAATTTAAAAGTTTGTGTTGCTCTTTAACTTTTTGCTTTTTGAGACGGTTCACGTTCCGTTGCCGTCGTCCCTCGTATAACAGTACTTCTGGGGTTGAAAACGTTGGTAAAGGCTTAACTCATTAAGAATAAATAATATAAAATTGTGCACTCGATTCCCGTTGGCCATTCGCCCCATTTAACATTTTGTGTGTGTGTTATTCTAATTGGTAAAATATTCCTTTTCTTACCATCTAAAAGAGAAAGGGGTGAGGTTTTAATAGGGCTTCTCAGTCAGGAAGTTCTTAATCGCATATTTTCGTGATTTATTCACAAAGCTCGTGACAAGAACTTATAGAAAATTTACAAGCACAACGTGTACTTCGACATAAAATCCTTGTTACGTGCAATTAGCTTTTTAGATACTCAAAAACCATAATGACAAGACTTTACTACCAAACTGCAGCCAAACGCAAAGTAACGCCCAAGAAAGCAAAGCGACAGTCACGAACGACACCCGGAAGTTAAATGCTACCTCTGAGGCAATTTTTACGATGACGTTATTTTACTACAGCAACTAGAATCCTCTCCGTTTTTGACAATATCCCTAATTTGCAAGAGAAAACAGCAAACTGAAGGATTCGGGCAGTTGACGGTCATGAAATGTAATGGCCTATTGTTTTTCCTTCACGCCACCCCAAGGACCGGAAAACGCTTATTTTGATGTGGGGTGCCTTGTTTTCAGATATGATAGCAGAAAAATACGTCAAAGGGAAAGATTGAACTTCCGTTTTCCGTTTTCACTGAAACGCGGTCTGCATAAGTTGGCCTCAATTTTACCGCGATAAAAGTCTTTTCGTCAGTTATTTGACTTTTTTGAAACTGCATGACAGGTTCTTTTGATATTTACAGGTGAAACAGTTTCAACTTGAAAAGATTATTACTCATCGATGGCACACTGACAGCAACTATCGTCTTGTATTTCACTGAAATATCAGCTGAGGTATTGTTTGGTTTTCGTAAATAAAAATCTGAGATTTTTTCCTTTTCCAGTTTTGGTCCATTTTGAATCACATTTGGTCTTTCTCTGAAGTAAACTCTAAGATTACAGACTTTACATTTTTAGACCGGAGTAGTACATATTGATCGCCCATCAGGCGTATATGTTGCCTGTGATTTACAACGGTTACTACAGCATGCTAGAAATGCCTCTCGATACTTAGACAATCTCCAGGCATACAGAAATGGATTCGCGGCAGAGTTCAGTAAACGTAACCGAAAGAAAATTATTTCCAACTTCTTAAACAGCAATGATTGTGAACAGACGTGGCAGAAGTGCCTGAGATGTAGCACAATAAACTCGGGTAAAACTGTCATGTAAAACAGCGCTAACACTATCAAAATTGTCACCACCATGCTCCTCTCCATGTCAAGAGCTTTCTTGCATCTCGCGTTCGAGGGGATTCCCGCGTCTTCCAATTCCTGGCTTTTTCTCCTCAATGTTCGAAAGACTTTAATGTGTATGACAGTGAGCAGTATGACCGGAAGAGAAGCGTAGGCTTGAGCATAAACAATGTCGAATATTTCTTCGGGAATATTCGTGAGCGGTAGAAAACAGATTGTCAAAGAAACTGCCCACAACCCAGCAATGAAGATCTTTACTCTTGTTTTCGTCACTGTGGATTCGTAATCGTATTTAAATGGATGGTTCACAGCGACGTAGCGATCGTACGACAAAGCGATGATTGTTCCGCTGCTCACAAACAACGACAAAGCGAGAACCAGGCGGATTATCGGATCGAGTTTAGCAGGGACTGGCAAATCTTCAGAGAAACGAAAATCTTTCACTGCCACCAGATTACCAGCCACCAAGCCTAACATGAGATCAGACACGCATAGGTTAACGATCAGCAAAGATGGCGGTGTTTCGAGGAGGCGAAGAGTATCTCGAAAAATGGTCACCAACAAGATGGAATTTCCCAAGGTTGTTACGGCAGAGAGAGTGAAGCCAGCAACTGCAAGACTCAGGAAGAATGCAGGATCCTTTACTACCAAGGAATCGGCTGTTGGGTTGGCGCTATTATTTAGCAGAGATATTGTTTGCTCCATGTCTTCCATTGTTGACCGACCTTGCGTGCAAAATTTAAGCAAAAAGACCGTTTCGTCAGTTACTACCCAGGCAGTGGTCAAACTTTAGAGTAACGTTTGTTGAATTTTCGGATTTCTTCGATTAGATTGAAAACCTCCTCTGGCCTAGGGAGATTCTCTGCGGTACGATTCGTTCCTCGGTACAATATTCATTGCATAATTTTGCAGACGGGAAGTGTTATGACGTCATACCTTTTTTGTCTTTACTACCGTGACAATAGTGTGCCTGATACATACGTATATACAGAAACCACAGCGATACACAGCGGCCGGTAATGAAAGGTGGACTACTATCGCTGCTTTAAATTAGGGGTTACAAATTTTCTGCTAGCTTCTTCTTTATGCCATAAGAATTATTCGAAATTTACTCAGTCTCAGTCAAACTCCAAACAGAGTCTTCCAAGATGGGTGATTCTCAGCTCAGCCGACATTGTGCCCTAATACCACTTTCGTTTTCGGATAGGATTGATATAAAAATAAATATCAAAAAGGGTCAAAATGGTTTTGAAACAAACACAGACGTTTCGGATATATAGCCCTTCTTCAGTGTCGAGAAAACCGTTGAAATACGCTACCGGACACGCGCGCATATGAATAGTAGCGCGCATGCATCAAAAGCTACAATTAAAATATAACTAAAATTGACGTTAAGTCCATCAGGCTGAACACTTCCAAGTTGGAAAATCAACTTCATTTCACGCTCCTTACGCTGGAGGTTTGTCCCATTACATAACTGCATACCCCGCACCTGGATATCTGAAATACTGAGACCTGTGGAGTTAAAATGTTGGGCCACAGCTTTCGTTGCCGGATTTATACGTTCCACACAGTTAACCTACTCCGCGAGGCTTCGACCGAACGCGGTGCGTTTTTCTCCCTAACAGAGGTCGCGAAGCTTAAACGTTTAGTACGGTACTTTAATTAAAACATCGCGAAAAAACACTGTGATCACACGGAAAGAACAGAAAGGGAAACAAAATGAAATTCAAGTATCCGGCAAAGGCCAGCAAGAACTGAGGAGAAATTGCCGACAGAACTTAAATAAAAAAGATAGCTTGTCGCCGGGAAAAACAAGGTGATATAGTTTTCTTTATTTTCCTGCTTGACAGCCCTTGTGTGACCATTGTTGACATTTAACAAATCGACGACAGTTTTCTATGGTCTATACCACAAAATGACGTCACAAAATGTTCTCAAGAACAATTTGTGACGTCATTTTTATTCAGTTCCCCAGAAAACTACCGTCGATTTGTTTTTTTGTTTTTTGTTTTACAATTACATGGAAAAAGTACGAGCGGAATTGGCTTTATTTTCCGTTAAGAAAGCGCGTCTACTCTTATAAACAATAGCTACGAGCCAATCAGCGCGCGGGAATTTGGACAGTTACGTTATTGGAAAAAAAGAGTTTTAGGGAGTGAATAGTGTTCCGTGGGGGTTAATCAAGATAAAATGAGCTTTAAACTCCGTGGAATAAATAACATCTTGCGTGCGTTGAGTTTCACTGTTTTAATTCAAACTCGCAGTTGTCTCACCCCAAGTTATCTATTTTAGTTATCGCGTTGGTACATTGCTCGTTGCTGTATAGCATACGTAACAGTCGTTTCCTTTCGGTTGACGTTGGTTTTTATGGGTCCATGCAATAGTTGGTACAGCCTGCTGGCTTGCAGGTGATTACATTGGCTTGTAGTTTGTTACAGTGGATAGTGGCTAGTCGCAGTTGGTTGCAGTAGATTGTAGCTGGTTATATTGACTGCAAAACCGTATTTTTAGCGTTAATTGGTCTGTGATACGAACGAACGCTATCTTCCAATGAAAGCTCTGGAGTGAGCCTGTTTGCTGCTCGCTATCTGCCGCTACAATGTATGTGTTCCCGGTTCCTCGGCTACCCGTTGTGAGAGCAGTCACCTTTTCCGATTTTGCAGTTCACGCGGCGGGTGAAAAATTTCTAAAAATTCTAAAATTCCCAACAAGCCTTAGCTTGTTGCTCAAAAACTACTGCGCTCAAATTAAAAAAAAATACATTATGTCACTGTACGAGATATTTACATGGCAGATAGTATCCTCTCTTGGTACATTCTATACTGATGTATACATTTGTCCCTCTTCTCAAGAGGTTTTCTATTTTCAAATTTAAGACTGTACATCGTGAAATGAAGTGATTAGGAAAACTAAGGAGAAATTAGCTGCAAATAACTATAAGAAGATATTAACGTCAATATATATTCAACCTGCACAACAGATGCAACCAAACAGCAGGTCACGTTATAATCTGGGCTGGGAGCTACTCCTCCAAATGTTGGGTACAGAGGCGCCGCCCGACCCCCGAAACTTCACCCATTTTCAGACCACACATATTACCTATATGTAGAGCAGCTTTCATGAAGGAGTGCCTTTATCCCCCCCCCCCCCCCCCCGGAGAGGCTAAGTTCCACTCTCAATAACCTATTGGATCTCTCTGTAGTTATATGTATCTAAGTAACGCAAAGAAGTACATTCTATCGGTTTCAGTCCTCTGTTATTGCTTCAACTCCTTGGCTTTTGCTAGAAAGTTCCACAAATGAGGATTTTCTTACTGTATCCTAGGAGTGCACCGTTCAAACCGAAGCTGGAACTGGAATCGTGGGTTTTACCCCGTGTGCGTTCGCAAGAAATTTGGAACAACGAAATCTCAGATTGACAAAGCAGGCCAGAACCGCCCTACGATACTTTGGCAATCTCCAAGCATAAACAAATGGATTCATGGCAGAGTTCAGGAAAAGGAACCGTGAAAAAACAATCTCGAGTTTCCTGAAAACCAAGGATCGTGCACACGGCTCGCAGAAGTGCAGCACATGTAACGCAATAAATTGGGGCACAAATGTCACGTAAAATAACGACAACACAATCAAAATTGTCACGACCATTTTTCGCTCTCGATCCAAAACTTGCTTGCTTCTCATCTCCGAGGTGATTCCAGCTTCTTTCAATTCCCGTCTTCTTTCTCCCAACGCTCGGAAAACTTTAAAGTACATAACAGTTAGTACCAGGAGCGGAATCGCAGCGTGCAGGTGAGCAAATGTAATCGCTAGTATTTTTTCTGGGATTTTTGTGAGCGGGATAAAGCATATTGCCAAAGAAGCTGACCACATCATGGCGATGAAAGTCTTGACTCTTGTCTTTGTTACCGTGGATTTGTATTTCAAGGGATGCATCACAGCTATGTATCGATCGTACGACAAAGCAATGATCGTTCCGCTGCTCACAAGCAACGACAAAGCGAGTACCAGGCGAACGATCGGATCCAGTTCAGCAGGCACTGGCAAATTTTGATAGCGGTAAACATCCTTTAATCCAACGAGATTACCAGCTATTAAACCCACCATCAAGTCCGAAACGCAGAGGTTAGCGATCAGCAAAGACGGGGGTGTTTGGAGAAGGCGGCGAGCGTCTCTGAAAATTGTCAACAACAAAACTGAGTTTCCCGCTACAGTGACAGCTGCGAGCGTGAAACCAACAATAGTAAGACTCAGGAAGAGCGCAGGATCGTTTATCGTCAAGGAACTGATGACTGTTGGCCCAAAAAACGCAGATTCTTCTTGGGAATCTTCTGTTAGGTTTGCGCCATCTCTTGTTCGAGCGGGTGTCTGCTCCATTTTTAATTTCCCCTAAATCAAAACAAAGGTGTTAATAGGTGTTAAATCAAAACAATTTATGCTGTTCTCGAACGTACATCGCAGACTTTGGTAAATCACACATGTACAGTTACGCTTACCTTTTTAGATAAATAAGGCTTGTCCGTGTCTGGCTAGCTATAGCAAGATGTTGTCTCTTTAGTGTACACACTCAATGACCTCATTCTTTTATAGTGCGTTTTGATTTTCCCAGAAATAAGACAGGAAGTAACTTGTCACTTTTGAAGTCATCACCGTAATGTAATTTTAATTTCCTCCAACGCTAGTTGTCGCGGGTTAAATCAACAAAAAGCACACCTTGTTAGTAACTTCAATAATACTGCTTCCGAACCGGGCATCCGAAATCTTATGATCAAGTGTTTTCGTAAAGGACAATGGCAGTTTTGGTTTTTCAAATGTATTTCAATGAAAGGAGGGTCAACCCGTTTTGTCTTGCAATAGACTTCCGGTTGAAACGCACTGAAACTCGTATTGTTTCAAAATAGTCCGAATGAGACAAGAACTTAAAAATGCCCTTTATATTATGAAAGCACGAAGCACCTTCTTCAGAAGAAATATATAACGAATTGATCTAGGCCGTTAAGTTTTTTTCTGATCCGTAAACAAATTTCGCTCACCCGTATCGGAACGGCAATTCACTTGAAGAGCTGTAGGTTGTTCAGACATCGGCTTTATATATCTATACGGAAATGAATTGCCTTTAATAGAAAATGAAAGCTTTTTTACATGGAACCAAAATATTTTCAAGGCAGTTTGCTTCAAATGACATGAAGCACCAAGGAATGATGCCATCCACAAAATTAGTTTTTAAAATTAAAAAATAAGAATTAGTGATAAGATCAGTCAGTGCCACTGATCACGAGTTGGCGTGTTGTATGTGACATTGAAATTAGATACCTCAAGAGTGGTGTATTACTTGCTTTTTCAGCTGTTCGTACGATGAATGCGTGATTTTAATCTGCAGGGTCATTTCGGCAAGTTTTGCGGGGTTTTAACCGCATTCGATCATATTAAACTGAAATCACGAAATGGAACAGATCAGTTACACAAGTTTTCCTTTTAGCGCAAGTGCAATAGAAAATCAGTCGTTTGGGATCTGTTCGTTTCTCTGCATGTTTATTCTAGCTGTAGTTCCCAACGTGAGACAAACAATAAAATAAAAACAGCGAGATTAAAGTAGCTTTCACTTTATAACCACTACGTTTGATTACAGCATGTTTTCAGCGACGTGACCGTAATATTACCCTGGGTTCCAGAGGCTTTTTATGCGCGGTTTGCCGGTTTCCGGTTTCGAGTCACCGCTCGTGTCTTTGGCCTTCGGCCGCAACTGATGACAACAAAGCTCGTCGCACGCGAGAAAAAAACCTCTCGTATATGCAAATTTTACATGGAAACACAATATTTTCAAGGCAGTTTGCTTCAGATGACATGAAGCACCAAGGAATGATGCCATCCACAAAATTAGGTTAATTAAAAAATAAGAATTCGTGATCAGATTATCAGTGCCACTGATCACGAATTGGCGTGTTGTATGTGACATTGAAATTAGATACCTCAAGAGTGGTGTGTTACTTGCTTTTAATTTTTCAGCTGTTCGTATGGTAAATGCGTGATTTTAATCTCGGCAGGGTCATTTCGGCAAGTTTTGCAGGGTGTTATCCGCATTCGATCACAACTGAAATCACGAAATGGAACAGATCAGTTACAAAAGTTTTCCTTTTAGTGCAAGTGCAATAGATAATCAGTCGTTTGGGATCTGTTCGTTTCTCTATGTTTATTCTAGCTGTGTAGTTCCCAACGTGAGAGAAAAAATAAAAACTGCGAGATGAAAGTAGCTTTCACTCTACAACCACTACTTTTGATTACAGCATATTTTTAGCGACGCGACCGTATATACAAATTAAATGGAAATTTTGTATGTGAGGTCGTACAGGTAAAAGGCGTTGATATCCGAGGGAAAAGGAATGACTGTGAGAAAACGTGTCACATGGCACAATATTAAAGCAAACCGAAAGTCAACGTTGTAATTGTATTAAAATACACTAATGGAATTGTTATTAGAATGTGTGCTTTTTCCTTTCGTGGGCGAGAAAGACATGCATTACAACCACTGCGTGCACTGATAGTGGGGTGGGTTTTCCCCGTTTTGAGCCACAACGTCCAATTTTAGACAACAGCGGTAAAAATCTATCCAGTCAAAATCAAGATATCATCTCAGGCTGAAAATATTTTTGGGAATATTCTTAGTTAATGGACGACGCACGCACGCACGCACTGTATATTCTGCAACGCGACATAAATTTCACTGATTCTGTAAATGCAGTGGAGTATTGATTCACATGAAACATCTCGTAGTTGCTATAAGAATGACACAGCTTTTGGATTTCATTTTGGTGCTCAAAAAAGGGCTCTTTTGAGACTTGGTATTGTTCACTTTCAACGACAGGGCGTTCAAAACCCTGAAAACCGTACAGGGCCAAAGCTTCTCAAATATAAAACCATCATTGTAGTGTTAGGGTAACTACAGCGCTGCTGAAAAATTTTAGTCTCCTTCATATCTCCAAAATCTTTCTTGCATTACGATTTGAGCAAAAAAATATTCGTGAGTCGACGGATTTGACTAATTTGACGGAAAAGTGGCTAAATATACCCCTGACTTATTCATTCTCATCTTGTACTATTTTCAACTTTACAGGGGGCAAACTCCAAACGCATGTGAATACAAAGCTCCTTTGGTTTAGAGCAACAAAAAAGTTCAACACGCTTTGAACACATCATTTATTGGCAACAAATTTGATTTACTATCACCTACCCCGGCTAGATATTAATATGCTAATAATGCAAATTGAGGAAGATCATCATTTAACAATTTAAATTTCGTACTGCTTGAAGAGCAAGAGAAAAATGACTTTTGAACAACCAAAATAAATTTGGTGTCTTCAAGGAATTCTAAGTTTCCAAAATACAGGGTTTATTCTAGAAGTTGGCGTTGAAGAGATTTTAGAGGCCCTTTTCTCACGAAGCCCAGAAATTTTAGTGTAAAATATGAAACTTTCAAAAAGCCAATTTGATGGCAGATAAAATGTTTAGCGTATTTTTTCAGGTGTGAACGACTTCAGATTAACGCAATAGAACAGTCTTCCTTCGGGATATTCGTTGTTCACGTTTGAGGCACTTGTACAAATATTATCAGCAAGGATATATTTACTCCAGATAACCCCACAGTGTGGGGGTGGTGGGGGTTTGCACCGGGCAGCTTAATAACATAGATGTCTTGAGATGTCACTGAAAGACACAGCTCACGCCCCAATAGAATAGTAGAACGATATTTCAGCCTCCGAATCACGGACCAGTACTTGGAATTTCAAGCGCAAAACTTTACGCTTTATATCATTTCCATAGACAGCGTTGACAAGTCACTTTCTATCGAATTGTGGAGTCCTTTTTTCAGGTCCTTGCCAGGGTAATTTCAAGCGATCAATTTTGTTCCTTGCCAGGGTAGTGTGAAGTATTTATTTGTACTGAACTGTGGTCCAACCATCCGGATCAGATTGCTCCGCGGGGGGTCGCTCCCGACCACGGCGGGAAGCAGACCAGGATTTCCCTGCAATACAAAGCAAAAGAGGAACCTGGAATAAGATGCCGAAATTAAGTAACATTACGGAGAACCTAGTGCCGGACACCTTTCCGAAACAGGGAGACAGTCGTTATCTAAGCAAAGAAAGAAATCTACATTCGCCCTGAAAGCTAGGGCAAAGGATGTCCATTAAATCAAGTATTTAACTGCATTCAACGTAGAAAGAACGCACTTCTAATACAGATTGGAGTCGAGGTTGTATATGACAACAACGTTGATTGAATGAATGGATCTTGGGACGCGTATCTGGTATACCCACAGACTTTGCAGGGGCTGATGACATCATCACCAACTTGACAAAGGAGAGAGAGCTTGGTGACATCAAACGCACTCCCCAGTCTTTGATTATTACTAGTAAATAGACCCTATATTAAAAAAAATTCAGTTTTTGTAACAGTCCCCAAACACTGGTTTCGCTACGAATGTAGAACAGTACACTATACTTTTTATCCCACCCTCCACCCTCCCCTCCCGCCTTGCTTTTCTGTAATGGCGACGGCTACGTGTGCCGTACGCTTTAAGCCAAACAACAAACCTTCAGTGCGTGCAGGTGGGGGTTCCCGCCTCCACTGGTCACGGCCTGGCTCGTCCCCTCCTTTTCTCCATCCATCACGCTCACGATCACCGCCACGATCGTCTGCTCGCTCACTCCTCCAGCCAGAGCGATCACGGTCATCGCGGTAACGATCGTCACGATCACGCTCACCTCTAAAGCGATCACCATCGCGGTCTCCACGGTAACGATCCTCGCGTTCCCGATCTCCGCGATCACGATCTCCACCGCGCCACCCTTCTCCTGGCGGACGGTCACGCTCATCCCGGTCACGCCTTCCCCAACCACTTGGCCTGTCACGGTCGTCACGCCCACGATCATCACGACCACTTCCCCGCCAAGAGCTTTGTGGAGGACGGTCACGTTCGTCACGATCACGATCACGATCACGGTCACGCCATGCGCCTTGCGGAGGACGATCTCGGTCGTCTCTCCTCCAACCACCACCACCACGATCATCCATTCTTCCACGATCATCCATTCTTCTATCATCCATCCGTCCACGATCGTCCATTCTACGATCATCCATTCTACGATCGTCCATTCTGCGATCATCCATTCTTCCACGGTCGTCCATTTGTCCACGATCATCCATTCTACCACGGTCATCCATTCTTCCACGATCATCCATTCTACCACGATCATCCATTCTACCACGATCACCCAGTCTTCCACGATCATCCATTCTACCACGCTCCTCCATTCTGCCACGGTCCATATCTTAAGAAACCAAAGAAATACGAAATTTAGCACCTGGTCATGGATAATGAAAGCGCTGTTTTGTTTTGTTTTTTTGTTGTTGTTGTTTTGTTTATGTGTTGTCTCACTGTCAAAGTGTTTTTAAAGGAAAAATTCAGAATATATTTTGAGAATCGTAACCCCAAAAGCTCTTCGCTTACCGCGTCTTGGGGGTCCATCTCTGTCACCAGTCCTCCTCCAGGAAAATCCCTCGTCACGAGGCCCTTCTCTGTCACGCTCATCTCGTCTCCAGGCTCCACCTGTGGAATAAAGTTGAGTAAACGTTTTGTATTTGACGGCTTTTTTTTTTTTTGCCTTAATTGAGGGCAGCCCTGCCGACTCCTATCGACAATTTGTTCTGTGCAAATACCTTGATATAACCTATTCTAAGCGTAATAGTTGCAGTGTGGTCTTTCAATCGAGAGTCGAAGAACCAAAACAGTAATCCATATGACCAATTAAACCATGAAAACAACACAACAGAACAATCAGCACGTCAAACCGCCAAAGCGTGTGGTCCTCTTGTATTCATTGATTACCGTTATAATTATTTCAATTTACCACTTGGGACACTTGCTTCATTTAAGATTTTGGAGTTGAAGTAAGGACGCTTATAAGGGACTAGTTGGTGGGGAAGAAGGAGGGGGGAGGGGGTGTGATGAGAGCGAGAAAGCAGTCTGTGGGCATCATCTTAAAGCGTAGCCTCCCACGCAGTCGTTTTTAGGGGACTCGTATTGCCTCCTCCCCACAAACGCCTGCTTACCCAAGCGCCACATTCCTTTCCCATTGTTTTACTCCCCAAGCACCCTAGCCAATCACCATCGAGGCATTGTCCAATGATATCGAATCAAATTCCTGGTTACAACGGCCGCTTCCGTTTCCCGCGAGCTTTGTACAGTCCCTGGTACAGTCTTGAGAGACGCGGGAGTTAAGTTAGAATGTACTTATATTTTTTCACTTCTGGAATGGCTGGTTATGGCTGAAACGTCAAAACAAATATCGAGTGTGAATAAAAGCGCTTCTTGTGCGACGTTTTGACACCGTTAACTGTTGGAAGAGTCAAAATCTTCGGGAAAGTGTAGTCGATCTTTCCCGCCTGATCGAGTTGACAGTGGATGAAGATATCACCTCTTACGCTACTCTACGTTACTCTGGAGCAGATTTGTTCGTTTGGACGAAGTGCTTCGAGAGACTAACTCGATTCAAGGGAAGATCTGCAGTAGTTATCAGTCCATTGAAGACTATTAAACGGAAAGTTAAACGACAAAGAGCCGATCAACTTGTGGTCCTTGTGGAAAATGTCAGCTAATGTCGTACATTCTCCCGAACAAATTGCAATAATAAAGCGAGTTTCTACTGCAAAATCTTTAAAGTTTACCGACATAAAAACAATCGGGTAATATTTCGGTTTCCTCCACACCGACAAGGTCGACAAGATTGAAGGCAAAGCATTAAATATTAAAGCGACTTTGCGTAACCATTCGGCAAATTGACGAAAATATCGCTATTTCCCGTCACGAATTCTAATTCTTTGATTGCAGTCCGTTGATAGACATTTAAACTAGAAATTTTGAACGTAGGGCACACAATACTCAAAGCTCGGTAAAGTTCTGTCTCTGCCGTGATGTTTTTACTGTTCGAGACCGCGAGAGGCGTTCTGAGGTCAAGGTCAACCTTCCAGATTTTAGAAGGTTCGCTGTGATTGGCTAAGCGGCGGAAAGGAATGTGGCGCTTGGGTAAGCAGGCGTTTGTGGGGAGAAGGTAATTCGAGTCCCCTAAAAACGACTGCGTGGGAAGCTACTTAAAGCGTAGCCAATCAAAATAATGCCATCGTGAAGTTCCATGATAATTTTTGCATTTTTCTCCCGAATTCAACTCGAGTCGTTTTGGAAATAAGAGTGACTAACCTGGTGGTGCGTCACGTGAGCGATCATCGCGGGCACGATCATCCCGAAAATCATCGCCACCACCGCGCCGCCATCCACCACCAGACTCGCGATCACGCGGCGGCATATCAGACTCCTGGTCACGCTCACGGGGCGGTTCGTCACGGCGCCATCCTCCCGATCTGTCACGGTCATCACGTCTCATTGGGGGACCACCCCTGGGCTCATCTCTCCATTCTGAAACAGACATGGAACTTGAGTAATCAAATATTGGATCCTCATCATAATAGCCATTTTCTTTTCTTTTTTTTTTTTGTTTTTTTTTTGCATTGTCCGTAGACAAACTTTCCGTCCAGACAAAAACGGCGCGCTGCGTGATCAGCCCGATGGTTGTTTTCTGGAAACCAAACTCTGGCAGATAATTGGATGCCACACGGTTGATGATAATGCTATACTGCATAAGTAAGTCCCGTAAAGCACAGTAAAAGTAAGCTCTCAAGTTTTGTTGCGTCTCATTTCTGTGGGACTTGCTCCCTCCATTAAATGGCCCTGTTCCTAACGCTAGAATAACGATAACACAGAAGGCACTTATCGGAGGTTTCAAGAGTTGAGCGCTAAAACAGGTAAGCTCTCCGTTTCTCATTCCTCATGTCTCTGTGGGGTGTCCCCAGAATGCCCCTATTACTGGCATAACAATGTCCTACGAAGCAATCTTATCACGGTTTCAAAAGCTCAGTACCAAAACGTGAGGGGCGACCTCCACTGTTTGCGACGTTTTACATGGTTGGTGGAGAGGAGAAATAAACGAACAACAGAACAATGCTCCCAAGCCTAAAATCAATGCAGCTGCAGGTTATAAGGGTCCAGTGAAAAGAGAGCTTTTGATTGGCAACCACCATTCTCATCCCTCATGCCTCTATGGGTTAGTTCCCATCAGCATTTGTCCCCGTCAGTAACATAACAATATTCCATATGGCTTTCTTATAAGTGTTTCAAGAGTGCCGAAATAAGTGAGCTCTCACCTCTCTCATCCCTCATTTCTCTGCGGGGTGGTGGTCCCCACCTGTCCCTGTCACCGTCACGGTACCCTGGTCCATCGGTTCCGCGATCTCTAGCACGTGAAGCACTCTCCCTCTCCTCTATTTCCTTCTCTCTCTCTTTCCGTTTCCGCTCCATCTCATCAAGTTTGGCTATTTTCTCCTGGTACTCTTGATCCTTCTTCTCTTTCTCCTTTCGCGCAGCCTCTTCCGCCTCTTCACGCTCTGAAAAAATAATAAAACATACCATTCAGGATGCGTTCGATTGACGCTATTCCGGAATAGGACTACATACAGTACCGCCTGAAACTATTGGACCACTTGCCGCGATTTTGCCTCGGTCGAGCCGCGGTTTTGTGATGCGGTTTCACCTCGGCAAAACCCCGTCTAACCGCAACGAAAACCCCGGTTTAGCCTAGGTTTTTTCCGGTCGACTTAAGCCGCAGTGAAGCGCAGGACGCGATTGGGTTTGAATAGGCTATTGTTCGCTTTGTTTTCACCTTCGAAGACAATAAGCGAAATGTCGGATAAATTTCACGGAAGCGGTACTGTACAATCATTTGAAGAAATCCCTCAAAGAGGTTTTTGGAGTTACTGGAATACAAAATCGCTCTTAAATTATCACGTGCCAGCGAAAGTTTGCAGAAATGTCTTCCCAAATTTATTTAAAATAGAAATCTAACAGCTACTTCGCTTATTCTTACATTTCCAGAATACGGTCAATCGAACGCAACCTTGATCTTATGATTTAAGAAGTCAGCATGATCACCGGGCGCAGAGGACTCTAACGATAATTCCCGCTAAATTAACCAAGATAATGCACCGCAAATCAAGTTTATCAATTCAAATACATAAAGTTGATCTTATTACGCGTCCGTTGGAAGATCATGCCAATGGTCGCCTGCGAGGAAACGATCATCCCCCGAACGACAACGTCGGAAAGCGAAGCTTTGAAACGAGGCACGAAATGCCGAAAGAAAAGAAAGATTACTTTAACCGTTAGCTATTGGTGATACGCCTGCAGTCACTGGTGTATGCGGCTTTTGTCTTGCAGATAATCTTTCAACAGCTGCGGTCGAAGGCAAGCAATAATATCTCATGACGCTTTGGTCGGTCATGTTAATGCATTTTAAAAAATCCACAAACTCGATTTGTGTTGCAATTTTCCGTTAATTTAGTCGGAATTGTGGCCCTTCTCTGTGCTCTGTGCATGACGGAGCATTTAAGTTGCATTTAAATATTGTTCCGCTGTTGATTGCAAGACTGGAACTACTCTATAAAGTAGAGAGCCAAAGCTAGTCTTCATTTCGTACCTCTCTTCTCCTTTTCCTCCCTTTCTTTTCTTTCTCTTTCCTCCTTTTCTATCCTTCGTTGCACCTTCCTCTCCAAAATGCGCTCTCGGCGTCGTTCTTCCATGCGCTTCTTCCGAGCTTCATCTAAACGCTTTTGGAATTCCTTCAATTTCTCCTGGAAAAAAAATTTAACAGCCAAGTACCTTGTAAGTTTTTTTGCAGTTTATACGCGCGTTTACAAAGGCTATTTGCACTGTTCTTACCTCGTGAGCTGCTTGGCGAGCCTTGGTGAGATTGTCAACAAAAGCATCTTTGTCGGGAAGCATGCGTTGCAGTCTGCCACAGGTTTCCACCAACTTCTTGTGTTCTGAAACAGCTTTATTAATCTGCCACATGAAAACAATACAAGAACTATTTATTTATTTATACAGGAGCATCTGATTTAGCTAATAAGAAGCTAGTTTAAACAGAGTACTGATTAAATAATAAATAGACTCTAGAGTAAAATCCAATACAACTAGCGACACAACATTCATTTGTACCATTCTAGTAACTAATTTTTTTTTTTAGCTGTTTCCCTGTGATTCAACACCAACAAAATTTAATGGCAAAAAGTGTATAATTGTTACCCTCTCCTCTTCTTCTTCTTCCCAAAATTGTTTATCCAGTACAAGATGTTCCTCGTATTGTTTGTTCAAAAGAGGAATCTCTTCCACACGCATGGCTCTTGCCAAGTAATCCATCTAGGCAATAAAAGAAAACAGCGTAAGATTAAATGCCACCAGTTTATTTAATTTTTATTACTGATAAAAAACAAAAACAAAAACAAAAAACAATAAAATAAAGGAAGAATCTAAACCCAGAAAGAAGGTAAGAGGTTCATTTTAACTCGTGAATGCGCGCATCAGAATAATCTTATTCAATCTGTAGAGAATAATTTGATGATCATTGGTGCAAGAATAAAAAATTTTTCGATAAATCTGTGCAAAGTTACAAGTTTTTTCAATTTTTCTGAAAGTCTGGAGTCGTAAGTTCAATTAGTGAAAAAAAAAATTATTTCACGGCATATCAGAATAATCTTATTCAATACAAGAATGGAGATTTTTTGTTAAACCTGAGCAGAGTTATAAGTTTTTCGTTTTTCCACAAAGTGCGGTGTCCAAATTCAATTAATGAAGTGTCGGCATGAACTTTGAATAAAAAAAAAAAAAGGTGAAAATTTTCTAATCGGCGCATTAGAAAACCTTATTCAATGTGTAGGGAATAAGTTTACAATCATTTTAGTACAAGAATGGTTATTTTTCGTTTAAAATCGGGCAGAGATATAATTTCTTTTAGCTTTCAAGGTGGTGTTGAGTTTCAATATACTGAGGTGTCATCTGCATTCACGAGTTGGCTCACAGGAGCCTTTGATTACTTTTTAGCAACATTTGAGAAAGAAGGGCTATCATTAGCCTCCTCTGCAGACATTCTTTGGCTCTTCACGTCACGCACTCCTCCTGTGTCACATACTCCTCT
Source organism: Pavona decussata (assembly GCF_977016875.1). Lineage (NCBI taxonomy): Eukaryota > Metazoa > Cnidaria > Anthozoa > Scleractinia > Agariciidae > Pavona > Pavona decussata. Next base: position 781,720 of record NW_028145650.1, read on the forward strand.
TGACGAGCCAAAGAAGGTCTGCATAAGAGGCTAGGCTATCATTAACAGCCAGCAAGCAGCTGCTACTGCCAGCCTAAATGATGTGACCAGCTATTCAAAGTCTGAAAGTGAATGAAACTCAAGACAACAGCCATTAAATGCTTTCCTTAGTCAACAACCAGCCACTTTTCTCAAGGAACCAAAGTCTCCAAAGCTTAAAGACAACCACGGTACAGCAGTTAGGAGTTCAAGAATTAGATGGCCATCTCACCTTTTTCTCTTGGGTCTTGAGCCTTATCTGCAGTTCTCTTTTCTCTTTGTCAAGTTGTTCAACTTGTCTGGCCAAGATATCATCTGCATCCATGGCTTCGATTTCCTGTATATAAAACACACAAAAAAAGTTGGCGATATAAGCATGGTCTCTGCATCATGCTTTCTTGTTTCCTTAGATAAGAAGCTATTATTCAAATTGTCTCTGTACACCCAGACTGCAAACCATTTGGAAAACTTAAAAACAATTAATAATGCTGCAAAGTGGAAGTACATGCAGTGATTCTCTGAGTTACTTCCTGTGGCAGAAGCCATTACTGGCTCTAATCAGTTGGTAGCACGTGGTTGTTTTATTCCACTGGACTGAGTAGAGCCTTCACCTTTATTACAATCCTGACCAAAACGTTCGTAACACTTGGGCTTTTTTACTTTAAAACATGAAAATTAATCCCTCCCTCCCCCTAAACAACGTTAATAGTCAGGAGTCAAACACGTCTCGAAAATCTTGTACAGTTTATCAACTTCAACATTGTTTTCTTTGGGGGGGGGGGGGGGGATAAGTTTCTAAGATTCTTTTTGGGACCTTAAACTATCGGCAATTGTCTAATTTCACAAGAAAAATTTCACAAAAACCTACACTTACAGTACAGCTATTTACAAGAAAACATTTCTACCAATCAATAACAGTCACTGATAATCAAAGTTAAAATTGTTGAACGTAGTCAATAAAAATGGACAGCACAATAACAGAAAGCTACCTATTTACAAATTTGATTCCATATGAGTAATTAAAATCACACAAACAACAAATACCGGTAAGATCGGTGTCGTCTTATTTTATAGCAAATGATCCCATTGTCTTCTGAGAATTTAATGTAACTAAATTATAAGTTAGGCAAAGTTAACCTCGAGACAATGCTAGCGGGTCAGCGGTTGAGCCTCAGGCAGGCAGGCTTGTGCAGGGTGGCCTCTGGGTTTGCAGGGGCTTACATGTGGTTGCATATCTCAGCTCAGCTTTGCTTTGCTTTGCTGATCTTTGTGGATCATTGCTATTCATGGCCTGTGATACCAAGCTCATCTTGTCAATGAGTTTAAATATTGGTAGGGTAGGTAGTGACTGACAGTAGGTTCATGCTGCATTGTACTTAAACCATAATACGCTCTGGTCCTGTGGGCAAACTATAGCATGAGTATAGCCAAACTCATAAACAGCAAAAAAGTACAGCAACACATCACCTCTTCAGTGAGGTCCTTCAATGCCTTGGCACCAACAGATGTTTTCTTGAGCGCAGCAATCTTGTCCATAGCCTGTTTCTTTTCTATCTCCTGAAGCTCTTGCTTGCGACGCATCACCTCCCGCTTCTGTCTCTCTTCGTCAAGGCGTTTCTTTTCAGCCTGTAAACTCTCCTTCTGTTGTAACTGTAACATTTTCTGCTCTCGTTGTTCCTAAAACCAAACAAATTGAATGTCACTAACTTGTTTGCTCCAACAGTGATTAAAGATTTCCAGCTACAATCATAATCAGAAGTAAATTAATGGAAGGAATGGACACAGCTGTAGGTGAACAACCTATTAGCTTCACTTTACCATCAAGACACTAAAATATTACATTATTTTACAGTAATATTACTTTCTTGGACTGCTTCAGGCTACGTTACACATACCAATTAATTGGGCTTGCCCAAGTCTGATGTTACTGATTTGAAGCTCAAAAATTTTAGTGACTGCCCGGCAAACATAATGTTTACTGAGTTGTCTATATTTCAATATTAGAGCAGTGTTCACTTGAGTGTCAGAAAACTAAAACCAAAAGTAATCACTCTAGCAAATCAATACAAACGTAACTACAACCAGCCAACCAGTCTGTGAAGCAAAACACTAAAACAGCGGAACTCGCTTTACGAACTCCGCCTTCATACAGAGGCTTGTTATTATGAACAGTTTTCTTGGTCCCACTCCACACATTTTCCTTAAAATCAACCTGCTTAATAAGGACACTCCATAATACAGACACTTTGTCTGGTCCCGATGGTGTCCGTAATAACAGGGTTTGACTCTAAAAGAAATTGGTGTTTAATGCAGAAAAAGAATGAGTACATGAAAGGGGAGGGGAGGTGGGGTAGTAATGTGGTGATAGGGGAAAAAAAGAAATACGAGGGATCTATCCAAGTTATCATCTTTTTAGAACAACACCCGAAAGCTGGATCTGGATTGCATGCTGGACTACACCCGCTGTATGAACTGTATGTTGTGGTTGCTCAACAGAGGTATAATACTTATTTATATGGTGCAGTAAGGTAGTTATTTTAGTACTGTAGCACTGTAAATTCATTTTAGCGTTTTAACTAGGCATGATATTACATGCAAATAGTGTCTCCATTTAGTGGTTCTTTTACTGCTATGTCAGGCTGACAATTATGTTATCATAATCATCATCATCATCATCATCACCATTAGAAAACAGATGAGTGACCCATGAAGACAGTAGCAAAATACTTGCCCTTTTAACATGGAGAGACTCCAAATATTCTTTGCGTGCTTCAATCACAGCCTTCCTTTCCAGCATCTGTCTGTGCTCCTTCTTGGAGGAACGCAGGTAGTTTTGAACAATCCTCTGCTGTTCTTCGTTACATTTTTGCTGTAAATACCAAGAGAAAAAAAAACCCAAAACAAACAATGTTCATCAGAGAGAAAAATAAAATCAGAGGATAATGATAACTGGATGAAACTGCATCAGACTATGGGTGGTTACGAATTCTCCTCAACGTATGGTGGATGCTAGGACAGTGAAGTAGGAGAGAATCATCATTTGCAGCATAAATACATAGTGTCATTAGTTTAAAATTATTGCTACTGGAACCAAGAGAAATAGTGTCAGAGTTTGAAATGGTCAGATGGAGTTAAAACATCACAGTTCTAGTAGACATCTGGGCAAATGCCAGTCCCGTTTTTTGGTTATCAAGTTACTAAGAGATCTTTCTATCATAATGGTTCATTGTATAGATTTTAATAAGATGAAATGATTGTAAAGTTTTCATTCCCTTATTATTACATTATATTAGCTTTTAGGATTTGCATATTAGTATTTTAGAATAAACCAAGCATTATTTTATATATTCACAGTTTTAAGGGTAGTATATGTTCACCACACCAGTGCACTTTAGATGTTTGTAAATCATCCCTTGAGATCATCATAACTGGAGCAAGTGTCCAAGAAACCTCAGTATTATCAATTCTGACCAAGCATCAACATTATTTACCTTGATGGTCTCGGGGGTAATCTTAGTAATTGCCTTGTGCAATGCTGTAGACATCAGTGTCAGCTGATTTCTGAGCCGCTCAGATGGCATTGACTGTAACAAAACAGAGAAGAAAACAATGAAGACTGTGCAACTGCTTCTTGCATAGCATTCAAACCGACAAATGCAAACTTGCTGTTGATCAGCCTATGGGTGGTTGAATCTTATCCTCATCGCAATGGTGGATGCTTGGACAAGACTGTGGTGTCAATGTTGTCATCATTTACAGCAAGCCAACAACTTATTGTTTTCATTTATACACAAAATTCTACTTGTTAGTGGGGTTTACTTACATGTAGCTCAGGTCCCGGTTGTTCAAAAGCGGATAATTTTATCCACCTGATAGGTCGCTATGTGGCATATAAATGTGTGCAAGAATTTCCCTTTATTCCTATAGTAAATTTATTTGCATATAGAGTAGAAGGGTTGTCTAATTTAGGTATGGGATTGTGTGGAAAACTTGCCAAAAGTGTTGTTTGGAGTACATTTGCACCGCTGGATAGTGACTTATCCACTGGATAAAGTTATCTGCCCTTTGAACAACTGGAACTTTAAGCGTAGATGGTGATAACACAACTTTATTTATAACACATGGTGGACACATCAGTACAACTCAAAGCACTAAAAAGTATAGAATTCATGTCCACAATGTTCATGGATTTTAAAGTCTCTAGCTTGTGTAACAAGGCTGTTCAGGTAGTATGGGTAGCTGTAAATCTTTGCAGTTTAGCTGTAACAGTTGTCAATGCTATTGGTTGGGTGAAAATATCATACACATTTGCCTCTGTCATTTATTTCTTCTGGGGTGAGGCATAGCTGAGTTTGATAAATTTATTGATAAATGTGAACATCAACTTGTTGTCTTGTCACGTAGACCTTCTGAAAATGTTAACTGAATACATGTACACGTAATTGTTTAATTATGCACTAGTATCTTTTACTGTGTGTTAGTCCAACATGGACAGTAATGAAAAGAAGTAAGGTTGCCACTCATCAGCACAAAAAAAATTTCCCTGATTATTCACTGACCACAAACCAATTTTCACTGACCACTAAAGACAAATCTTTTGGCAATAAATCCAGGAATGAAGCCTCAGAAATCAACTCCTTTGCAAATAGTTTTTGGAATGACATTACTTTTGCCAACTAGGAAACTCTTTCTATCACCCTTGCAGCTAGCCAAAAATAAAATTCCCTGCCCATTCAGACTTTGGGTTGGGATTTAGACATTTCCTGACTTGATGCAAAATTCCCTGACTTTTCCCTGACCTTGAAAAATTAGGTTTTACTGAAACCAAACTTTACTGCACACTAGTGGTGAGAATTTCTAAGGTGACCATACCTGTAGATAAGGACCTTCTGGAACCTCCTCTTTGTGGGCCACATGCAGGTCAAGTCCAAAACTTATTGCCTTTGTTTTGTGGTCAATACGCACCTGACAAACAAAAAAATAGGCAGTCTCAGACTGCATGTGTCTACTGCAGTACTGGTATAGAAATGTGATATAAAAGAATTGAAGAAAAGGGAAATAAGACTGAAATAAAAACGAAGAGGGAGGAGTGGAAATAGGATAGAGATAAAAAAAAATGGTTGTAAAAATGTTGCACAGAATACTGGTGAGAAGAGATTAAGCTGGTATCGTTTACCACAAACATTTTGTATGAAGAGAACTGTAACTTTATTCTAACATAAACAATATATTATATAATCTTACAACCTGAACCACAACTTTGTACTGAAAGCAATGCAGCAAAGTTCTAAACATAAAGTACTGAAAGCAAAGTTCTAATCTGAAATGTAGGCATAAAATGCAACAGAAATTATTAATTAATCTATACTGAACTTATGAATGGCGTGTTTCCATAGTTTTCGCATAAATTAACTTTTTTCCAGAGCGGTTTAAACTGAATAAAATGCGCAGTAGATAAATAAATATCGTTGGCTTCCAAAATTAACTGCATATTAAGTTGGAATGATTAAACAAATGTTTTCTGACGTAAAATAATATGGTTACCTATTAATCATTTGCCGAAAAACACACGTGAACGCAAAATTCATGGCATGTTGATGAAGACCTTTGGCATGTCAAATTTCATCCGCTTATGCAAATTGTCCTTACGCATTTGTCGCTTCTCAAACGCATATATGAATTGACAAAGACACAAAAATCAACAAAAAGCTTTCCAAAAAAAACATTTTATTGAAATAAACGATGCATTTGCTATTAGAGGCAAAAAACTTTCAGTTTTTTTGCGTGCGTGCAAACACGCATGTAAAATTTGAAGATACTCCGTGTTTGTTCAAAGCGATCACTCGCAGTAAATTCGGGCATGTTTGCCATGAAAATTACAGAAGTTACAGAATTCTGGTTCAAATCATCACTTAAACTATTTGTAAAAAGCAAATCAACATCGGAAAACATCATTTACCGTATTGTCGCCATTGTCCTGATCCGCAAATACAATCGCTTCGATCTCAGTCAGTCGAGGATTAGCGTCGGCTTTCGATAGTATTCCATTTGGGATTCCTGTGGCATTTACACGCTTACACTCTTTCACTCTTTCACTCTTTCACTCTTTCACTCAACCCGATGACATAGTGTCTACGCTTCTCTAGAAGCCGTAGACACAAAAATTAGTTTCCTCTGGAGGAACTGAACTTCTTTTATGAGTACAACCAGCAGTACTGCAACTCTTTGAAAGCCAACAACTTTTATTCCCCTCTTCCCCCTCAGTGCAGCATCTGATAGTGCTTTTAGGGCAATGGGCATTGTTTCTGTTGGTTTGTTTATTGTCCTGTTCTCTTAAGCACCAAACTAACAGTATGAGAGATTGCGAAACCCAATAAATGTAACAGCTAAATCATGCTGTATGGAAGAAGGATCCCTGTCCAGAATATCCAAGGGCCTCTACTGTGGCCAACTGGACTCTAAAGAGTACACCACACCACAGTTGACACTTCCTGCAACCCAACTATGAGTCCTCATGCAAACGTACCAGGCATCCATCATCACTCTAATAAGCTAACACTTGACAAAGGGGTAGAAGAGGGGGGGGGGGGGGGGGATGATGAAAAACAGACCAAAATTGTGCCAGAAATTATCAAGACTATGTTCAGAAACTCTGATGAACCACCATACTAAAACATGCTAGTACACTGAGGAAGTGTTCTGTCCAAGCATGCACCAATGCATACAAATACCACTGTCTACAGGACAAGTACAAGCCACACCTTGTTGTTAACTTTGTTACATTCCATCAACAGCATCTACAACTAGCTGTCTAAAACCAAAGTCACACTTCAGGTAACAGGACTGTCGCTGAGTTTTGAAAAGCTGGCTTCAGAATTAAGGTGCCCACCCACGAACTAAAGAAAGTTTCTAATGCCTGTTGTGCGTCATGCAGTTTTCAAACCGAAAGTATGGTACAACTTCACTGTAGCTGCCAGCCATTATAGCCGATTTGATCTTAACGTTTTAGTCTGCTAGCAAAATTTCGATGAATACATGTAACCATGTAATCATAATCAATTAAAGCTACTGAGCAGTACTTTCCTATGGTTAGACTGTTTGTCATGTTGTACAAGAAGGTTCAAACTTTCAAGTATGAGTGAAGGTTCTTGCATGTTTAGTGTCTTAAAAACAATGCTGCAGGTGATGACGACGACAAAGGGTGAAATTTTGAGGTGTGAAGATGCTCCTAACTTTCGTGTCTGTGAGTAAAATCTTTTAGTTTACTGCTGGCCCGTGTTATGTTTAGCCACAAGTAAGTTAATTTTAACTGTACCTGCAACTCATTTGCAAGGGCAACATCCACAATTGCTCTCTCTAACTGGAATTCTGTAGCAAACGGCACTAGGGTCAACAGTCGTGAAAACTCCAGTGTCTGGTACACTTGAGATACCTATAACAAGAAATGCAAGCTTATACACATGGAGATAACCCTCTGGCAGCCCAATTGGAGTTGCCTGACTGGCAAGTCAGTCCCAAATATTTTGTCAAAATCATCAAAGCCATCAATTTGGCTTTATGCCTAGTTTACATTGTACAAAATGTTTGCTGAATTTGCCAAATTTGTTGTTGTTTTGGCTGTTCTTACAGTCCTGGAAATTTGATAAATTTCACCAGAATGGCCAAATGTGTGACATATGTATTCACTAACATTGTCAAATCCATCAACTTGGTTTTTCACCCACTTTACAGTCCATACAACTTGACAAAATTGTGACAAATTAGCCACAGAGGCCTTCAATTCTGGACACGGGTGGTCAAATAGTTGGTGAAAATATTACCTAGAATGTAATATGTACATAAAGTTTGAGAAGCTTGCTACTGCGTACCAAACTACCACGACAGAAGATTGAAAACCTAAAGCATTGGCTCACCTGTTTGAGGAGACGCACAATAGACATCTCTTGCACTGGCTTAATGTACTGCGATAGCTCCAACTCTTCATTCTTCTGCAAGAACTCCAAGATTGTATTGACCTCAATGCATAGCCGCAGGGGAGCAAACTCTCTCTCCAGGTGCTGATACAGATCTTGCAGCTGTGGCATAATATGTTGCTGAACATTCATCTTCAGCTGTGGTTATAAGGCAAACGTAACAATAAGTTGTCAGAACATGTCAAGGTGCAATGATCTAAAGGTGTAGCAATCCCTAAAAACATGTTTGCAGATTGACAGTTTTGCTACCTACAGTTGACTACCTGACCCTTTGTACATAAACTTTTGCCAACATCTTAAATAGCAAGGTCTCCTATTCCTGTTTTGCTACATACCAAGTAAGGCACATGAAGGGGATGGTTTTGTATGACTTTCATTTTCAAGGTTGGTAGTTCATAACATTGCCTACCTTCTTGAGTAGTTCATACAGGTAGGTGAGTTACTGTATCCCACAGAACTGTATTTACTTCAATAAACCTGGGAATTTTATTGCAAACTAAAAAACTGAAAAGGTGCATCCATTCAAATGTTCAACAAAGTCAAAAAGGTCTGTTAAGATTTAGAAATTGATTTATCCCTTACATTCCTGAATGGATGAGACAAACATGTCCATCCCAATGCTCTGGGAAATTTATTTCTCTTTTGATTGCTGTGAAGAGGCAGTAGACCTGCCCCTTTCAAAAACTCTATTTTCACTGGACCCTGATAATCTGCAGCTGCATTACATTTTAGGTTGGGGGCATTGTTCTGTTCTTCCTTCTTTTGCCCTGTCCACCAACCATGTAAGACATTGCAAACGGTGCAGGTTGCCCCTGAAGAGGCTGTTTATTTGGGGGGGGGGGGGGGGGGGTTCAAGTAGATATGGTCATCTACCTCTCTCCATACAGGTGTATATACGAGGGTGTATGTACAAGTAGCAGGAAATGGTTAGGGACACTTAACAAAATGTTAGAGAAATGAAAATGTTAACTCTTCTAGCACAATGACCTCTTTAGTCCCAGATAAAAACTATGTAAAATGTCATCAGTCAAACAATCATAAAGTCCCAAGAATAAAGACAATGATCACTGAGAAGAAGTACAGTGTATCTTGATATGAATACTATAAAACAACGTCAATAAACTTCTCTCTTCTAATACTTGAAGTCAACAGTGGAGAGGGTCATCCTAAATACATCATTCAAGTCTAAAATCAGTGACAATGGTATTGATTCCACTTTCACGTCATGTCAGTAGCTTCTTACCATGTCATTAATGAGTGATGCTCTAGTGGGAATGTTTTGTAGTCCCAATAGGTTGGCTAAACGGCGAGATTTCTCCCTTGCATTTTCATCCAACTCCAGGTGCTTCTCTGTTTCGCTAAGTGATACAGGGATTGGAATAGCAAGAGTTGCCAACAGCACACGAGACGCCATTCTTGAGAAAAAAACAACAACAACAAAATCAAAGTCATGACTAATGTTTCTTCACTGCTTGGTCATAATCAGGATTTAAGTCAACTGTAAGTGCATGTGCTTCACCACTCATGTGATATTTTAGTTGTCTATAATAGGAAAATTTTGATTTCGCTAATTATGCCAGGAAACACTCATAGGTCCGTTGTAGAATCCCAGACACCTCACACTCACAAAGTTACGTGCAATAACTCTAAACACAAAAATCCTCTCACTTTTGATGTTCCTCTGCAGTCATGGTCCGTTTCTGTTCCCTGGACAGAACATAGAGCCGATGAAGAGTACAAGCATGGAATAAGTAATTCTCAGCTTTCCAAAAGACAAGAGCAACTTTCTGATAATAGTTGGCCATCACTTGTGGCTTTGGGGGTCTCTTGGAGAGCTGCATGAGTCCATAAACATCTTCCACAGCTTTAAATGCCTCCTGTAGTGAGATAATAAAATACAGTATTATGCATTGTAGATTCTGCAGATGCATTGACATAATGCATTATATGTGACAAAGGAGAACAAAAATCAAACTGGTTTGTAACAAATTTAACCAGTACAATAGTCAACTCTGTCCAGAATGAACATCACTGGGATCAGTAACAACTGTCCATTTGAGAGAAAAAGCTGTCTTGAAGAGAGTTAAATTTTAAGCACAGTGACCGAATATCTTATAGCAGGGACTAACTTGAAGTGTCTGTTTTAGAGAAGTGTTTGTCTTATACTAAGAGGTGTCTGTGAAGAAAGACTTGACGGTACATCCAACATTATTATTCAATGCATTGTAACACTGCTCAAATGTGGTCATGGTGCAAGGACTATTTGTCAGATATCCGTAGTCAACAGATATCCTGCAATACACGTAATTTTGTTTGTCAGGAAGAAATAACAGAATAGAGATCGTCTCCAGCTTTTCTACAGTACAAGTGTGCTTTGTTATCGATCTGTTAAATAATAAAACCATTATCCTCCTCAATCTTGGGGAATGTCCCCTGGTTTTAGCCAACATGGCCTATGGCCTCGTAAGTATCAAGAGGTATGGCGCGTGATTTTGCAGGATAATATTGTTAATTACCATGAACCCACCTGCCAGAGTTCCATGTTGATAGCACTCTCCAACTGAGCCAGCCGAGTTTCCAGGTGTAGCTGTAGAGTTTCTGGATTGGTTAGGTTCACTGTGTTAGGCTGCCCTTGATGCTTTATGGCATTGTTCAAATGGTTCCTCAACTGATGAATTAAGAACAGATTTAAGAGCATCCACTGTTAGCAATAAAATAAAGGAAATGGAAATGGCATGCATCAGATGCATGCTTACATAACCTGCAGACATGCAAGGAAGTTTGGGAGAATTTAAAGTTTATTTGCATCTTGCTATGCAAGGAGTCAGCAGTTATTAACTCCTCCATTTGGACCAAACTGATCCATTCAGATCAAGTGGATTGCACCCATAAATTACACCTTACAATCAAATTTTTGTTCACTAGGTGGTCAATAGGCCATCTCCGAGTTGCTTTGAACCTCATATAAAAGCGAGGCTAAGTGCATAGTTTTTATTATGAAAATTAGTTTCCATTCATATGAAAACAAAAGTAATTTTTGCTCTTCGTCTTGCTTTCATGAGGTTCAAAGCAACTTGGAAATGGCCTAAAAAACTGTACAAGAAGTTCTCAACAATATACTTACATTGTCACATAATTTGCGAAATTCTGTCCGACGAGAATACTTCAAACAAAACTTGAAAGCTGAAAAGTATGATTACACCTTGTTAGAACAGTGCAAATAACAGCAGTCGCAAATAGAATCAAATTGAACTAAGTTATAGTATTACTGTTGAGCAAACAATCAGTTCATGCGAATAAAGGAATGATTATAACAGAAATTAAAATGTTTTGATTTTTAAGCTTATCCTCCCTACTTGTACTGTGAGAAATACTATGGACTGGATAGTAAGGAGAATATGCTATTAATACTGGGGCTTAAAGGGTTAAGAGTGATCTTGTACCTTGCTGAGCGGTGTCATGGTAGAGCTTCTCCACTCGGACATTATTTCGCAGTAGTTCTAAGACATTGCGATAAGCCTCCCATAGAAACTTGACCCAGGGTGTCAACATGACCCTGTCTGTACGATCCTGAGTGTCTTCTCCACTGACAAAACCGAGCAATATGCTGAAATGGAAACACAGCACAGTTTAGTAATTCAAATAATGCAAATATGTAACACTGTGAATACAGATGAGCCTTTGTATGTGGACACCAGTGGCAGCACCCCCAGGTGTTTGTTTAATACAAGTTGTCTGGAAGTTGCAAGTGGCTTGGTCTATGACAGAGTGTCCAGTGCTTCAGCAAGACCTGGCACCCGCTGGAGTTCTGGTGGGTATTCTCTTCTGTTTCCACAGTCCAAGAGTAGACATACATAAATAGGGAACTTAAGCAATGATGACAGTGACGGCAATGGCAATGCCACAAAACAATAGTTTTAATTAGGAAAGACAATCTCCCTACAACCTGTGTTTTAAATTTCAGTACATTTCTTTGCGTCTTCAGCAAAACAACAATGTGAAATGACCAAATTCAAGGGTTTTTGGAGAACGCAGGACCCGGGTACCAGTACCAGGACACACAAGAGTCAGTACCTGCCTACTTTCAAACTGAACATAAAGAAATTCACTTCAAGCATAATTTTCTGTCCAGCTACTCTCCTATAGGTGCCCCCCTACTTCAAAACTTAATGAAACCCCTGAGAACGTGAGCACAAATGGTGAATTTTTCATTCTCTTTCTTAAAGTGCCACTACGACGAAAATTTTTACTTCTATTTTCGCCCTTTTCGTGTTCCAATCCATTTAATGAGTTCGAAATTGCAAAAATAGCTATTAATTAGCTTTATACAAGCTTACTGATCCTGGGAATAAGTGGCCGAAAACCATCGAAAACCCGTCCGCCATTACTCCGACGGCAAAGTGACGCCCGTGGTGATTCTACAATGCGGTTGCTTGTATGAGATCTTTGCGTGACGTCATACGCGCATCGAACATCGTGCGTTCCTTGCAAGAACTCAGTAAACCTCAGTAATCGAAAGTCCTAAAGTGAATAGGCAAGATTATTTGTAAGATTCGCCATCCAGTTTGATAAAAAGCGATCTAAAGGACAATTTTATCGAATATCTTGGATTATAATTTCCTTGGCGGTGGATTTGGAGTCGTATGACTGCAAAGAATACGCTTCGAAGACACGCGAACAGCTCATTCAAGCCTGGGATTTACATGTAAAGCAGAAGAAGAAACGAATTCACTCCGGCATTTTTTACTCAGCAACTGTATTGGAGGTAGACATATGGTTATTTAATATTCTGGTTATGTTTTCTATTTGGGATTAGTAAACAGAACCTAATCACTATTCGCAGAAGCACTTGAGCAACAAATTATTGATTAGGATGGATAACTCCAGACATGTTGATGTTGGTGGCGTGTATGGTGTTCGCAAGTATCAATCAAAGCTGCATAATGAGTCAAGAGAAAAAGAACTATTATCCTGGTTTTTTTATAGTTCAATAAAGCTTTGACAAAACTAAAATGATGTATAATTAACTTCAGTTGAAAAGTGGGTAGCTATAGCTGTAACCTACAGAATATTTGCAATAATACAATACTACAGGGCTGTAATCTACCAGGTATTACCTGGTTAGATCCCTTCCTCATTCTACAACAACTTTCAAGCAGTAAATGAAGTAATCATGAGGGGCCTAATATTTTAAAGCCACAGTCCATGTAACATTCAACAATAAATTGTTGTAAAGCCTTCAAATGCGGCTGGAAAACTAAAGATTAATAAGAACGTTTAGGAGGACAGCTAAGGAGGAAACCTTAGTAGGCTTACATCATATCTCATCCATATTTGTTATTTTAATAATGTTTGTTCCTTGGTCAATGAGGATGTGTGAATCTGAGTGAAACAAGCAAACCAGCCTCTTATCTCATCTAAAACTGACACTATAATTGTAATCATTTTACATGTTGAGTGTGAAGAGCCAGCATAACACTGTGCTGTAACAGTATTGTATTTTCCCACAAATCATACAATGTTCACAGACATAAAATTGAAATATAATAGTTATGAAAGAATGACCATCCTTTCCACAGATATACCTTAATTATTCTTGGAGATTCTACCAGAAATGAGATTAAATGTCTTTTTTCTTTGGTGTTTTAAATTAAGAGCCAATTATTACTTTAACCTAAGTTTTCACACAAACCACAGCTTATTTTTTGTTTTTGTTCAGCGACATGAACTTCATTTTAATTCTTTTCTATCTTGTAAGTTTTATCTTACATGACCCCACAAACATTTTCATGCGTTATACTTATACTATGTGTTTGTTGTTTTTCTATTCTGTTTAGCTTTTTTCTTCTGTCAAATAGCCCTGGCTTTCTTATGTTGGATGTTGATATCTGTGGGTTTTTACTTTGGCCTTCAGAAAATAACCAGAACTAAGAACAGGGCCAGCTTTAAATATCAAAGCCATTTTTTATGCCAATAATACCACATATTTTACTTTATTTCATTTTATTATTATTATTATTATTATTATTATTATTAATTTTTTTTTTTTTTTTTTTGGGGGGGGGGGGGGGGTTGTTTTGTTTTTGTTGTTGCTGTTATGACATAACACGCAAATCTCCCTCACAATGAACAAGCCAACAAAATAATTGGCAATCAGTAAACAATTTCCATAATCCCTTCACTGTTTATATTAATGTGCCTGACCTATATCCAGGATATTTTTTTTGAAGACTCTCCTATCAGCTATGTTGGCAGTTTCTAAGATCAAATTTAAAGTTATGCCTTTTGCTGTGGCCCTCTCCGATAACCATTACAACAATGAGAATACTCAGAGCACAAGAATGCATGCCATGATCCCACTGGCCAAAAACCTTCCCTGTATAAAGATAAGTTTACCCTTGAAGTCAGAGGCCAGTCTTGCTGTCTACTCTCACCATGCCTGCAGCATTGTGGTTCTTGATGACATGGGCATGACAGCAACTTTTAAAAAAAACCACACACACACACAGTCTGCATTACCAGTACCTACTTGTCATATTGATATGATATCAATGCTAAATATTGCAAAAATGTGCTGGTAGTTCTCCTCCTCTCCCTTCCATTTATAAATTTGCACATTATGTACAATGTAAACCTTAGTGTAAGATCCTGGCCCATTCTTCTGGACAAGGTATCTTCTGTAACTGTGAAAAATGCCTTCATGCTTCCCTAAACTAACCCTAATAATACAGATCCCAGTATTTTAAGGTTCAGGAAGTGTCGTTGATAGATCTCAACTAAAAGCTAAGTGAGATTTACTATGGCATTATTTACCACGGGTAGTCCTATTTACCATGGTGTGCTTTGGTGACCTTGTTGACGCCTTTGCACTGTCTCTGGTATATACCAAAACAGTGCAATACTTTTTTTTAGAAATTTATTATGTTGTACAAAAAATGCTGTAAAATTGGCTGTCCATATAACAGACTTTGCCAAGAAAACAAAAGAAGGCACAAATACAAAATTAATAATTCAAACACAAAGATGAAATTTACCAAGCACTGGTAGTTTTCCACACTCTTTAGAATAGAGTATTGGACAAAATACTGTCTCATAATTTTGTCAGTTTGGTTCATTTGTTCTCTTTAGTACAAACTAATATGGTTTAAATTGTAGATATTATCTTGACTTGTCCCACAAGATAACTTTCAGCATAATATTCACTGCAAGTCTGCACAAAGGTGCAGTCAAAGCACATTTACAAGTGATATTTAAAAAAATTGCTCAATAATAGTATTATAATTAGTTAATAACACAGACCAAATAGGATTGCTACAAGACCTTCTTGACTCACAGTAATCAGTGATAGCCACATTAGAGAATTTTGCAAGTTGGAGTGTCAGCAGGTCCACATCAGCTGGAAAGTTGCCTGCAAATTTCTTCTGACCTGTACTTTCACATATCTTGTGATTGTTTCAATATATAGAGATTAATTTTTCATGTCAATGTCACAATCAGTTTAATTACAATTGCTCATTTAATACAGATCGAAAATCTCGCCTTGCTGTGTATTCTACAGTCGGCATACAAGTCTTTCAGAAATGTGTTGGGTGCTTTGTACGAAGAGAGCATTCGAAAAACTCGAGGCAGTTGATTGTCAATATTTATTATACCACAAGCAATTATTATTATTATTTGAATAAAATGGAGTATCTATGCACTTTTATTTTCCCAAAGCATGACACTTATAGGAAGTAGACGTAATGAACACTGGACAAACAAAGCATTACAATGAGCTATAAACAAAACATACACACCACCACTCCGCGCCACTTGCTTTCATTGCACGCATTCACGAAAACAGTTCATTTCCGATTAGTTACCTTGGCCTAATCGCTTCACTTAGTCCCTCGCTTTACCTTGGAAAGTAAACATCGAGGCAGTAGCATTGCATGGCAGTCCTTGCGTTTGAGTTTCCCTCGAAGCAGCTGTCGAAGTCGTCGAGAGGATATGTCTTTACAGACTTTAGTACTTCGGTGCGATGTACAAAAAGACGATTTGTCTGAAGAAATTACCCCCTTTTGACGTATTTCAGAACCATAAATGTTCAAACAACCACCGTTAGGTTTCTTTCGGTTGCCCACAATACGTGTGCGTTGTAAAGACGGCCCTTGAGCCACTAAAATAAAAAGAAGTGGCTTCTTTCAGCGAGATCGAACATTCGAGAGCAGGCCATGTTGTTGTGCGCGTATGACGTCATATTGCTGTCGGTGCAACTAGATCCAGCTCTCTATGTAGTTCACGGCCATTTGTCGTTCGAGTAATGGCGGCACAGCGAAGCTGAACTTCGCGTTTAAAATAACTGGTCTTCCCGTTGGAATTTCGATGTAAAATTTGGCGTGGTTAGTATTTATCACTTCTACTTTCCAAAGCTGAAGAAAAAAAGGGATGCAAAATTTTGATCGTAGTGGCACTTTAACTTCAATGCCACGCCTACCAATTTGTTTCCTGGGTAGTTCACTGTTTTTGTACAAGTTGGATGAGTTGAAATAATCGTGAAGTAGCGAAAATAAAATGAACCTATATATTTCAAGTCAAGTTTTTATTGGCTTGCTGTCGCCATTGCTGTTGCTTAATTTCCCTAATGTTTTCATGGACCATCAGAAACATCCTAAGAAGAAATGCCTCATAATTTATACAAATATAATGAAAACCAGATGGAATACCTTTCAGGTGTCTGTATCTGATCCAAATCTTCCACAGTAGGAACCTGCTCGCGAGACTCTTGCCTGGCAGCTTCTGCGCGGTCTTCAGCAAGCTTGAGGAAGTAGCGAATAACATCTTCAAGAGATACAATGTTAACTTGCTGGCAAATCAGCTTGTACTGATATAATCCTTCCTTTGCTACATGGCTTCTTCGGAGGTCAACACACAACTCCAAGTACTTGAATAGAATAGGCTCATGGATTTTGTTCTGCCATGTACGATGTTTCTTGCTTTTTATAACATCGTATAATGCATCCAGTGCTGGCTCTTTCTTTCCAACTTCAATGAATTCTAAAAATAAATTACAAATATTAAAAAAATTCCAGTACTTACAAGTATAATGTAAGAGAATTCTAGTACATTTAATGACCCTTAGATCTGATCAGATCCATTGAAAACCACTTTTTTTGGCCTCCCAGTTGAAATTTTTCCTTATCATTAATGGGAGTAAAGAATACCGTACATGCACAGGTACAACTTTTCAAATCAAGGAACTTTTAACATGCGACGTGATTTTGTGTTGTCATGGGTTTTCTTCAATTTGAAAACAAAGTAGCCATTCTCATTTAATGTCAATGATACAAAAAAAATGGCCCAGTATTATGTTCTAGCTTTCAACTAAAGTTAAGAGTAATAAGGATATTGTAGGGGTGTGGGGATGTCATTTGCCTCCCACCAAAGGGTTTGATTCCCCGACTGGGTATCATATGTGGGTTGAGTTTGTTGTTGGTTTTTGTCCTTGCTCTGAGAGGTTTTTCTCCGTGTATTCTAGTTTTCCCCTCTCCTCAAAAAGCAACATTTCTGAATTCCAATTCAATCCGGAAAGTGTCCCCAATCACTGCCCTACGCTAAATACATCTACACTAAATAAAGTAATTTATTTATTTTACGTACAATATGTGTACCCACGGGCGAGAACTGTAGCCCTCTTCTTTTAGTTTTTTTTAATCCATGCAACTAGCATGGAATGATGGCCATCAAGCCTGTCTACAATTTAACGACTTTCAAACACATTTCTAAACGAGCAGTTTTTTATATCCTCAAAAGAAGCCAAATCAAATAAAATCATCACTTTTAAAATGGCCAATACCTGTTAATCACGTGGTTAAAATCCTTCATCTGACCACTGTACTGTGCGTACGTAACGATTTAGTTCGAAAGAAAGACCACGAGAAAATCGCCTATTTTGTGTTACCATTACAGCTTATTAAACAAAAAACCTAACACTAACAATTAAAACAACAAATATACTAAAAAAAAAGGTCAAACGGAGTAAGCTTTAAATCTAAAAGATGTTTCGACCAGAATTGAATCGGTCGGCAAAATGGCAAATTTTGATGTACCAAAAGGTTTCGTTCGAAAACCTTTTTCAGCTTTCTGACGACGTTAAAGTTAATAGAGAAAAAGCCTCTTCTATGGGACATGTACTATTTCTTACCGTTCGCTCTTTTAAGAGCATTTTCTGGCCGCTGAAAGTAAACCGGCATGGTGAAATCTCCCACGCCGTCTCTTCCACGATTCACCAAGAAGAAGGCCGACCGCAGGGCTTTGTGGTCATACGGCCTCGATTCAAAGCTCGCGGATAACACGCGCGTAAAGCCCGCCAAATATGGTGGAAAAGTGTTCCCAGGAAAATCCGCTGGAAAATCCACTTTCCATGCAGAATCATGTTTGTGTTTTCGTAGCCAATTGACATCGATATACCTGCCAACTCTCACGCCTTAGGCGTGAGTCTCACGCCTGTGGGTTGAAAACTTCGATCTCACGCCGGCTCACGCTTGCGGGTCAATTTCTCACGCCTGATTGAAAAATGTGAGTTTTTGCCGTCTCGCTTGACACAATTTCCAAAAATATGTTAACTCAGACCCATGCTAGAACGAAAACCATGTGCAAAAGGAATAAATGACAATACCTTCCTCGCGATCTCTGATTTTTGAAGGTGAAAAGCACTGGGAGCGAGCTCGCGTCTATACGCGTCCTGAGACTTCGGACGCCCTCGCAAGACTTCGGAATTTTTCGGGATTCTTCGGAAATAATCGTGTCGTCTTTAAAAATCCCAGCACTCCCAGGATAAAAATCTCACGCCTATATCTCAGAAAAAGTTGGCAGGTATACATCGATCGTGAGTGCGGCAGAAGAACCTCAAATGTGAAGTCCTTCGTACTGTTTACTTAGCATTTTCCTGCAGCAACGATGTGGAAATCTTGGTTCACCTTTATTTTTCAGTTTTTTGTGTTCAACCTCGTCACATCTACAAAGCCTAACTTTGTAATATTTCTCGTGGATGATCTCGGAATCGCGGATGTGGGATGCTTTGGAAACGACACGATTAAAACACCTAACATCGATCGGCTAGCTGAGCAAGGAGCTCGCTTGCGACACGATGTGACACCAGATTCGATCTGTACACCAAACAGGGCCGCTTTTCTTACAGGAAGATATCCAATCCGTTCAGGACTTTGTGGACAAATAAGAGCGTTCATTTTCTCATCAACATCTGGCGGTCTGCCCCAAAATGAAACGACATTTGCTGAGATTGCATCTGCTGCCGGGTATGCGACAGGTCGGTATTGACCATCCAGGGCTGGGATGGAGGGAGAAAGTGGGTGTGTACTGCCGAGTATTTCCAAAGCGTGACCCAATTGTACACCAAACCTTTGTATTTTTTCACATACTCTAGTCTGTCTGCAGAGCAAGGCAAGTGCATGTTTGAGTTTCAGAAAATGCCTCTCTTTATTTCTTTCAAAAAGTGCCACCTCTGTATGTGCAAGATCTTGTCAAGTTCTGTCATACTTTACAGTGTCAGGTGTGATTGGACAAGCCAATACAGGAGTGGCCATCCTTCCTGCACATAGTGTAGGTGAAAACTGATGCTGGTCTGTCTGCCTGGTTTTGGGCTTTTCTTTCCATATTGTGGCTTAAATTGTAGCACATACTGGAAAAATGAAGAGATCATCCATCTGTCATGTGCAGTATCTACCTCAACGGTATCCGGTCAGATCATTCCAAGTCAGATTGTTCCAGTAAAGTCAGATCGCTCCACAAAAAAGTAAGATTGCTCCACGATAAAGTCAGATCGTTCCACTTAGAAATGTTCAGACAAAAAATCTTTTCAACAGTTAATAGATCACTCCACGGGTGTTATTCGAGTGTAAGTTCAGTTGCTTACATCATCGATCAGAAGGATCAACTGTTCATAGGATCAATAGAGTATCCCTGTATTGATTTTACTGCAAACATGACCAAGCACTGCTCATATGATCGATCAAGGCGATGAACTGTTTACATGATAGGTCGAGTCTAGGTTGTAGACTAACCACAATCAAGTTACTGCGTCTTTTAATAACATGCAGACTCTGAAGTTCTGTTAACAAGAAAACTTAAAGAGCGTTCCGTTTCCGAAGGAAATATATTTGCTAGAATACCTTCAAACCGCGACATTAAGTCCGATTACACTCAGTGAAGATGGTGACGCATTTCAGTACATTAACTCTTTCCGTTAACTTAACATCGAGCAGGACATTTTTCTTTACGTTTACATCGAGTAAGAATGTTTTCTTGACTCTTCCTAAGTGGAACGCACTGACTATATTGTGGAATGATCTGACTTTTTTGTGGAACGATCTGACTTTATTGTGGAACGATCTGACCGTAAACCACCTCAATATTTAATAATCTTCAATTTTCATGTTCGTGTGGGGAATGGTGCAGGAGTGTAGCTTCTCAGTAATATTATTTTTGATCCTTTGCTTTCTCTTTTTATTTTACTATGTAGGTGTTATTGGAAAATGGCATCTGGGATTGCACTTGTCATCTTCCTCTGATTACCACTTTCATCCCCTAAAGCAAGGGTTTCATTATTTTTTTGGTCTGCCACTGTCAAATGGAAGATTTTGTGAATCAGGTCCCTATTCTATCATTGCAGTCATCATTCCAGGATTGAAGCCAACTAACATCCTAATTGCTGCAACAATTGTTTGTATAACACTGCATATCTGTTACCTCACTGGCTTATTAAACAAGTTTGTTTTCTATTTCCTTTTAACAATAATTGTGTTAGTTGCTTCAATGGTGTCTACATATATAACAATGTATGGAAGGTTTAATTGCTTTCTGATGAAAAACTATGACGTTGTGGAGCAACCTACCGTCTTTGAAAACTTAACAGTGAGGTTTACAGATGAAGCGGTGAACTTTATTCGAGCAAACAAAGATGGCCCCTTTCTGTTGTACATGTCGTATGCCAAAGTGCATACTCCTCTCTTTACTTCACGAGCATTTGTCAATCACAGTGTCCATGGTCGCTATGGTGATAACGTAGAGGAAATGGATTGGAGTGTTGGACAGATCATGGCTGCTGTTGAGAAACTGGGTTTGAAGGAAAACACTTTTGTTTACTTCACATCTGACAATGGTCCTCACTTAGAACAAACAGATCCTTTGACAGGCGAATACCTGGGTGGCTGGAAGGGTATTTACAAAGGAGGTAAGCCAGATGTGCGACATAATGATTGCCTGCACATTTGTCAGTCTATGTTTACTGCCCCCAATTCCACCATAGATCAGCCTGAAAATGGTTATCACTGACATGCAACTCTGGAGTATTCAGAAGGCCAGAATTGGCATCCAAACCACGTACAGACTGTTCTTGGACTGAGCAATATCCAGTTATAGCTAAAGAACATTTTTCACTTTCTAGAGGCACAAACCTCTTAGACAACTATAAATGGACTCTTTATGTGGAGGGAAACTTGATTTGTAGTTTACCTCCATTCCTACGAGGTACTTCAGTTCAGCTCCCTTTGTCAGCCCCCTATTGTCTCATTTATCAAGATTAATTTTTTATTGATATATTTGTTTCTTTAAATATAGTAATATTTCATTAATAGGCAAAGGACAGTGTTGGGAAGGTGGTGTGAGGATGCCTACAATAGTATCATGGCCAGGACATATTGCTGCTGGAGTCTCACTTGACAAGCTCACAAGCACCATGGACCTATTACCCACAGTTGCCAAACTAGCAGGTGGAGATGTTCCTCAGGATAGAATAGTCAACGGAAAAGACCTTTTGCCATTACTGACCAACAAGACACAACAGTCATCTCATGAATTTATTTTCCACTATTGTGCAAATCACTTGCATGCTGTTCGTTATCATCCAAAGAACAGCGATGTTGTCTGGAAGGCGCACCTTGTGACACCCAAATGGACCGAAGGAACTGACTCCTGTAGTGGAAAAGGCATTGTTTGTAGGTGTCAAGGAGATTTTGTCACAGTCCATGATCAGCCTCTTCTTTTTGATGTCACAAATGATCCCGCAGAGAGCACTCCTATTGCTTCAAACAGGTCAGAATACCAAGAGGTCATGAAACATATCTTCCCTGCAATTAAGATGCACAAAGAAGGCATTGACAGTGTGCCTAATCAGCTGGAACTAAATAAGAACTTCTTCCACCCCACCCTTCAAATGTGTTGTAATTTTCCATTCTGTAGCTGTAAGGAAACAGACAGAAAACTTGAACATTATCCTGAAAACATATGAGCAAATTGATGAACTTCTTACTACAGTTAATTAGAATTACAAATAACAATAAATCTGACTGGCTATGCTAGCTCTTCTTTCTCTAATGGAAGTGAAATATTATACTGCAGGGTCCTACATAGCGGGGGCGGGGGGGGGGGGGGGGGTCAGAGGTGGCAGCTGCCCCCACCAGGAAAACTAAATTTTTGTTTGAGTTTGCTGAGCTATTTCTTGTAGCTATATTGGTCCAGAATCACAAGAAAATCGACTAATCGACTGAAAAAATCTCACTTTAATGTTACTTCCAAATAATTATTTTGGAAAATCTTTGGAGGCAAAGGCGAGTACAAGTTTTCTTGTGAAAATAATAATAATAATAATGATTTCGTAATTTGGGCTGCCTGTGGTTTAGAATTGTGTAAATAAAGAGTGACAAACCTACGCGACTCCCTCGCGCATGTTTTAGCCATTTTAAATCTATCTGACACGAGTAGGTTTTTTCAGAGCTAAATTCAGAGTAAATTGGTTTTTAAAGGCCTGCGCTAATCCCAAGTATTTGTAGCGGATTTGGACGATCTGTTGTTCACAGTATAGCTTGAGTTTAAGATGATATATAAATCATCATTGTGTAGCAGAGACCTTGGAGACAATTTCGAGCTAAACAAGGTGTTTATGCCATAATAAATCATGAAAATTTAGGACAAACAACATCAGTGTGTTTTGATTTCTTTAAAGGTCTAGGCACCAACTTTCTGTGTAGGGGTAAAAACGAAAACGTCCACCTAGAAACCCTGTCTGTATACAGGAGACCCCTGTGTGTGCGGAGTTTGCCCCCCAAGACAAAACATCCTAGGTGCGGCCCTGCCTGGAAAAAAAAATAGGACTTAAACAGGATTCGAACCCATGGCCTCAGGTGTAGTGCTATACCAACTGAGTTATGAAGCCAATATTTAGGAGCTGGTCATTTTGTGAGTTCGTAATTTACCTTTAGCAGTGAAGAGATGGAAGTGAACTCTACTACCATCTGCGATGGTCTCTAGATCTTGGTAGCCGTTCAGTTATTAATTCTTTCATCCGAAGTTCAAGTACAGTATTTGGATTTCAGGCTGCGCAGAAAGACGGCCAACTTGGCGGGACAGAACAGAAACGACATTCATAGTACAGCTGAAAGTATTAAAGGGGGAGTGGCACGTAAGTTTGATGTCATTTTAAAACCCAAAAATGTTTGTCCGCCAACAGAAACAAAAAAGATAATTGTCTAATGTTATATATCATCGCCCCAGTGCAATAAAATTGTCGATTGGTGGCTCTGTCCAGAGACAGCCGGAGTAGGTCGGAATGAATTGAAACTTGAAAAAAGTTAGGCTAACGTTGCGGTCTCCCTGTCTAAACGTCAGTTATTACTTTTTCTTACTTTTCCTGTGCCTGCCAAATATTGTCTCCGTCCGACCCACCCAGATTTTGGCGAAAAAAAAAAACACTAAAACAAATTAGTGCTAATATTATAAAAGCTAATACTATGCATTAGGTCCTAACATTAGCTTGTCGTTAGGCTTAGTTACGATTAGGGTTAGGGTAGGGTTAGCTAGGGTTAGAGTTAGGTGTTGGGGCTCACGACACGTAAAAAAATCAAACAGTGCTCAACGTTTTGGGTTTACGCAAGCTTTTCATACGTTTCTTCCTACATTATTTTTGTACGTGAAGGCGACTAAATTATGTCCGCACGCACATAAAATTGGCGCAACGATAGAAACTCGTTGGCTTCGCCGATAATACACAAATAAGGGAGCTTGCCTAGAGGCTTCTTTCCCAGCGCTATTTCTCGATAGAAGTTGTTTACACTGATTTCTCCGTTTCATTACGAGGTTGCCATTTTCCCCCGATATCTCCCGACGTAATACATTTCTGTCGTTTCAGCGTATTGCACATCAGCATGTTTTACCTTTCCATTTTTGTGTTGTGTCCTTTTTGCGTTTTGTAATGTTTATGTTGTTTTTGTATGACGACTAAGGAAAACTTGTAACTCTTCACTCAAACAGAAAACGTCACATTAAAATCATCAACAAAGAACTTGCTCACTTGAGGTCACCAAGTACACCTGTTTTAAGTACAAACAATGCCCTAAGAAAATTTTTTAGTTTTGACCCAAAAGTGCAAAAAAGTGACTTTATCCTTTGTGGGCTATTTCTTTGTCCCCTGTCCCTTGGGAGGCCTGAAAAGTGTCCCCGGGGATGTTTTAAGACACGCTGAATTGATTGAGACCTTTTTCAGGAATATTTTTTCGGGGTCCAAAAATCGACTTTTTCCTCCGTGGGGGTACGGGCAATTTTGCCAAAAATGGCCAAATTTTGAAAAATTTTCAAGTTTGCATTTTTCACTCGGTTAAGTCCCTATGGACCTCAGGTTGTCGAAAACATCACTGGGGAATCATTTTTAAGTACAAACAATGCCCTAAGAAAATTTTTTAGTTTTGACCCAAAAGTGCAAAAAAGTGACTTTATCCTTTGTGGGCTATTTCTTTGTCCCCTGTCCCTTGGGAGGCCTGAAAAGTGTCCCCGGGGATGTTTTAAGACACGCTGAATTGATTGAGACCTTTTTCAGGAATATTTTTTCGGGGTCCAAAAATCGACTTTTTCCTCCGTGGGGGTACGGGCAATTTTGCCAAAAATGGCCAAATTTTGAAAAATTTTCAAGTTTGCATTTTTGACTCGGTTAAGTCCCTATGGACCTCAGGTTGTCGAAAACATCACTGGGGAATCATTTTTAAGTACAAACAATGCCCTAAGAAAATTTTTTAGTTTTGACCCAAAAGTGCAAAAAAGTGACTTTATCCTTTGTGGGCTATTTCTTTGTCCCCTGTCCCTTGGGAGGCCTGAAAAGTGTCCCCGGGGATGTTTTAAGACACGCTGAATTGATTGAGACCTTTTTCAGGAATATTTTTTCGGGGTCCAAAAATCGACTTTTTCCTCCGTGGGGGTACGGGCAATTTTGCCAAAAATGGCCAAATTTTGAAAAATTTTCAAGTTTGCATTTTTGACTCGGTTAAGTCCCTATGGACCTCAGGTTGTCGAAAACATCACTGGGGAATCATTTTTAAGTACAAACAATGCCCTAAGAAAATTTTTTAGTTTTGACCCAAAAGTGCAAAAAAGTGACTTTATCCTTTGTGGGCTATTTCTTTGTCCCCTGTCCCTTGGGAGGCCTGAAAAGTGTCCCCGGGGATGTTTTAAGACACGCTGAATTGATTGAGACCTTTTTCAGGAATATTTTTTCGGGGTCCAAAAATCGACTTTTTCCTCCGTGGGGGTACGGGCAATTTTGCCAAAAATGGCCAAATTTTGAAAAATTTTCAAGTTTGCATTTTTGACTCGGTTAAGTCCCTATGGACCTCAGGTTGTCGAAAACATCACTGGGGAATCATTTTTAAGTACAAACAATGCCCTAAGAAAATTTTTTAGTTTTGACCCAAAAGTGCAAAAAAGTGACTTTATCCTTTGTGGGCTATTTCTTTGTCCCCTGTCCCTTGGGAGGCCTGAAAAGTGTCCCCGGGGATGTTTTAAGACACGCTGAATTGATTGAGACCTTTTTCAGGAATATTTTTTCGGGGTCCAAAAATCGACTTTTTCCTCCGTGGGGGTACGGGCAATTTTGCCAAAAATGGCCAAATTTTGAAAAATTTTCAAGTTTGCATTTTTGACTCGGTTAAGTCCCTATGGACCTCAGGTTGTCGAAAACATCACTGGGGAATCATTTTTAAGTACAAACAATGCCCTAAGAAAATTTTTTAGTTTTGACCCAAAAGTGCAAAAAAGTGACTTTATCCTTTGTGGGCTATTTCTTTGTCCCCTGTCCCTTGGGAGGCCTGAAAAGTGTCCCCGGGGATGTTTTAAGACACGCTGAATTGATTGAGACCTTTTTCAGGAATATTTTTTCGGGGTCCAAAAATCGACTTTTTCCTCCGTGGGGGTACGGGCAATTTTGCCAAAAATGGCCAAATTTTGAGAAATTTTCAAGTTTGCATTTTTCACTCGGTTAAGTCCCTATGGACCTCAGGTTGTCGAAAACATCACTGGGGAATCATTTTTAAGTACAAACAATGCCCTAAGAAAATTTTTTAGTTTTGACCCAAAAGTGCAAAAAAGTGACTTTATCCTTTGTGGGCTATTTCTTTGTCCCCTGTCCCTTGGGAGGCCTGAAAAGTGTCCCCGGGGATGTTTTAAGACACGCTGAATTGATTGAGACCTTTTTCAGGAATATTTTTTCGGGGTCCAAAAATCGACTTTTTCCTCCGTGGGGGTACGGGCAATTTTGCCAAAAATGGCCAAATTTTGAAAAATTTTCAAGTTTGCATTTTTGACTCGGTTAAGTCCCTATGGACCTCAGGTTGTCGAAAACATCACTGGGGAATCATTTTTAAGTACAAACAATGCCCTAAGAAAATTTTTTAGTTTTGACCCAAAAGTGCAAAAAAGTGACTTTATCCTTTGTGGGCTATTTCTTTGTCCCCTGTCCCTTGGGAGGCCTGAAAAGTGTCCCCGGGGATGTTTTAAGACACGCTGAATTGATTGAGACCTTTTTCAGGAATATTTTTTCGGGGTCCAAAAATCGACTTTTTCCTCCGTGGGGGTACGGGCAATTTTGCCAAAAATGGCCAAATTTTGAAAAAATTTTCAAGTTTGCATTTTTGACTCGGTTAAGTCCCTATGGACCTCAGGTTGTCGAAAACATCACTGGGGAATCATTTTTAAGTACAAACAATGCCCTAAGAAAATTTTTTAGTTTTGACCCAAAAGTGCAAAAAAGTGACTTTATCCTTTGTGGGCTATTTCTTTGTCCCCTGTCCCTTGGGAGGCCTGAAAAGTGTCCCCGGGGATGTTTTAAGACACGCTGAATTGATTGAGACCTTTTTCAGGAATATTTTTTCGGGGTCCAAAAATCGACTTTTTCCTCCGTGGGGGTACGGGCAATTTTGCCAAAAATGGCCAAATTTTGAAAAATTTTCAAGTTTGCATTTTTGACTCGGTTAAGTCCCTATGGACCTCAGGTTGTCGAAAACATCACTGGGGAATCATTTTTAAGTACAAACAATGCCCTAAGAAAATTTTTTAGTTTTGACCCAAAAGTGCAAAAAAGTGACTTTATCCTTTGTGGGCTATTTCTTTGTCCCCTGTCCCTTGGGAGGCCTGAAAAGTGTCCCCGGGGATGTTTTAAGACACGCTGAATTGATTGAGACCTTTTTCAGGAATATTTTTTCGGGGTCCAAAAATCGACTTTTTCCTCCGTGGGGGTACGGGCAATTTTGCCAAAAATGGCCAAATTTTGAAAAATTTTCAAGTTTGCATTTTTGACTCGGTTAAGTCCCTATGGACCTCAGGTTGTCGAAAACATCACTGGGGAATCATTTTTAAGTACAAACAATGCCCTAAGAAAATTTTTTAGTTTTGACCCAAAAGTGCAAAAAAGTGACTTTATCCTTTGTGGGCTATTTCTTTGTCCCCTGTCCCTTGGGAGGCCTGAAAAGTGTCCCCGGGGATGTTTTAAGACACGCTGAATTGATTGAGACCTTTTTCAGGAATATTTTTTCGGGGTCCAAAAATCGACTTTTTCCTCCGTGGGGGTACGGGCAATTTTGCCAAAAATGGCCAAATTTTGAAAAATTTTCAAGTTTGCATTTTTGACTCGGTTAAGTCCCTATGGACCTCAGGTTGTCGAAAACATCACTGGGGAATCATTTTTAAGTACAAACAATGCCCTAAGAAAATTTTTTAGTTTTGACCCAAAAGTGCAAAAAAGTGACTTTATCCTTTGTGGGCTATTTCTTTGTCCCCTGTCCCTTGGGAGGCCTGAAAAGTGTCCCCGGGGATGTTTTAAGACACGCTGAATTGATTGAGACCTTTTTCAGGAATATTTTTTCGGGGTCCAAAAATCGACTTTTTCCTCCGTGGGGGTACGGGCAATTTTGCCAAAAATGGCCAAATTTTGAAAAATTTTCAAGTTTGCATTTTTGACTCGGTTAAGTCCCTATGGACCTCAGGTTGTCGAAAACATCACTGGGGAATCATTTTTAAGTACAAACAATGCCCTAAGAAAATTTTTTAGGTTTGACCCAAAAGTGCAAAAAAGTGACTTTATCCTTTGTGGGCTATTTCTTTGTCCCCTGTCCCTTGGGAGGCCTGAAAAGTGTCCCCGGGGATGTTTTAAGACACGCTGAATTGATTGAGACCTTTTTCAGGAATATTTTTTCGGGGTCCAAAAATCGACTTTTTCCTCCGTGGGGGTACGGGCAATTTTGCCAAAAATGGCCAAATTTTGAAAAATTTTCAAGTTTGCATTTTTGACTCGGTTAAGTCCCTATGGACCTCAGGTTGTCGAAAACATCACTGGGGAATCATTTTTAAGTACAAACAATGCCCTAAGAAAATTTTTTAGTTTTGACCCAAAAGTGCAAAAAAGTGACTTTATCCTTTGTGGGCTATTTCTTTGTCCCCTGTCCCTTGGGAGGCCTGAAAAGTGTCCCCGGGGATGTTTTAAGACACGCTGAATTGATTGAGACCTTTTTCAGGAATATTTTTTCGGGGTCCAAAAATCGACTTTTTCCTCCGTGGGGGTACGGGCAATTTTGCCAAAAATGGCCAAATTTTGAAAAATTTTCAAGTTTGCATTTTTGACTCGGTTAAGTCCCTATGGACCTCAGGTTGTCGAAAACATCACTGGGGAATCATTTTTAAGTACAAACAATGCCCTAAGAAAATTTTTTAGTTTTGACCCAAAAGTGCAAAAAAGTGACTTTATCCTTTGTGGGCTATTTCTTTGTCCCCTGTCCCTTGGGAGGCCTGAAAAGTGTCCCCGGGGATGTTTTAAGACACGCTGAATTGATTGAGACCTTTTTCAGGAATATTTTTTCGGGGTCCAAAAATCGACTTTTTCCTCCGTGGGGGTACGGGCAATTTTGCCAAAAATGGCCAAATTTTGAAAAATTTTCAAGTTTGCATTTTTGACTCGGTTAAGTCCCTATGGACCTCAGGTTGTCGAAAACATCACTGGGGAATCATTTTTAAGTACAAACAATGCCCTAAGAAAATTTTTTAGTTTTGACCCAAAAGTGCAAAAAAGTGACTTTATCCTTTGTGGGCTATTTCTTTGTCCCCTGTCCCTTGGGAGGCCTGAAAAGTGTCCCCGGGGATGTTTTAAGACACGCTGAATTGATTGAGACCTTTTTCAGGAATATTTTTTCGAGGTCCAAAAATCGACTTTTTCCTCCGTGGGGGTACGGGCAATTTTGCCAAAAATGGCCAAATTTTGAAAAATTTTCAAGTTTGCATTTTTGACTCGGTTAAGTCCCTATGGACCTCAGGTTGTCGAAAACATCACTGGGGAATCATTTTTAAGTACAAACAATGCCCTAAGAAAATTTTTTAGTTTTGACCCAAAAGTGCAAAAAAGTGACTTTATCCTTTGTGGGCTATTTCTTTGTCCCCTGTCCCTTGGGAGGCCTGAAAAGTGTCCCCGGGGATGTTTTAAGACACGCTGAATTGATTGAGACCTTTTTCAGGAATATTTTTTCGGGGTCCAAAAATCGACTTTTTCCTCCGTGGGGGTACGGGCAATTTTGCCAAAAATGGCCAAATTTTGAAAAATTTTCAAGTTTGCATTTTTGACTCGGTTAAGTCCCTATGGACCTCAGGTTGTCGAAAACATCACTGGGGAATCATTTTTAAGTACAAACAATGCCCTAAGAAAATTTTTTAGTTTTGACCCAAAAGTGCAAAAAAGTGACTTTATCCTTTGTGGGCTATTTCTTTGTCCCCTGTCCCTTGGGAGGCCTGAAAAGTGTCCCCGGGGATGTTTTAAGACACGCTGAATTGATTGAGACCTTTTTCAGGAATATTTTTTCGGGGTCCAAAAATCGACTTTTTCCTCCGTGGGGGTACGGGCAATTTTGCCAAAAATGGCCAAATTTTGAAAAATTTTCAAGTTTGCATTTTTGACTCGGTTAAGTCCCTATGGACCTCAGGTTGTCGAAAACATCACTGGGGAATCATTTTTAAGTACAAACAATGCCCTAAGAAAATTTTTTAGTTTTGACCCAAAAGTGCAAAAAAGTGACTTTATCCTTTGTGGGCTATTTCTTTGTCCCCTGTCCCTTGGGAGGCCTGAAAAGTGTCCCCGGGGATGTTTTAAGACACGCTGAATTGATTGAGACCTTTTTCAGGAATATTTTTTCGGGGTCCAAAAATCGACTTTTTCCTCCGTGGGGGTACGGGCAATTTTGCCAAAAATGGCCAAATTTTGAAAAATTTTCAAGTTTGCATTTTTGACTCGGTTAAGTCCCTATGGACCTCAGGTTGTCGAAAACATCACTGGGGAATCATTTTTAAGTACAAACAATGCCCTAAGAAAATTTTTTAGTTTTGACCCAAAAGTGCAAAAAAGTGACTTTATCCTTTGTGGGCTATTTCTTTGTCCCCTGTCCCTTGGGAGGCCTGAAAAGTGTCCCCGGGGATGTTTTAAGACACGCTGAATTGATTGAGACCTTTTTCAGGAATATTTTTTCGGGGTCCAAAAATCGACTTTTTCCTCCGTGGGGGTACGGGCAATTTTGCCAAAAATGGCCAAATTTTGAAAAATTTTCAAGTTTGCATTTTTGACTCGGTTAAGTCCCTATGGACCTCAGGTTGTCGAAAACATCACTGGGGAATCATTTTTAAGTACAAACAATGCCCTAAGAAAATTTTTTAGTTTTGACCCAAAAGTGCAAAAAAGTGACTTTATCCTTTGTGGGCTATTTCTTTGTCCCCTGTCCCTTGGGAGGCCTGAAAAGTGTCCCCGGGGATGTTTTAAGACACGCTGAATTGATTGAGACCTTTTTCAGGAATATTTTTTCGGGGTCCAAAAATCGACTTTTTCCTCCGTGGGGGTACGGGCAATTTTGCCAAAAATGGCCAAATTTTGAAAAATTTTCAAGTTTGCATTTTTGACTCGGTTAAGTCCCTATGGACCTCAGGTTGTCGAAAACATCACTGGGGAATCATTTTTAAGTACAAACAATGCCCTAAGAAAATTTTTTAGTTTTGACCCAAAAGTGCAAAAAAGTGACTTTATCCTTTGTGGGCTATTTCTTTGTCCCCTGTCCCTTGGGAGGCCTGAAAAGTGTCCCCGGGGATGTTTTAAGACACGCTGAATTGATTGAGACCTTTTTCAGGAATATTTTTTCGGGGTCCAAAAATCGACTTTTTCCTCCGTGGGGGTACGGGCAATTTTGCCAAAAATGGCCAAATTTTGAAAAATTTTCAAGTTTGCATTTTTGACTCGGTTAAGTCCCTATGGACCTCAGGTTGTCGAAAACATCACTGGGGAATCATTTTTAAGTACAAACAATGCCCTAAGAAAATTTTTTAGTTTTGACCCAAAAGTGCAAAAAAGTGACTTTATCCTTTGTGGGCTATTTCTTTGTCCCCTGTCCCTTGGGAGGCCTGAAAAGTGTCCCCGGGGATGTTTTAAGACACGCTGAATTGATTGAGACCTTTTTCAGGAATATTTTTTCGGGGTCCAAAAATCGACTTTTTCCTCCGTGGGGGTACGGGCAATTTTGCCAAAAATGGCCAAATTTTGAAAAATTTTCAAGTTTGCATTTTTGACTCGGTTAAGTCCCTATGGACCTCAGGTTGTCGAAAACATCACTGGGGAATCATTTTTAAGTACAAACAATGCCCTAAGAAAATTTTTTAGTTTTGACCCAAAAGTGCAAAAAAGTGACTTTATCCTTTGTGGGCTATTTCTTTGTCCCCTGTCCCTTGGGAGGCCTGAAAAGTGTCCCCGGGGATGTTTTAAGACACGCTGAATTGATTGAGACCTTTTTCAGGAATATTTTTTCGGGGTCCAAAAATCGACTTTTTCCTCCGTGGGGGTACGGGCAATTTTGCCAAAAATGGCCAAATTTTGAAAAATTTTCAAGTTTGCATTTTTGACTCGGTTAAGTCCCTATGGACCTCAGGTTGTCGAAAACATCACTGGGGAATCATTTTTAAGTACAAACAATGCCCTAAGAAAATTTTTTAGTTTTGACCCAAAAGTGCAAAAAAGTGACTTTATCCTTTGTGGGCTATTTCTTTGTCCCCTGTCCCTTGGGAGGCCTGAAAAGTGTCCCCGGGGATGTTTTAAGACACGCTGAATTGATTGAGACCTTTTTCAGGAATATTTTTTCGGGGTCCAAAAATCGACTTTTTCCTCCGTGGGGGTACGGGCAATTTTGCCAAAAATGGCCAAATTTTGAAAAATTTTCAAGTTTGCATTTTTGACTCGGTTAAGTCCCTATGGACCTCAGGTTGTCGAAAACATCACTGGGGAATCATTTTTAAGTACAAACAATGCCCTAAGAAAATTTTTTAGTTTTGACCCAAAAGTGCAAAAAAGTGACTTTATCCTTTGTGGGCTATTTCTTTGTCCCCTGTCCCTTGGGAGGCCTGAAAAGTGTCCCCGGGGATGTTTTAAGACACGCTGAATTGATTGAGACCTTTTTCAGGAATATTTTTTCGGGGTCCAAAAATCGACTTTTTCCTCCGTGGGGGTACGGGCAATTTTGCCAAAAATGGCCAAATTTTGAAAAATTTTCAAGTTTGCATTTTTGACTCGGTTAAGTCCCTATGGACCTCAGGTTGTCGAAAACATCACTGGGGAATCATTTTTAAGTACAAACAATGCCCTAAGAAAATTTTTTAGTTTTGACCCAAAAGTGCAAAAAAGTGACTTTATCCTTTGTGGGCTATTTCTTTGTCCCCTGTCCCTTGGGAGGCCTGAAAAGTGTCCCCGGGGATGTTTTAAGACACGCTGAATTGATTGAGACCTTTTTCAGGAATATTTTTTCGGGGTCCAAAAATCGACTTTTTCCTCCGTGGGGGTACGGGCAATTTTGCCAAAAATGGCCAAATTTTGAAAAATTTTCAAGTTTGCATTTTTGACTCGGTTAAGTCCCTATGGACCTCAGGTTGTCGAAAACATCACTGGGGAATCATTTTTAAGTACAAACAATGCCCTAAGAAAATTTTTTAGTTTTGACCCAAAAGTGCAAAAAAGTGACTTTATCCTTTGTGGGCTATTTCTTTGTCCCCTGTCCCTTGGGAGGCCTGAAAAGTGTCCCCGGGGATGTTTTAAGACACGCTGAATTGATTGAGACCTTTTTCAGGAATATTTTTTCGGGGTCCAAAAATCGACTTTTTCCTCCGTGGGGGTACGGGCAATTTTGCCAAAAATGGCCAAATTTTGAAAAATTTTCAAGTTTGCATTTTTGACTCGGTTAAGTCCCTATGGACCTCAGGTTGTCGAAAACATCACTGGGGAATCATTTTTAAGTACAAACAATGCCCTAAGAAAATTTTTTAGTTTTGACCCAAAAGTGCAAAAAAGTGACTTTATCCTTTGTGGGCTATTTCTTTGTCCCCTGTCCCTTGGGAGGCCTGAAAAGTGTCCCCGGGGATGTTTTAAGACACGCTGAATTGATTGAGACCTTTTTCAGGAATATTTTTTCGGGGTCCAAAAATCGACTTTTTCCTCCGTGGGGGTACGGGCAATTTTGCCAAAAATGGCCAAATTTTGAAAAATTTTCAAGTTTGCATTTTTGACTCGGTTAAGTCCCTATGGACCTCAGGTTGTCGAAAACATCACTGGGGAATCATTTTTAAGTACAAACAATGCCCTAAGAAAATTTTTTAGTTTTGACCCAAAAGTGCAAAAAAGTGACTTTATCCTTTGTGGGCTATTTCTTTGTCCCCTGTCCCTTGGGAGGCCTGAAAAGTGTCCCCGGGGATGTTTTAAGACACGCTGAATTGATTGAGACCTTTTTCAGGAATATTTTTTCGGGGTCCAAAAATCGACTTTTTCCTCCGTGGGGGTACGGGCAATTTTGCCAAAAATGGCCAAATTTTGAAAAATTTTCAAGTTTGCATTTTTGACTCGGTTAAGTCCCTATGGACCTCAGGTTGTCGAAAACATCACTGGGGAATCATTTTTAAGTACAAACAATGCCCTAAGAAAATTTTTTAGTTTTGACCCAAAAGTGCAAAAAAGTGACTTTATCCTTTGTGGGCTATTTCTTTGTCCCCTGTCCCTTGGGAGGCCTGAAAAGTGTCCCCGGGGATGTTTTAAGACACGCTGAATTGATTGAGACCTTTTTCAGGAATATTTTTTCGGGGTCCAAAAATCGACTTTTTCCTCCGTGGGGGTACGGGCAATTTTGCCAAAAATGGCCAAATTTTGAAAAATTTTCAAGTTTGCATTTTTGACTCGGTTAAGTCCCTATGGACCTCAGGTTGTCGAAAACATCACTGGGGAATCATTTTTAAGTACAAACAATGCCCTAAGAAAATTTTTTAGTTTTGACCCAAAAGTGCAAAAAAGTGACTTTATCCTTTGTGGGCTATTTCTTTGTCCCCTGTCCCTTGGGAGGCCTGAAAAGTGTCCCCGGGGATGTTTTAAGACACGCTGAATTGATTGAGACCTTTTTCAGGAATATTTTTTCGGGGTCCAAAAATCGACTTTTTCCTCCGTGGGGGTACGGGCAATTTTGCCAAAAATGGCCAAATTTTGAAAAATTTTCAAGTTTGCATTTTTGACTCGGTTAAGTCCCTATGGACCTCAGGTTGTCGAAAACATCACTGGGGAATCATTTTTAAGTACAAACAATGCCCTAAGAAAATTTTTTAGTTTTGACCCAAAAGTGCAAAAAAGTGACTTTATCCTTTGTGGGCTATTTCTTTGTCCCCTGTCCCTTGGGAGGCCTGAAAAGTGTCCCCGGGGATGTTTTAAGACACGCTGAATTGATTGAGACCTTTTTCAGGAATATTTTTTCGGGGTCCAAAAATCGACTTTTTCCTCCGTGGGGGTACGGGCAATTTTGCCAAAAATGGCCAAATTTTGAAAAATTTTCAAGTTTGCATTTTTGACTCGGTTAAGTCCCTATGGACCTCAGGTTGTCGAAAACATCACTGGGGAATCATTTTTAAGTACAAACAATGCCCTAAGAAAATTTTTTAGTTTTGACCCAAAAGTGCAAAAAAGTGACTTTATCCTTTGTGGGCTATTTCTTTGTCCCCTGTCCCTTGGGAGGCCTGAAAAGTGTCCCCGGGGATGTTTTAAGACACGCTGAATTGATTGAGACCTTTTTCAGGAATATTTTTTCGGGGTCCAAAAATCGACTTTTTCCTCCGTGGGGGTACGGGCAA
This sequence comes from Pavona decussata, assembly GCF_977016875.1. Taxonomy (NCBI): domain Eukaryota; kingdom Metazoa; phylum Cnidaria; class Anthozoa; order Scleractinia; family Agariciidae; genus Pavona; species Pavona decussata. The sequence goes on from NW_028145650.1 coordinate 817,194, forward strand.
TTTTGCCAAAAATGGCCAAATTTTGAAAAATTTTCAAGTTTGCATTTTTGACTCGGTTAAGTCCCTATGGACCTCAGGTTGTCGAAAACATCACTGGGGAATCATTTTTAAGTACAAACAATGCCCTAAGAAAATTTTTTAGTTTTGACCCAAAAGTGCAAAAAAGTGACTTTATCCTTTGTGGGCTATTTCTTTGTCCCCTGTCCCTTGGGAGGCCTGAAAAGTGTCCCCGGGGATGTTTTAAGACACGCTGAATTGATTGAGACCTTTTTCAGGAATATTTTTTCGGGGTCCAAAAATCGACTTTTTCCTCCGTGGGGGTACGGGCAATTTTGCCAAAAATGGCCAAATTTTGAAAAATTTTCAAGTTTGCATTTTTGACTCGGTTAAGTCCCTATGGACCTCAGGTTGTCGAAAACATCACTGGGGAATCATTTTTAAGTACAAACAATGCCCTAAGAAAATTTTTTAGTTTTGACCCAAAAGTGCAAAAAAGTGACTTTATCCTTTGTGGGCTATTTCTTTGTCCCCTGTCCCTTGGGAGGCCTGAAAAGTGTCCCCGGGGATGTTTTAAGACACGCTGAATTGATTGAGACCTTTTTCAGGAATATTTTTTCGGGGTCCAAAAATCGACTTTTTCCTCCGTGGGGGTACGGGCAATTTTGCCAAAAATGGCCAAATTTTGAAAAATTTTCAAGTTTGCATTTTTGACTCGGTTAAGTCCCTATGGACCTCAGGTTGTCGAAAACATCACTGGGGAATCATTTTTAAGTACAAACAATGCCCTAAGAAAATTTTTTAGTTTTGACCCAAAAGTGCAAAAAAGTGACTTTATCCTTTGTGGGCTATTTCTTTGTCCCCTGTCCCTTGGGAGGCCTGAAAAGTGTCCCCGGGGATGTTTTAAGACACGCTGAATTGATTGAGACCTTTTTCAGGAATATTTTTTCGGGGTCCAAAAATCGACTTTTTCCTCCGTGGGGGTACGGGCAATTTTGCCAAAAATGGCCAAATTTTGAAAAATTTTCAAGTTTGCATTTTTGACTCGGTTAAGTCCCTATGGACCTCAGGTTGTCGAAAACATCACTGGGGAATCATTTTTAAGTACAAACAATGCCCTAAGAAAATTTTTTAGTTTTGACCCAAAAGTGCAAAAAAGTGACTTTATCCTTTGTGGGCTATTTCTTTGTCCCCTGTCCCTTGGGAGGCCTGAAAAGTGTCCCCGGGGATGTTTTAAGACACGCTGAATTGATTGAGACCTTTTTCAGGAATATTTTTTCGGGGTCCAAAAATCGACTTTTTCCTCCGTGGGGGTACGGGCAATTTTGCCAAAAATGGCCAAATTTTGAAAAATTTTCAAGTTTGCATTTTTGACTCGGTTAAGTCCCTATGGACCTCAGGTTGTCGAAAACATCACTGGGGAATCATTTTTAAGTACAAACAATGCCCTAAGAAAATTTTTTAGTTTTGACCCAAAAGTGCAAAAAAGTGACTTTATCCTTTGTGGGCTATTTCTTTGTCCCCTGTCCCTTGGGAGGCCTGAAAAGTGTCCCCGGGGATGTTTTAAGACACGCTGAATTGATTGAGACCTTTTTCAGGAATATTTTTTCGGGGTCCAAAAATCGACTTTTTCCTCCGTGGGGGTACGGGCAATTTTGCCAAAAATGGCCAAATTTTGAAAAATTTTCAAGTTTGCATTTTTGACTCGGTTAAGTCCCTATGGACCTCAGGTTGTCGAAAACATCACTGGGGAATCATTTTTAAGTACAAACAATGCCCTAAGAAAATTTTTTAGTTTTGACCCAAAAGTGCAAAAAAGTGACTTTATCCTTTGTGGGCTATTTCTTTGTCCCCTGTCCCTTGGGAGGCCTGAAAAGTGTCCCCGGGGATGTTTTAAGACACGCTGAATTGATTGAGACCTTTTTCAGGAATATTTTTTCGGGGTCCAAAAATCGACTTTTTCCTCCGTGGGGGTACGGGCAATTTTGCCAAAAATGGCCAAATTTTGAAAAATTTTCAAGTTTGCATTTTTGACTCGGTTAAGTCCCTATGGACCTCAGGTTGTCGAAAACATCACTGGGGAATCATTTTTAAGTACAAACAATGCCCTAAGAAAATTTTTTAGTTTTGACCCAAAAGTGCAAAAAAGTGACTTTATCCTTTGTGGGCTATTTCTTTGTCCCCTGTCCCTTGGGAGGCCTGAAAAGTGTCCCCGGGGATGTTTTAAGACACGCTGAATTGATTGAGACCTTTTTCAGGAATATTTTTTCGGGGTCCAAAAATCGACTTTTTCCTCCGTGGGGGTACGGGCAATTTTGCCAAAAATGGCCAAATTTTGAAAAATTTTCAAGTTTGCATTTTTGACTCGGTTAAGTCCCTATGGACCTCAGGTTGTCGAAAACATCACTGGGGAATCATTTTTAAGTACAAACAATGCCCTAAGAAAATTTTTTAGTTTTGACCCAAAAGTGCAAAAAAGTGACTTTATCCTTTGTGGGCTATTTCTTTGTCCCCTGTCCCTTGGGAGGCCTGAAAAGTGTCCCCGGGGATGTTTTAAGACACGCTGAATTGATTGAGACCTTTTTCAGGAATATTTTTTCGGGGTCCAAAAATCGACTTTTTCCTCCGTGGGGGTACGGGCAATTTTGCCAAAAATGGCCAAATTTTGAAAAATTTTCAAGTTTGCATTTTTGACTCGGTTAAGTCCCTATGGACCTCAGGTTGTCGAAAACATCACTGGGGAATCATTTTTAAGTACAAACAATGCCCTAAGAAAATTTTTTAGTTTTGACCCAAAAGTGCAAAAAAGTGACTTTATCCTTTGTGGGCTATTTCTTTGTCCCCTGTCCCTTGGGAGGCCTGAAAAGTGTCCCCGGGGATGTTTTAAGACACGCTGAATTGATTGAGACCTTTTTCAGGAATATTTTTTCGGGGTCCAAAAATCGACTTTTTCCTCCGTGGGGGTACGGGCAATTTTGCCAAAAATGGCCAAATTTTGAAAAATTTTCAAGTTTGCATTTTTGACTCGGTTAAGTCCCTATGGACCTCAGGTTGTCGAAAACATCACTGGGGAATCATTTTTAAGTACAAACAATGCCCTAAGAAAATTTTTTAGTTTTGACCCAAAAGTGCAAAAAAGTGACTTTATCCTTTGTGGGCTATTTCTTTGTCCCCTGTCCCTTGGGAGGCCTGAAAAGTGTCCCCGGGGATGTTTTAAGACACGCTGAATTGATTGAGACCTTTTTCAGGAATATTTTTTCGGGGTCCAAAAATCGACTTTTTCCTCCGTGGGGGTACGGGCAATTTTGCCAAAAATGGCCAAATTTTGAAAAATTTTCAAGTTTGCATTTTTGACTCGGTTAAGTCCCTATGGACCTCAGGTTGTCGAAAACATCACTGGGGAATCATTTTTAAGTACAAACAATGCCCTAAGAAAATTTTTTAGTTTTGACCCAAAAGTGCAAAAAAGTGACTTTATCCTTTGTGGGCTATTTCTTTGTCCCCTGTCCCTTGGGAGGCCTGAAAAGTGTCCCCGGGGATGTTTTAAGACACGCTGAATTGATTGAGACCTTTTTCAGGAATATTTTTTCGGGGTCCAAAAATCGACTTTTTCCTCCGTGGGGGTACGGGCAATTTTGCCAAAAATGGCCAAATTTTGAAAAATTTTCAAGTTTGCATTTTTGACTCGGTTAAGTCCCTATGGACCTCAGGTTGTCGAAAACATCACTGGGGAATCATTTTTAAGTACAAACAATGCCCTAAGAAAATTTTTTAGTTTTGACCCAAAAGTGCAAAAAAGTGACTTTATCCTTTGTGGGCTATTTCTTTGTCCCCTGTCCCTTGGGAGGCCTGAAAAGTGTCCCCGGGGATGTTTTAAGACACGCTGAATTGATTGAGACCTTTTTCAGGAATATTTTTTCGGGGTCCAAAAATCGACTTTTTCCTCCGTGGGGGTACGGGCAATTTTGCCAAAAATGGCCAAATTTTGAAAAATTTTCAAGTTTGCATTTTTGACTCGGTTAAGTCCCTATGGACCTCAGGTTGTCGAAAACATCACTGGGGAATCATTTTTAAGTACAAACAATGCCCTAAGAAAATTTTTTAGTTTTGACCCAAAAGTGCAAAAAAGTGACTTTATCCTTTGTGGGCTATTTCTTTGTCCCCTGTCCCTTGGGAGGCCTGAAAAGTGTCCCCGGGGATGTTTTAAGACACGCTGAATTGATTGAGACCTTTTTCAGGAATATTTTTTCGGGGTCCAAAAATCGACTTTTTCCTCCGTGGGGGTACGGGCAATTTTGCCAAAAATGGCCAAATTTTGAAAAATTTTCAAGTTTGCATTTTTGACTCGGTTAAGTCCCTATGGACCTCAGGTTGTCGAAAACATCACTGGGGAATCATTTTTAAGTACAAACAATGCCCTAAGAAAATTTTTTAGTTTTGACCCAAAAGTGCAAAAAAGTGACTTTATCCTTTGTGGGCTATTTCTTTGTCCCCTGTCCCTTGGGAGGCCTGAAAAGTGTCCCCGGGGATGTTTTAAGACACGCTGAATTGATTGAGACCTTTTTCAGGAATATTTTTTCGGGGTCCAAAAATCGACTTTTTCCTCCGTGGGGGTACGGGCAATTTTGCCAAAAATGGCCAAATTTTGAAAAATTTTCAAGTTTGCATTTTTGACTCGGTTAAGTCCCTATGGACCTCAGGTTGTCGAAAACATCACTGGGGAATCATTTTTAAGTACAAACAATGCCCTAAGAAAATTTTTTAGTTTTGACCCAAAAGTGCAAAAAAGTGACTTTATCCTTTGTGGGCTATTTCTTTGTCCCCTGTCCCTTGGGAGGCCTGAAAAGTGTCCCCGGGGATGTTTTAAGACACGCTGAATTGATTGAGACCTTTTTCAGGAATATTTTTTCGGGGTCCAAAAATCGACTTTTTCCTCCGTGGGGGTACGGGCAATTTTGCCAAAAATGGCCAAATTTTGAAAAATTTTCAAGTTTGCATTTTTGACTCGGTTAAGTCCCTATGGACCTCAGGTTGTCGAAAACATCACTGGGGAATCATTTTTAAGTACAAACAATGCCCTAAGAAAATTTTTTAGTTTTGACCCAAAAGTGCAAAAAAGTGACTTTATCCTTTGTGGGCTATTTCTTTGTCCCCTGTCCCTTGGGAGGCCTGAAAAGTGTCCCCGGGGATGTTTTAAGACACGCTGAATTGATTGAGACCTTTTTCAGGAATATTTTTTCGGGGTCCAAAAATCGACTTTTTCCTCCGTGGGGGTACGGGCAATTTTGCCAAAAATGGCCAAATTTTGAAAAATTTTCAAGTTTGCATTTTTGACTCGGTTAAGTCCCTATGGACCTCAGGTTGTCGAAAACATCACTGGGGAATCATTTTTAAGTACAAACAATGCCCTAAGAAAATTTTTTAGTTTTGACCCAAAAGTGCAAAAAAGTGACTTTATCCTTTGTGGGCTATTTCTTTGTCCCCTGTCCCTTGGGAGGCCTGAAAAGTGTCCCCGGGGATGTTTTAAGACACGCTGAATTGATTGAGACCTTTTTCAGGAATATTTTTTCGGGGTCCAAAAATCGACTTTTTCCTCCGTGGGGGTACGGGCAATTTTGCCAAAAATGGCCAAATTTTGAAAAATTTTCAAGTTTGCATTTTTGACTCGGTTAAGTCCCTATGGACCTCAGGTTGTCGAAAACATCACTGGGGAATCATTTTTAAGTACAAACAATGCCCTAAGAAAATTTTTTAGTTTTGACCCAAAAGTGCAAAAAAGTGACTTTATCCTTTGTGGGCTATTTCTTTGTCCCCTGTCCCTTGGGAGGCCTGAAAAGTGTCCCCGGGGATGTTTTAAGACACGCTGAATTGATTGAGACCTTTTTCAGGAATATTTTTTCGGGGTCCAAAAATCGACTTTTTCCTCCGTGGGGGTACGGGCAATTTTGCCAAAAATGGCCAAATTTTGAAAAATTTTCAAGTTTGCATTTTTGACTCGGTTAAGTCCCTATGGACCTCAGGTTGTCGAAAACATCACTGGGGAATCATTTTTAAGTACAAACAATGCCCTAAGAAAATTTTTTAGTTTTGACCCAAAAGTGCAAAAAAGTGACTTTATCCTTTGTGGGCTATTTCTTTGTCCCCTGTCCCTTGGGAGGCCTGAAAAGTGTCCCCGGGGATGTTTTAAGACACGCTGAATTGATTGAGACCTTTTTCAGGAATATTTTTTCGGGGTCCAAAAATCGACTTTTTCCTCCGTGGGGGTACGGGCAATTTTGCCAAAAATGGCCAAATTTTGAAAAATTTTCAAGTTTGCATTTTTGACTCGGTTAAGTCCCTATGGACCTCAGGTTGTCGAAAACATCACTGGGGAATCATTTTTAAGTACAAACAATGCCCTAAGAAAATTTTTTAGTTTTGACCCAAAAGTGCAAAAAAGTGACTTTATCCTTTGTGGGCTATTTCTTTGTCCCCTGTCCCTTGGGAGGCCTGAAAAGTGTCCCCGGGGATGTTTTAAGACACGCTGAATTGATTGAGACCTTTTTCAGGAATATTTTTTCGGGGTCCAAAAATCGACTTTTTCCTCCGTGGGGGTACGGGCAATTTTGCCAAAAATGGCCAAATTTTGAAAAATTTTCAAGTTTGCATTTTTGACTCGGTTAAGTCCCTATGGACCTCAGGTTGTCGAAAACATCACTGGGGAATCATTTTTAAGTACAAACAATGCCCTAAGAAAATTTTTTAGTTTTGCATGAGAGGACGCAGTGAAAGTCTACTGTAAGTACGACGTCACGCAGAGATTTAATCTTTGTGGTTCCTTGAGGCGTCTGTAATCTCATTCAATATGACAGAGTATGAACGGCTCATGTTATACTCACTTCTTTCTTTGCGATCTGGACAGTGTTTTTGAATATCGTAACTCGATACAAAATTACTGCATTACTCCTCATATAAGAAGATGGCGAGAATAAATTTGAATTAAATAAGTCTGTGGCCTGTCAGTGCTTATGTACGTACCGTCTAATGAGAGGTACCAAGCAATTGTTGATCATACCGATCAAAAAATATATATATACCTTTAATTATATAAAAGGGACGCGTCGGCAAAATACCAAGATTGTATGACGCTTTGCTTGGCCACGTACTTTGTTTTGTAATGAATCAACCAGATCGATTTGCGCGAATTTCGCTGCAATTGTATGGTGAAAAAAATATTAGCCTGAATGTCGTACGATGCATCCTGTGCACAAAGCTTGGAAACTAATCGCCATCCTTTTTGACCGGGCCTTTAGATCTACTAGTTGTACATTCACTTCCGGAACACAACATTCCCAGCTAATGTTTCTATTGTTTTGCGATAAGTCGCTGGCTTTTCAAATTTGGATAATGACTCATGACAAGACGCAGGCGGGTCTGAACTGGAAGTACCAGAATTCCGTGATTAATTAAATTAAGGTTTACTTTTAATTGAGGTTGTGTCAACGGTGCCAGGTAAATAAGATTTAAATGTCACCATCCAGTTTACAGTTGTCGATTGACATATTGCATGTATATGGTTCCGATTACCGTTGTAAATGTGAAGTAAAATACACAGTGGCTATTCGTACGGCACCCGTACAGCGACTTGTATTTGCTATTCGTACGGGAGTCCGAAGATTTCATAGGATTTCTCTGTAATTCCTGACTCTCGCTTATCCAAATTATTATATTTACCTTAAGAAGGATTAAGTGAATCCAGTGAGCCAGATAAGTTTGCGTACTCTCTGCTTACTAAGCGAGCGGCCCACTCGCGACACTTCAAACTTTTTCCGAGCTACATAAACTCGCAAATTTAAGAGTTTCCTGGGTTTCACACTCCTAAGGTCCTTCTCTTAGCTGTGTGAAACCCAGGAAACGATAACTCGCTAAAATGACCTCAAATCAGTAAAAGGAGACAGAGAAACAACAAACAGTACACCGTATACAAAAGGTATGTCAATTTTTTTTGAGAAATTTTCGGAATTTTTACCTCCTAAACCCGATCGTAAATATTCCCATACAAACTCTTAAATTTGCACCGTGATCGCTATTACGCAAGATGATCACCACAACTCACAGCTTGAGCTTGGGCCGCCTGAGACGCAATTTCCCAAGGATTTAAGCCGTAATTTTATCAAATTTAACTCCTCTGCGCCCTGTGTTTTTAATTGGAAATCGGTTAAACCGGGTCATCAAACGTGGCTTGTGATATTTCTACAGTGACAGTGAATTTTCGAACACGTAACGGCCAAAATCACAGAAATGTTCTTGTACTGAAAGGAAACCAGAAATGTACAGACTCAATGGCCGAATAATACATGTCATCAAGTCGTAAATGACTCATCTCAGTTTTCCTGTACACACAAAAACGGTTGTGGTAAAGAATTTGTTTTTCCGCGGTTGAAGAATTTGACAGTGAAAATATACAGTTTCGATTACGACACAATCACGCGCATATAAAAAGGCACAGGCGTCCTCTACTGTTAGTAGCGTGGAGTAGAATTTACTAGCATTCCTAGATTATTCTGTTTTGAGACCACAAAGTTGTCATAATCTTTTCTTTTTATGCCGAAAGAATATGATCTAAATTTAATCATCGAGCAAATGATACGTTTTCTGAAACGAAGTGCAACATTTTCCCGGAGTGTATTAAAGAGGGCAGACATACTTAAATCAAGCGCGCTATTAAATCACCTTGAGACACGGTTAGAAAAACATAAAAAAAGACATCGTGAGCTTGTGAGTGAAATCCTGAAAAAGGTGATCGCACGAGTGCTATTGTCAACACAGTACGATAACAAATGCATTGATTAAGGTGAATCCTGAAGAATAGGTATATTCATGGCACTACCATAGTAAACGGTTGCTCTCTATTGGTTTAAATTTACTTTAAGTATTATCATATTTGTAAGAAAAAGTTGAGCCGGGTAATGGAGTCTTATGTGAACAAAATTATCAGATCCCGTGGCATTTGGCGAGCGGTCCGGTTGTCAGACTAATTGATTTTACGAAGAGGCTAAAAGAACCCGAAAAATGAGTACAACAATTGCACCGGAAAAGAGCTAACTTTTAGACGGAAGCAAAATGCACACGCACTTTTCCATAGAAGAAACACCAGACTGACCCCGCTGAGCAAGCGTTATTTTTCGTGTTTGTTTTGCGGGCTTACGAAAAACGCGAGGTAAACGCGCACTACATGTCACGCGCGACATGAGTGGTGAGGGGAAAATAATAGACATGTACATGTTTATGCATACCCCTGGGTGCATACCTCTGTCTTGTTCCATCATATTAACGACGCTACAGTAAACTGTACAAGGAGTAACAACCTTCAGTCTTGTGGAAAAAATTATTTCATGTTATTTTAGAGCGTGTATGTAGGAGGGGGGAGGGGGGTATTCACCGTTCTGATCGATATCAAACCGATGCCTGGCTGCACTGGTGACTGCATTGTCACATCATACCATTTAAGTTGCTGTGTTAGCGCGTTCTATATTACATCAGACCGTATCAAGTGCGTCACCCGCCGTTCTGATGGATAAAAAATTAAAGGCTAAGTTGCTGTGTTAGCGCGTTCTACGTTACATGCATCAGACCGTATCAGGTGCGTCACCCGCCGTTCTGATGGATAAAAAATTAAAGGCTAAATTGCTGTGTTAGCGCGTTCTAAGTTACATCAGACCGTATCAGGTGCGTCACCCGCCGTTCTGATGGATAAAAAATTAAAGGCTCAGTTGCTGTGTTAGCACGTTCTAAGTTACATCAGACCGTATCAGGTGCGTCACCCGCCGTTCTGATGGATAAAAAATTAAAGGCTAAGTTGCTGTGTTAGCGCGTTCTACGTTACATCAGACCGTATCAGGTGCGTCACCCACCGTTCTGATGGATAAAAAATTAAAGGCTAAGTTGCTGTGTTAGCGCGTTCTACGTTACATCAGACCGTATCAGGTGCGTCACCCGCCGTTCTGATGGATAAAAAATTAAAGGCTAAATTGCTGTGTTAGCGCGTTCTAAGTTACATCAGACCGTATCAGGTGCGTCACCCGCCGTTCTGATGGATAAAAAATTAAAGGCTCAGTTGCTGTGTTAGCGCGTTCTACGTTACATCAGACCGTATCAGGTGCGTCACCCGCCGTTCTGATGGATAAAAAATTAAAGGCTCAGTTGCTGTGTTAGCGCGTTCTACGTTACATCAGACCGTATCAGGTGCGTCACCCGCCGTTCTGATGGATAAAAAATTAAAGGCTGAGTTGCTGTATGAGCGTTATTTTTTTTGTTACACGAGACCATGACACCGATATCAACCACGACACTGGCTGTGCATTTTTTTTTATGCATTTAATTTTTTTACGAGTTTGCTTCATAGTCACTTCCTTCATTACTTCACCAGATATATAGTTTCGTGTTTTTTATTGCTTTTTTTTGTAGAATACTGACCTCACTAATAAAAGTGTTCTACATTGTCCCATGGTAATGGTTTTGGTCTGGTGTGAAGATAGATTTACAATTTGGACAATTCGCGCAAAAAGTGAATTTGTCGTGCCCCCTGTTCTGAAAGTGAATATGGATTGTTCCATTTCATCGTAAGTTCAGGAGTGGAATTCGAATTTTGAGGGCCACTCTCCTACACTATGAATGTTATGACGCCTACCCCCGGAAAAGTTGCCCGGACGGTGTACATTGCAAGATCATGTTAGTCGTGTTTACGTTAAGATTGAATATTCAAAATTGTGGTTGTCTAGACAAATGCTCTTCTGTGATAACTTATGTCTCCTTGGCTAAGCGAGCCTTATCTTGGTTCTGTCCCTTGTATTTCCTTTGTTTCAATGCCTACCGTTTCGCATAATTAACACGCGCCAATTCCTTAGTAGAAGAATACGTCTCTCATTCGTTTGTCTTCGCATTTGTCTGGCCTCCCTTTCATTAGCAGCCCTTAGCAATCGCCTCCTTGCTCCTTGCTTTGCGCATCTTTCTTTTTTTCCTCTAATGAATTTTCACGCGACTTTCGTGGCATGATCGATCACAATTTTGGAAGGGCGCGCTTCCTCCCGTTCCCGCTAAACAGTACTGTAATATAATTCCGCGATCGCGGTTAAGATACTTGTATATGTGCCCGCGTTTCTACACAGTGATACTTATTATCCAAATTCGAAGAGACAGCGGCTTATCGCACAACAATAGAAAACCAGTGATAGATAGAAAACATTAGCTGGTAAGGCTTTGTTCCGGAAGTGAATGTACAACTAGTAGATCTAAAGGATGGCGATTAGTTTGCGACCTTTGTGCACAGGATGCAGAGGAGTCACATCTGACGAAATTCAGTCTAATATTTATTCACCATGCAATTGCAGCGAAATTCGCGAAAATCGATCTTGTTGATTCATTGCAGAACAAAGTACGTGAACAAACAAAGCGTCATACGATCTTAGTATTTTACCGACGCGCACCTTTTATATAATTATAGGTATAGATATTTTTTGATCGGCATGATCAATTTGCCCTAAAATTGAAGGGTATCTCTCATTAGACGGTATGTACGTGAGCACCGTCGTGCCACAAACTTTTTTCGAATTTATTCTCGCCATCTTCTTATATGAGGAGTAATGTGGTAATTTTGTATCGAGTTACGATATTCAAAAACACTGTCCAGATCGCAAAGAAAGAAGTGAGAATAACATGAGCCGTTCATTCTATGGCATATTGCATGAGATTACAGACGCCTCAAGGAACCACAAAGATTTTAACTGTGTCCCCTCATGATCTTTGTTGACAGAAAGCCGTGGCTTATAACACCTTTTACCGTCTAGGAGTTTGTTCTCCATCGGGGGCAAAAGAGAAATATGAAAGGAATGCGGGGTTTCTTACCCCGCATTCCTTAGAGATACTTCCAGTCAGACCCCGCTGCGTCTCGTCATGATCACTGTGTGGAAACGCGGGCACATATACAAGCATCCTGAAATGCGATCGCGTAATTATATTACGGCACTGTTTAGCGGGAACGAGAAGGAAGCGCGCCCTTCCGAAATTGTGATCGATCATGCCACAAAAGTCGCGTGGAAGTTCATTAGAGAAATAAAAAAAGGGAAGATGCGCAAAGCAAGAAATAAAAGGAAGCGATCGCTAAGAGCCGGTAATGAAAGCGAAGCCGGACAGATGCGAAGACAAAACCTGAGAGACGTATTCTTCTGCTTTGGAATTGGCGCGTGTTAATTATGCGAAATGGTAGGCATTGAAACAAAGGAAATACAAGGGACAGAACCAAGGTAAGTCTCGCTTAGTCAAGAAGACGTAAGTTATCACAGAAGAACATTTGCCTAGACAACCACAATTTTGAATATTCACGCTTAACATAAACACGACCAACATGATCTTGCATTGTGCATCATCCGGGTTATTGTTCCGGGGGTAGGCGCCATAAAATTCATAGTGTAGCAGAGCGGCCCTTAAAATTTATACTCCTGAACTTACAATGAAATGGAACAATCCATACTCACTTTCAGAACAGGGGGCACGACAAATTCACTTTGTGCTCGAAATGTCCAAATTGTAGATGTATTTTCACACCAGATAAAACCATAATGAGGGGACTATATAGAACACTTTTATCAGTGAGGTCAGTATTTTACTAAAAAGCAATAAAAAACACGCAACTATATAGCTGGTGAAGTAATGAAGGAAGTGACTATGAAGCAAACTCGTAAAAATAAATAAATGCAAAATAAAAAAATGCACAGCCAATGTCAAGCTTGATATCGGTGTCATGGTCTCGTGTAACAAAACAAATAACGCTAATACAGCAACTCAGCCTTTAATTTTTTATCCATCAGAACGGCGGGTGTCCCACCTGATACGGTCTGACGTAACGTAAAAAACGTTAATACGGCAATTTTTTATCCATCAGAACGGCGGGTGTCCCACCTGATACGGTCTGATGTAACGTAAAAAACGCTAATACAGCAACTCAGCCTTTAATTTTTTATCCATCAGAACGGCGGGTGTCCCACCTGATACGGTCTGATGTAACGTAAAAAACGCTAATACAGCAATTCAGCCTTTAATTTTTTATCCATCAGAACGGCGGGTGTCCCACCTGATACGGTGTGATGTAACGTAAGAAACGCTAATACAGCAACTCAGCCTTTAATTTTTTATCCATCAGAACGGCGGGTGTCCCACCTGATACGGTCTGATGTAACGTAAAAAACGCTAATACAGCAATTCAGCCTTTAATTTTTTATCCATCAGAACGGCGGGTGACCCACCTGACACGGTCTGATGTAACGTAAAAAAACGCTAATACAGAAACACTGCCTTTAATTTTAAATGGTATGATGTGGCAATGCAGTCACCATGCACCAGTGCAGCCAGCCATCGGTCAATTGATATCGATCAGAATGGTGGATACCCCCCCCCCCCTTTCCCCCCTTACTTACACGCTCTAAAATAAAATGAAGTAATTTATTTCCACAAGGCTGAAGGTTGTTTCTCCTTGTACAGTTTACTATAGCATCGTTAATATGATGGAACAAGACAGAGGCATGCATATACATGTACATGTCTATTCTTTTCTTCTCACAACTCCTGTCGCGCGTGACTTGTAGTGCGTGTTTTCCTCGCGTTTTGCGCTCGCCCGCGAAACATACACGAAAAATAACGCTTGTTCTGCGGGGCCAGTCTGGTGTTTCTTCTATGGAAAAGTGCGTGTGCATTTTGCTTTCGTCTAAAAGTTAACTTTTTTTCCGGTGCAAATATCGTACTCAATTTTCGCGTTCTTTTAGCCTCTTCGAAAAATCGCGAGACAATTAGTGTATCTGGTATCGCAGATTATAAGTGAAGAGAGACAACTAGTCACAACATTAAAAGGACCGCTCGCCAAATGCCATGGGATCAGATAATTTTGTCCACATAAGACTCCCTTACCCGGCTCAACTTTTTTTCTTACAAATATGATAATACCTTAAAGTAAATTTAAACTAATAGAGAGCAACTGTTTACTATGGTAGTGCCATGAATATGCATATTCTTCAAGATTCACCATAATTAATGCATTTGTCATTGTACTGTGTTGACAATAACACTCGTGCGATCACTTTTTTCAGGATTTCACTCCCAAGCTCACGATGTCTTTTTTTCTGTTTCTTCTAACCGTGTCTCAAGGTGATTTAATAGCGCGCTTGATTTATGTCTGCCCTCTTGAATATACTCCGGGAAAATGTTGCACTTCATTTAAAAAAACGTATCATTTGCTCGATGATTAAATTTAGATCATATTCTTTCGGCGTACAATTTTGTGGTCTCAAAACAGAATAATCTAGGAATGTTAGTAAACTCTGCACCACGTTACTCACAGTAGAGAACGCCTGTGTCCTGTTATGCGCGTGATTGTTTCGTAATCGAAACCGTATATTTACACTGTTAAATCATTTGCAGGATCCCGTTACAGCATTTCTTGCCTCTCTTTCCCTCTCACGTCTTCTCTTTTTCCTTCCTCTCTTCTGCCTTGACCTTTCTTCATGAGTATCTCTGCGCCAGTAAATGGTCCGCCTTTGCGAGCTATTTTAGTCGGCCGCGTCCGCCATTTCGAGTAGCGCAATTACATTGTACATTTGCATTTACTCTAATTTCACATCACGTTTTTATTTCTTGGCACTTCTTGATGTGACATGTAGTCCAGATCATATTCCTATACTCTGCCTGGTTTGTTTTCGATTTAATTACATCCTCCATGACATAAAAACAGATTACCACACCTTGCAAGTCCCAAAAGAAAAGAAACCGGGTGAGTCTTAATTTGAGGAATGTTAGGAATGCTAGTAGAATCTACTAGCATTCCTTTGCGGAACTTACAGTAGAGCCCGCCTGCGTCCTGTCATGCCCAAAAGTGCAAAAAAGTGACTTTATCCTTTGTGGGCTATTTCTTTGTCCCCTGTCCCTTGGGAGGCCTGAAAAGTGTCCCCGGGGATGTTTTAAGACACGCTGAATTGATTGAGACCTTTTTCAGGAATATTTTTTCGGGGTCCAAAAATCGACTTTTTCCTCCGTGGGGGTACGGGCAATTTTGCCAAAAATGGCCAAATTTTGAAAAATTTTCAAGTTTGCATTTTTGACTCGGTTAAGTCCCTATGGACCTCAGGTTGTCGAAAACATCACTGGGGAATCATTTTTAAGTACAAACAATGCCCTAAGAAAATTTTTTAGTTTTGACCCAAAAGTGCAAAAAAGTGACTTTATCCTTTGTGGGCTATTTCTTTGTCCCCTGTCCCTTGGGAGGCCTGAAAAGTGTCCCCGGGGATGTTTTAAGACACGCTGAATTGATTGAGACCTTTTTCAGGAATATTTTTTCGGGGTCCAAAAATCGACTTTTTCCTCCGTGGGGGTACGGGCAATTTTGCCAAAAATGGCCAAATTTTGAAAAATTTTCAAGTTTGCATTTTTGACTCGGTTAAGTCCCTATGGACCTCAGGTTGTCGAAAACATCACTGGGGAATCATTTTTAAGTACAAACAATGCCCTAAGAAAATTTTTTAGTTTTGACCCAAAAGTGCAAAAAAGTGACTTTATCCTTTGTGGGCTATTTCTTTGTCCCCTGTCCCTTGGGAGGCCTGAAAAGTGTCCCCGGGGATGTTTTAAGACACGCTGAATTGATTGAGACCATTTTCAGGAATATTTTTTCGGGGTCCAAAAATCGACTTTTTCCTCCGTGGGGGTACGGGCAATTTTGCCAAAAATGGCCAAATTTTGAAAAATTTTCAAGTTTGCATTTTTCACTCGGTTAAGTCCCTATGGACCTCAGGTTGTCGAAAACATCACTGGGGAATCATTTTTAAGTACAAACAATGCCCTAAGAAAATTTTTTAGTTTTGACCCAAAAGTGCAAAAAAGTGACTTTATCCTTTGTGGGCTATTTCTTTGTCCCCTGTCCCTTGGGAGGCCTGAAAAGTGTCCCCGGGGATGTTTTAAGACACGCTGAATTGATTGAGACCTTTTTCAGGAATATTTTTTCGGGGTCCAAAAATCGACTTTTTCCTCCGTGGGGGTACGGGCAATTTTGCCAAAAATGGCCAAATTTTGAAAAATTTTCAAGTTTGCATTTTTCACTCGGTTAAGTCCCTATGGACCTTAGGGTGTCGAAAACATCACTGGGGAATCATTTTTAAGAACAAACAATGCTCTAAACTAGTTCCTTGCATTTATCATATCCTGAAATAACTGGCAACGTTGAGGCTTTAATCTCTTTAAGTAACATCAGTTACATTGCTAGACAAAACAACCGTGATTTAGAAAAGCAGGGCTAGCAAAAAAGCCTAGATTTTCATTATTTAACTTATGTTATTGTAATTTCTGTCTGGATTTGTCAGAATATACCCTTTGAAATTAAACACATGTTAAGACTTTTTAGTGCTAGTCCAGAAAAAGACTTTAATTAGGGCTCATCACAAGAAAACAAGGTCAAAGAATACCATAGAAGGCTTGTCTGTGAGAGAACTAGGTAAGGAGCATATTGAACGATCGAGGCAGGAACTGCGCTCGTAAGACTTCTTCCTTCACTGGACTTGATGATGTCGTCAGGAAAACTTTGATTCAGGAAGCCAAACAAAAGCTAGGTCTACTGTTCTGAGCTAAGAGCGCGCCGAATTTAAAGCGAGTTCGTTGTGCCGTTTATAAATGTTTGAGAGAGAATGCGTCTAGTTGAGCAAAACAATTAAAGGAGTCTAACAGTTGAAGGGAATTTTTTTTTTTTGGGGGGGGAGGGAGAAAAATATTTCTGTCTTTCAAACGACTACTGCTGACCCTTGTATTGTATCTCCTGAAAATCGATGGGAAAAGCAAAAAAAAAATAACATTTGTCAAGAAAAGGTCACAAAAATCGGAGATTTTTGAGGGTATGTTCTCTTGAATCCAGACAGATATATTAGTTGACAACTTTCAAATAAATCGCAGCTGGTGGTCCTGGTAGTATATTTGAATTCTTGGCTAGATAAAAGAGAATGTGAAATAGCAGTTCAACCAAATTAATAAGATCGCAGATCCATGGAGAGATTCAAATTTCCAGTCTTAATTTAAAAACGAGCCCCAACGCGAAATCCAAAAACATGACAATCAAATTTCCTTTCAGTTTGCGTTGCGTACACGCAAGTGTATTTGCAGGATCATCACGTCTTTGGTACTAAATAGTTAAAGATATCTAGCTAGGAACACTTTAATACTCAGTAAGTGACAATTCTTTGTCCAAGTTTAGGTTAGGTATCGTGGCTCAAGAGAGGGGTAGAAAATTTGAATACTAATTAAATTGCATAAAAGCTCTGATTACACAACTGCAAGTACCGAGCGTCATTGGCTGAGAAATGTTAAATATTAGATTAGAGGAATGGATTTCAAGTTGGGGAGAGAAGGGAGGGGGAGGGCTTAAAATCTGTGAAACGCCTACAGGCACGTTTACATCGTGCGCTTAGGGGTTTTTATTTTAATTTTTTTTCGCCGTCCCTGGTACTATTTTTCATGCTGATGTACTAAAGGACAACTCAAATATTTTATACTCAGACATAAACTACAGCTCAAGGCTGTCGTACCTAAACATTCTAGTCATTTGTTACGTTTTGAATTTTTTTATGAGAAATGGTTCATATGCCTATCAAAACTTGGTTTTCATGGCAACGTTAAATGTCATGCCAACATAATCTTCAAGTCAATACGAGTGCGAGGAAAAAATGACAACTAGATAAAGCGTTATGATTGGTTTTCAGTAGTTGGTGTTG
Organism: Pavona decussata; assembly: GCF_977016875.1. Taxonomy (NCBI): domain Eukaryota; kingdom Metazoa; phylum Cnidaria; class Anthozoa; order Scleractinia; family Agariciidae; genus Pavona; species Pavona decussata. Next base: position 834,965 of record NW_028145650.1, read on the forward strand.
ATGTTTGTTAGTGTGGGGCAATGTTTCATTAGCAATAGTAACATTAAAACTGACTTCTTGCCAAACCCGCAGACAAACATTAACATCTAGTGTTGTATTCACCTAGTCATCCTCGCCATACTAAAAGAGCTATCTCTTTTATTTGTTTCTTTGCCTGCGACGAATGTGTTCTGCTGACGAAGCCTACAAACAGCGACACAACTTAGTTAACCAAGAACGTCTTTTCAAACCCACTTATTGTCGCATTCAGATGCTCTAATAATCTTCGTGACATACTGGTCAACGCTAATCTACCTTCCAACGTCTGTATTGATCACTTGTTGCCGCTGTGGACAGAACTGCGCTACTTGTTCCTAGATTGCTGGCCGGAACTTACGCAATATACGTTTCTCTGCACCGGCGAAACACGTACTCTAAAATCCCACATGGCTTGCAGCACAAAACTGAATTTCATTTACATGATACACTGTAGCCTCTGCAATTTACAGTACATAGGCGAAACAAAAAGACGTTTAATTTGAAGGAAAGATTTAACGAACACCGCCGGACAGTTGACAAACCCAACAATAAATCTAAAACAGCTACATTTATTTAAAGAAAAAAAAAAAAAGCTACATTTTCTAAGCACTTCTTTCCGCTCTAAATCATACTGCCACAGACGTGCAACTCGTTCCTACTGAAAAACTGTGTTCAACTAGATATTCTATTAGAAAAAAGGAGTGCCGTGCGAGCAGAGATCCCTCCGATCTCTGTCAATCATTTTGTATTTCAATTATATTGTATTATCTGATCACTTCACGATAGCTATCATCTATACCATACGCGTATGTAATTAGAGCATTTTCCACTGTACCTGAAGAAGGTTGGTATTGGCCAGTCGAAATATTGTACACTACTAAATCAATGAAACTCAGTCTACGTTGTGTCGGCTTTGCTTCTTTTTCTGTATCATATTTTAGCCGATCAAATCTATATTGATCCAACGTATACCAGCCGATTTTCGTCCACGGTTGCCTGTTACTTCCTGCTTCATTAAGAAGGAAGTAGAATTGAAATCTCTATTTTCAATGTATTCAGCGATAATTTTAGAGGTAAGAGAGAAATCTAACCACAAGTGTCTTTTGAAATTGCTTAATACATTCACTGGTGATTTTATGCTTTATGATTTTTCAGGTTTGTGTGCTTGTAATATTGTCATCGCAAGCTAGAACAGGTAAAATGATTCCCTTATCTATTTTAAAACAATAACTTTGGTTTCGTGTATGCGTTTCACAAAGCTCCTAAAGAGCTTTCGGCTCCGAAAAGTAAGTTTCTATCCTTTTCTACAGATTGCCGATTATTTTTCTTACAAAATAACTCAATGTGTTCTTAATCCTTGAAAACTTAAAATGTTTTTGTTTTCAAAATTACCAAAATTTTTTTTTTGGTGATGAATTTTGTGTATGTAAAATAGTTTTTCGAGTCCGAGTTGAAAAACGCACGCCTGGTAACGGTTTGTTTTTTCTGCTAGCTTTGCAATGTAACGGGATTGTAGCCAGTTTAGAAGTCTGCTAATGAAATCCGACCACACTAGTCACAGAATAGTATATTATTTGAAGTTTGTTCAATCTACCTATAAATTTTGTTTTATCTCATTTTTGTTTGAGGTTCTGTTAGCATTTTAAACTGTACGAACGAAATTAAAATTTGAGAAAAAATCGTCCGTTTTGCACTTTCACATTCGAGGTAAACAAAATTGGAACTAAATGTTTAGTTCTTTCTAGTTTCAGAAAGAAAAATATCGTGCTTTGGTAGCCACATTAAATATTTATAACTTTCACTCGCTTTTTCTAAAATGATGAGCTTTTCGGCTGTTTATATCCCACCTTGTTTTTACAACAAGCATGACTCCCATAGCCGAATTAAATCTATCTACTTTCCTTCTCTTATAGGGATTGATTTTGATAAACATTTTAAAAGGAAAATTAACGATACAAACGTTACACGACGTTTCGACGACTTCATGTCATCTATATCAAATAAGAAAAGCACTTGTAAATTAAATTCGAACATGTGCGGAAGAAAACTGACAATTAAACAAAAGAGTATCGCGCGGACTGAGTCCACTTAACTGCTTAGTGTCGGTCTTTAAGAGAGAAAAACCCTGACACTAAATACTCAACACTCAAGTGGACTCCACGCGGACTCTACTGCCTTGAGTTCTGATTGCTTCATTGCGATATTTACGTCTGTTGTGATTGACAACAGTAGTTACTTTGGATTGGGTTCTATGGCACTCACACAAAAACTGCTCTATGCCTTTTATGATTCTTTGAGAAGCCCTTTCATTGTTAAGGACGGTGCCTCCTTTAGCTATTGCGCATACGTTCTGCGCATCTCAAGATGGTCCGAAAAACCTGGGTTTCTTAAGGACGATGCCTCCAAAAGCAGAGGTATTTTCGGCGGTTTGTGACTATGTGGGAAAAGAAGATCATAGCAAGAGTTGTTGGAATCCATCAAGAAAATTAGGGGTAACGGCGCATTTTTCAAAATTATTAAGCTCCATTTTGTAGAAAATTTCCATATGCGTGGTTACTCCCAAGTTTCGTTTTGAATTCCAATAACCCTTGCTGAGATCTTCTTTTTCAGCGTAGTGTCATAAAGTACGCAAACACACCTCTATGTTAGAAGGCACCGTCCTTAATATCGCGAACTGTTCTTGAAAGAGCCCACGACTGATGGGCTTCATTAAACTGTTCTTTGGTCGCCTCTGTTGACAGACGAACTTCCGGTTCCGGCTGCTTTGTATCCACTCCATGGGCGATACGGAACAAGTGATATCGGCCCCAACAACAACCCGCCGGGAATACCAAGCAATATACAACTCGCACCAGGCCCTTATGGACATCCTAAAGGCTCGTATCAGTTCTCTGGTCGCTATACCAGTTACGTTGAGATTCCCAACAACGGAGGCCTGGACACGACATATTCCATAACAATTCTCGCCTGGATGAAACGTGAAAATGACAATGGACCGATTTTTAATTACGGGACTAACCTTTGGGCATTTCACTTGTGGATCGTAGACGGGAAGTTATTTGGCCGAGCAGTGACCCGTTATTATGGCCAATTACTCAACCCCGTCTCTTCATCCCGACCAGTTTCGATGTCGTGGCTGTACGTTGGTCTCACTTATGATTATTCTTCTGGCGTCATGAAGCTTTGGATAAATGGAAATGCAGTTGATCAAACGATAGCCGGTAGAGCAAAGCTGACCACCAATTTTGACGTACGAATAGGTGCTAAGGATGACGTTAATGACCCCCGATACTTCCAGGGACGGATTTGTTGCGTTCAGGTGTACAGCAAAGCACTCAGCCAACAAGAAATCATCGCAGTCCAGAACAGAATTATCAACACAGGTGGGTACTGGTGTATCATGGGAAACGCGAATGAAGCAGATAGAGCTTAAGCTTGAACTCGTTTTATCATGGTTGAAAAGGAATTCGTTTGCAAGAAATGTAATGTTATAGGAGACTCTTAGGAGGTTAGGGCCATTAAACTAGGTTCATGTGACAAAGGTCATACACACTGCTAAGATTTGAGAGGTGTGGCATATGTGAAAGAAATGTGATCTTATGTCTTAAGCCTGATGAATAAATGATAGAGGAATTCGTTTGTAATGGAAGTTCTGATAAGAGAAAGGCTTCTTATTACACGTAAACCGTACCCCCGATTAGCGTGCCACTCGCAGTAAGGCCAGAAGTTTTCTTAAAATTTAAGTTTCTTGTTGTCTTTGTAGGAATGCAAATATGGCTCGAACCAGCAACCTTGTGAAAGTCTGCTTTTAAAATGGAACAAGAATTCATTAAAAACTCTTTTGCCTTTAATTGGGCCACAATTGGAAATTATTCAGGGAGCCGGCAATGAGCCAAAGCGCCCATGCAGGTCACTTTCCAAAGTATCGCCAAATACCACGAACTAAAATAACATCATCTTAATATTATTTTTAAAGCATTGAATATCATCCAAACCGAGTATTCACATGCACCAATTTTTGTGATGAACATGCCATTTTTTTTTAAGAAACTTCCTTTCCAAGACGGCGAGGAAATTAAAAGAACCGGTCCACGGCAAAAACTCAGGAATATAGCAACATGAAAATGGTACTTTTGTACAACGCCGGATGTAGGGTGGTTGGGCTTTTTTACTCAGAGAAAATAAAGACCGCTGGGACGACTTTTTTATTTATTTATTTATTTATTTATTTATTTACTTAAAAATCCCAAACTGGCATTTTCAATCGTTGATGTCCCTCTTGTATTTCAATAAGCCACTTCCGAGTCGCTTTGAATCTCATTATGAAAGCGAGGCTTCATACCTGGTGTTTGTTATAAAAATTTGTTTTAAGTCATAACAACCTTTACGCACAACCTCGCTTTCATAATGAGGTTCAAGAGAAACTCGCGAAATAACCCATTTTTCGCAATCATTGTTATCATTGTTATTAATCTATTTATTTTTCCTCTGTTCCCTCTCACTTATTGAAGCTTTGCACCCGCTATTTGTTTCTTATAATATATGATGCAGTTTAAAGGCGAAATCATTATCCTATTTTAATTTTCTCAGACACGGATGGTGGAAGAAGCCGATATATCTTTGGCCATTTTCGACCTCTGTTCTCCGTCATACAGCAGCCAGGTGGTACAGTTGCAACATCGACAGGCTCTACCGTGATGGAATGTTTGTTACGTTGTTCTCGTGTGACTGAGTGTAATTCGGTGGCCATTGGAGGAATAAGATCGAATCCATCTTCTGGAGGTTACTGCCAACTTTACAGAGCACCATTTAAGGAGAATTCGGGGAATAACAATGGCCGTGAAGGCAAACAGTATTATAACAAAAAGGATCTCGTCTGAAGAGAACTTTGTCTATCCGATGTACTCATGAGTAACTGAAAGCAACGAAATATTACTGTGAAGTGGGTAACCTTCTCCCTTGCACCGACGTCTGTAAACGTTTTGCTCCTGAATTAAAATCTGAAGTGCCTTGCATTCAATATAGTATAATTGCATTAGTCATGAATTGTATATTTTATTAGTTAGTTGGTTGTTACAAACTCCGTATATACACAAAAGGTATAAAGTGGGTATTTGTTTTCTTTCCTTCTTTTTAATAATTAAAGATAAACTTATGTTCTTTCGATAATAGATGTTGTGCACCGGAAAATTTTGCAACAAACCATCACTAATAAATAACTAGAGTAAACAGACTTTGCACCAAGGTAAGCGATCGCATCATCACGAAAACAAGCGATTCTAAGAGTCCATCAAGAAACAAGCTTGAAAATTTTAAACTCTTTTTCTTCGATGCATTCATCGTGCTTATTTAAGGTGAGTTAAGCTATAAAAAAACACAAGAGCTTTCTGAGATGTTCGAATCTTTTTTAAAATTAGCCCTGTTCACAGTCGATTTTATGCTCTCTGTCTTTTCAGACTCTTGCTCTGTTAATACTGTCATCGCAAGCCTTGGCAGGTAATTTTTAATGTCTGTTTTAAAGTTTTTTAAAACAGGTTCGTAATTTTTTAAGCCAAATAGTTTCACTTCAAAGGCTTCATCTTTCTGCGGGGGAGGAGGTTGGATCTTTGTACAATTCAAGGACTCGTAATTTGACTCGAGCAAACTTCACTTCTGTCTAAATGACTTGTGTTGCCTTGTGAACAAATTTCGGCAAACTTGCTTTGACTTCGGTTCTCTACATCCAAATCGAGAAGGCTAAATTAAATTCGATATTCAGGACTAGCTTTTGCAAAGTAAACATTAAATATTCATAACTTGAACTTGTTTCAGTAAGTTTTTCATGTAAAATCGTCGCTTAATCCTTTGTAAGGGCCAGTTGATCATGTAAGAAGATATTTTAGTAGCACGTTATATCAGTTGAAAAAATGCCTTTTTAACGGTTTCAGCCCCGTTAAATAAAATAAGTTCACTAGCTCAATTTACATTAATTATGAATTGCCATCTCTGTTTAGAGAACCTCCCAGTTCCTGTTGCCTTGTACCCACTCAATGGCAGATACGGGACAAGTGATATCAGCCCCAACAAAAATCCGCCGGGAATACCAAGCGATGTACATCTTGAACCAGGCCCTTACGGGCGTGCACAAGGCTCGTATCGTTTCTCTGGAAGCTCTACCAGTTACATCGAGATACCCAATAACGGAGGTCTGGACACCAGGCATTCCATAACATTTCTCGTGTGGGTGAAATATGAGAACAGAGGTCCAATCTTTAATTACGGGGTAGCTACTTGGGGATTTCACATCTGGATCGTGCACGTGGGTGTGGGAAATTTCTATGCTTTTTCACCGAATTGGAAGAACGGCCACTATGTCAACCCTCCACTTCCATCAAAGTCATGGCAGTACGCAGGTGTCAGTTATGATTTTCCATCCGGCGTCATGCGTCTCTGGGTAAATGGAGAGACAGCATACCAGGTATAACAAGAATAGGTCCGGCACAATAGGCCATTTCCGAGTTGCGTTGAACCTCATTATGAAAGCGAGGCTAAGTGCAAAGATTTTCTTTTAAAAATTAGCTTTCATTTATACGCAAACAAAACTAATTTTTTTATCAGCGCAAAAGCTGATAAGTTAAGGAATTCAATGAGATCTCTGAATTAAATAAGTGACTTCTGCTCCTTTAAAATGTATAGCTAGTAGGAACGGTATACATTGTGTAAAATTACAATGAAAACAATTACGTCAAATTATTATGATTTATTATGTACAATTATTATAATAATATACAATTATAATAATAAGGTATAATATGGTCACACAAAGACCGCGTCCTGGACACTAGTACTCTGCCGTGTCGTTGTTGAGCTCATTAACAAGTCTCTTCATTTCAGCTGTACACCAGCACCAAATTTCGCAGAGGAAGCCATAACCAGGGTGCAGAAACATGATTTGTCAACAGCTCCATTTCACTGCGTTAAACATTTGTTGTGGCTGATATTGTTATTGGTTTTGTTGTTAGGTGAATGTTGGTAGTGTTGAGCTACATACCAAGTATGACGTGCGAATGGGTGTCCGGAAAAACGATAACAGATATTTCAAAGGGCGAATTTGTTGTGTCCAGGTGTACGACAGAGCACTGAGCCGACAGGAAATCATCGCAGTCCAGAACAGAACCTTTTGGGAGACACTCGGTAAGTCATGTCGTTCATACTCATCGTCAGAATCATCATAATCCTACCACTCCTCTTCTTCCTCATCCCCATCATCATCATCATCATCATTAATATTTATAATCATAATTTTCCTCGTCATCATTATCATCATCAACATCATCATCATTACCATCTTCTTTGAGGCAATGTTGGTCTCTCCATTGTCGTGTTCTTTTCTTAGACAAACTGTATCTTTTCTCGGAGATATATAAATGGGTACCGATAACAAATTGCTTGGCTAACCCCGCGTTGGACTCGTACCGCATTCAAGGGGTCCGGAGTAGCACTACACGTGATAGATCAGAATTATTTTAAAAACAAAGCTCCCCGTTGTGGTCCATTTGAAATAAAATTGATGGATCGCTTTATCGACGCCATATATGCTTACCACAACCCTAGCGCGCGCTTACTACCTGTCGAGATCGCGCGCGCTTACCCCCTGTTAAGCTCGCGCAAACTGTGTGCGGCCACCTTAAGTCTTTCTCTTATCATTGTTGATAATTTATTTACTTATTTTTCTTCTGCATGTTCCCTTCCATTAATCAAAGTTCTAGACCCGCTATTTGTTTCTTAAATAAATGATTCTGTTTCAAGGCGAAATCATTATCTTATTTTAATTTTCTCAGACGATGGTGGAAAAAGATATATCTTTGGCCATTTTCGACCTCTGTTCACCGTTAAACAGCAGCCAGGCGGTATAGTTGCAACATCGAAAGGCTCTACCGTGATGGAATGTTTGTTACGTTGTTCTCGTGTGACTGAGTGTAATTCGGTGGCCATTGAAGAAATAAGATCGGATCCATCTTCTGGAGGTTACTGCCAACTTTACAGAGCACCATTTGAGGAGAATTCTGGGCATAACAATGGTCGTGAACACAAACAGTATTATAATAAAAATGATCTCGTCTGAAGAGAACTGTGACCATCCCCTTTACTCATGTATAACTGAAATGAACGAAATATTAGTGTGAATGGGGTTCTTCTAGCTTGCACCGACGTCTGTAAACTTTTTTGCTCTCTCTCTCTCTAAAGAATCTGGATTAAAATCTGAAGTGCCTTGCAATAAATATAGCATAATTGTATTAGTCATGAATTATATATATTTTATAAGTAACTTGGTTGTTACAAACTCCGTATATATACAAAAGGTATGAATGGGGTATTTGTTTTCTTTCCTCTTTTTAATAATTAATGATATGAACATATGTTCTAATAAATAACTAGAGAAAACAGACTTTGCACCAAGGTAAGCGATCGCATCATCACGAAAACAAGTGATTCTTAGAGTCCATCAAGAAAGAAGCTTGAAATTTTGAAACTCTTTTTCTCCGATGCATTCATCGTGCTTATTTAAGGTAAGCTATAAAAAAACACAAGAGCTTTCTGAGATGTTCGAATCCTTTAATTAGCCCTGTTCACAGTCGATTTTATGCTCTCTGTCTTTTCAGATTCTTGTTCTGTTAATACTGTCATCGCAAGCCTCGGCAGGTAATTTTTAATGTCTTTTAAAGTTTTTAACACAAGTTCGTAATTTTCTAAGCCTCATAGTGCCACTTCAAAGGCTTGACGTTTCTGAGGGGGAGGAGGTTGGATCTTTGTACAATTCAAGGACTCGTAATCTGACTCAAGCAGATTTCATAGACTTGCAGTCGGACTTTTGTTAAATGACTTGTGTTGACTTGTGAACAAATTTTGGCAAACTTGCTTTGACTTCGGTTCTCTTCATCCAAATCGAGAGGGCTAAATTAAATTCGATATTACGGACCAGCTTATGGAAAGTAAATATTAAATATTTATAACTTGAACTTATTTCAGTAAGTTTTTAATTTAAAATCCTTGCATTATTCTTTAGTTAGTTACGGCCAATTGACCATGTATAAGAAAATATTTTAGTAGGCCTAAGAATACCTTTTCTTTTAAAAATGCTTTTTTAATGGTTTCAGCACCGTTAATTAAAGGGAGGGTTCACGGTTCTGCGCATGTCCATGAATCGAAATACTTTTTCGCCTTTGCTCGCTATGACCCAAGCCTGTTTACTTTAATTCGTTGTTTATGAACCATTCGGAAGGGAATAGGTAACTCGGGTGGTAATTTTTTCCTATAATTGCGTTATTTCGCATGCAAATAACTGTAAACCCATCAACCGTGGAATAAATGCTACGGGTCAACACTAAATCCAATATCGACAATATGAGTACAATCCAACAGCATTTTCTGTGAATTTTTGTCATCAGTTATTTTGCTTGCTTGGACTAATTATAGAATGTAATTACTGAAGTACATATGCATGGGATTTTGAAGGCCATAAAGTTGATAAGAAAGAGAAAAAAGCATTTAGATTCATGCTCATGCGCTGAAATGTGAACCCCTCCCTTTAAATGTAAGTTCCCGAACTGAATTTACATTAATTATGAATTGCCATCTGTGTTCAGAGAACCTTCCAGTTCCTGTTGCCTTGTACCCACTCGACGGCAGATACGGGACACATGATATCAGCCCCAACAAAAATCCGCCGGGAAAACCAAGCGATGTGCATCTTGCACCAGGCCCTTACGGGCGTGCACAAGCCTCGTATCAGTTCTTCGGACGCTTTACCAGTTACATCGAGATACCCAATAACGGAGGTCTGGACACGAGGCATTCGATAACATTTCTCGTGTGGGTGAAATATGACAACAAAGGTCCGATCTTTAGTTACGAGGTAACAGCTGCTTGGGGATTTCGCATCTGGATCGTGGGTGTAGGAAATTTCTATGCTTTTTCACCGAATTGGAAGAACGGCCACTATGTCAACCCTCCACTTCCATCAAAGTCATGGCAGTACGTAGGTGTCAGCTATGATTTTCCGTCTGGCGTCATGCGTCTCTGGGTAAATGGAGAGACAGCATACCAGGTATAACAAGAATAGGTCCGGCACAATGGGCCATTTTCGACTTGCGTTGAACCTCATTATGAAAGCGAGGCCAAGTGCAAAGATTTTATTTTTAAAATTAGCTTTCATTCATACGCAAACAAAACTATTTTTTATCAGCGTAAAAGCTAATAATGAGGTCTCTGGATTAAATAAGTGTCTTCTTCTCCTTTACAATGTATAACAAGTAGGCACGGTATACATTGTTTAAAATTATAATTAAAAAAATTACGTCAATTGTTATGATTTATTTTTGTATAATTACTATAATAATATACAATTATAATAATGAGGTATAATATGGTCACACAAAGACCGCGTCCTGGACACTCAGTCGTGCCGTTGTTGAGTCCGTTAACAATTCTCTTCACTTGAGCTGTACACTAGCAGCAAATTCCGCGGAGCGAGCCATAACCAGGGTGCAGAAACATGATTTGTCAACGGCTCCATTTCACTGCATTAAACATTTCGTTGTGACTGATACTGTTATTGGTTTTGTTGTTAGGTGAGTGTTGGTAGCGTTGAGCTACATACCAAGTATGACGTGCGAATTGGTGCCAAGAAAGACGATAACAGGTATTTCAAAGGGCGAATTTGTTGTGTCCAGGTGTACAACAGAGCACTGAGCAGACAGGAAATCATCGCAGTCCAGAACCGAACCTTTTGGGAGACACTCGGTAAGTCATGTCGTTCATACTCATCGTCAGTATCATCATAATCCTACTACTCCTCTTGTTCCTCTTTCCTTTCATCATCATCATCATCATCATCATCATCATCATCATCATCATCATCATCATCATCATCATCATCATCATCAATATTTATAATCATTATTCTCATCATTATCACTATCATCATCATCAACTTTGTCATCTGATAGTTTTCATCATCGTCATTACTATCATTTTTGTTGTCATCATTCACAATTCCAAATAGTCTTCGTCAATATCATTATCATCATCATCATCATCATCATCATCATCATCATCATCATCGTCACCATCGGAGCTTTGAAACAAGGTTTGTGTCTGCATTGTCGTGTTTTTTACTTAATAGAAAGAAAAATCTATTCCAAATTGTATCTCTTCTCGAAGATTTTTAAGTGGTTAACGGTAACAAACTGCTTGGCTAACCCCGTGATGGACTCCTATCCCATTCAAGGGGTCCGTAGTAGCACTACACTTGATAGATCAGAGAATTAACTCTGCAGTGTATGTTAAAGTGCTAAAGTGAAGCCATGAATTTGCCGCTGAGGCTTACCCTAGTAAGGAAATGGGACATCGCACGAGGCAAAGATAAAAATCTCCGTCCTCGGCGGGAATGGAACCCACGACCTCCTGATTTTGTGCTATGAAAACCAGATTAACTGAGCTGGAAGTGAGATTTTATCTTATAACAAATCAACCGTAACAAGTGAACTTACTATTTTATTATTCGTTTGAACAGACCTTTATTTCCATCCTGTCTTCCCTTTACAAGAACAACAACATGGTGACAAGATCAAGCTTGTAACATTGACTGGCTCTACCGTGATGGAATGCTTGCTACGTTGTTCTCGAATGACTGAGTGTAATTCGGTGGCCATTGAAGGAATAAACACGGGTCGATCATCTGGAGGTTACTGTCAACTTTACCGAGCACCATTTGAGGATAGTTTGGGGCGGAAAAATAACCAAAAAGACAGACAGTATTTTAACATGAATAAGCTGGTCTAATCAAGAAAAGCTTTCACTGGATTGCAAGCGTTTAGTCCCCACGTCGCCGGAACTTTTTCTCTCATATTTTGCACCTTGAACCTTTATGACTGGAGCCATTTCCATCTTACAATGTATTCTGGATTAGTCCACCATGATTTGTATCGTTCACTATTTATGCTTCTCACGATATTCGTAGAGGAGCAAGTAGTGGTTAGTAGTTTCAAGCCAGAACTCAAGATCATCGGTAGACGCACGCGCAGAATACCATTTCTTGACGGAATTCTCGATACCAGCTCCCCTCAATGTTAAGCAAGATGACGGACAACACGGTTGACTGCCTTGTGCTTATGTCGTCCCTGTTCTCACTGGCCAAACGGCGACATAACATGACAAAAGCATGAGCACAAGAAGAACGAACACGTTCGTTCTTCTTGTGCTTATGCTTATGCTTATGCCGCAGGTGTTCTCACTTGCTGAAGCGGCGTTTGAGCTTCTGCTTCTGCTTATGCTTGTGTCCTAGTGAAAACCAGCGTTTTCTTTTGCTGACGCGAAACTAATCAACTTCACTTAGAAACGGAAAACGGTGACCGATTATGGCAGGAAAGTCGTTTTTGCCGTGATCCTAAATCTTTCTATTGACTCAAGGCTATGGACGGGCACATAAGTGGATTTCATACAATTTGATAGACTTCTTCGGGCGTTCTACGCATTGT